>NC_135372.1:49222407-49525438 GCF_049243985.1 Paroedura picta | reverse complement strand
TTTGTGTGTGCGAAAAAGTATTTCAATTACTTCAGCAGGCAATGGGACATCTAAGAAGGGGGAAAGTGGTGGTACAAACTAAAAATACCCACTTTCTAAGAAGAGGGGAGTTCAGAGGGGGGAAATATAAATAAATAAAAACAAAATGGGATAAACACAGTCACAGAACCTCTCAGTTTAAAAGAAGTCTTAACATCTGCAAGGAAAGCCTATGAAAATCTTTTTAAAGCCTGTAACTAAGATCTAGAATGTATAAAATATATTGTATAAATAAACTTGATTTTGAACTAACCTTTCCCCCCTTGTAAAATAAAATCTTTAATTCATTTGTTGATAAAAATGCCCCAGTGCCATTCTGCCCAGCAGCAGAATGAATGAATCTCACTGCCCCACCTTCCCCAAAGGTTCTTGGGCTGAGTAAAGCCAAAAAGATCTAAAAGTGACAGGTTGGACAGTGAGATTCATTTTATTTTTTTTAACAAAGTACCCCATGCTACTAGGGTAGCCCAGTATCTGATGGAACATTTCATTTTCGAGGGAAAATTTACCTCAGAGTGGGGAAGTGGGTAGAGGTGACAGTCAGAGGTCTCCCTGGTATGATTTCATTCAGGCACTGTTTAAGGCAGGGGTAGTCAAACTGTGGCCCTCCAGATGTCCATGGATGACAATTCCCAGGAGCCCCTGCCAGCACTTGCTGGCAGGGGCTCCTGGGAATTGTCGTCCATGGTCATCTGGAGGGCCGCAGTTTGACTACCCCTGGTTTAAGGCTTAAGCCCCTGACAAGCAGAACCTAAGAATGTGCCCTCAAATATTCTTTGGGCAACCTAAAACTGATATGACTTTATGTGAGCCTAGTTGTTTCATGTCTTGTGAGGTGAAAGCTTAAGGATTTTGTGGTAAATCTGAAAGCAGAGCTCAACACAACAACAGTGTACTTTAAAGTAGTATCACAGAGGAGAAAAGACTTTGCCAACTGCCATAGGAAGGGGCGGGGGGGGGGGAGGAAGCTACTTTTCTTCTTGTCCTTACAATGAGCCAGGTAAAAATCCATTTAGTGCATTCACTTGCCAAAATATGCCTACCTTGAACAACAAGCATCACAGATTCATCTGAATCTCTGTAAGAAAGATAATCATTGATTAATGCTAAGAACAACATTCCATATAACTGAATCCTTCAGCAATCAAGTTTTTGGTTATTGAGTTACTTTAAAATACAATTTGATCCTATTCCAGCACAGTAGCAGTAATTAAGATGATAGTGTACGGAAGGTAGAATGAGACCACTTATTACCATGCTAATCTCACTCTGTAGGTTATCACCAGCATGATAAGGAACCATATGGTTTATTTCACCAATGTGCATCCTTTATCTATAATTCCCCCCAATGGGGTCGCACTAGGATATGGAGAAGAAATTTCCATACTACTGCTGTGATACCAAATCTAAGCCTGTCTATGAATGAGAAAGTTGCAACATTCATATCTTATTACATATAGCAAAGAAAAAAGAGCATTACCTTGATTTCTCTTTGTTAAGATCATAGATTTTATATAGAACGATGATTAAGGCCAACGTTGTCACAATAATAAAAAATGCCAAAAATATAATCAGGGCATCAGAATCATCTGTAAAATTAAAAACCACAGAACAGCAGCTAAATAGGTATGTTTTAAGACATGTCAACCAAAGTTAAGAATGCTACAAATTCCACCATAAATGTGTTCAGCTGTTGAACTTACTGGGATCAAAGGCAGCAGTCAGAAAGCAGCTGCTCATACTGTCTGTTCACTTTGTACCAAGCAACCATGAATGCTTGCCAAACTGGCTTGCATCAGGTTTGCACAAACTGTGCATGTGCATGGATGCTGCCAAATCAAACTGAATGGAAATGATTAGTATCACTAAGAACTACTTAGATAATCACTGAATGGGTTTATTGAACCATATCATCTATTAATCACAGGTTTATATGATTTGCAAATTATCTGACTGCCAACTTAAACAACTGCCTGCTGAGCAGAGCAGTCAGCAGCAAAGCTGGGAGTAATACAACAAGTGTTTGTGCTGGACTGCATAGTCAGGCAAAAATACAGTGAAGCAACCGGCAAAGAACAGATCGATGAGTTACTGAACTAATGGTGAAAAAAAAATCAGATCTCATCTTGTGGTCAACGAACAGGATGCAATACCAATTGGGAGAGAGGTTCAACCTAATCAAAGTTATTTCTTTACTATTATAAATCTTTTTTTCTTTTTTTTGCTTTGCAGGCTGCTCACACTATCTGAACAGGTAAATGAAATTCAGCACATTTAGAAGAATGAGTTAAGCTTTGACTTACATTTAGTTGTTATTCCAATATACTGTGGATTGGACTCAAAGTATCCATTGAAAACAGTAATCTAAAATAAACAGAAAAGAAGAGTAAGTGAAGAGTAAGTCTTCCTACTAAAGATTGTATCACCGAAGAGTAGTAATTTTGTACACTTTTTGACATGTCTGTTCTACTTAAACCAGAGCTGTATTTCATGAACTTGAAACTTAAGACAACAACAACAATAATAATAACTTTATTTTTGTATCTTGCCCTTCCTAGATATGTTGGCTAACAACATTGTTTAAAACAATTAATATAATAAAATTAATTAACATTAAAACACCCTTATAATTCACAGTAGCCCCCACCTAATGTGAGCAGGGGGGATATGAGATCCATGGAGGGCAGATTTTCTTAAGTTTTATCCATGAGGCCAGTTCTTCTTGTCTACTTGGGCCTCAATCATAGGCCTGCTAAAATAGCTCTGTTTTGTTTCCTGCAGAACTGGTTAATGGGAAGGCGACTGTAAGCTGCTTTGAGCCTCCTTCAGGTAGGGAAAAGCAGCATATATGAACCAACTCTTCTTCTTCAAAGGGTTCTGATCTAATATGGCAGAGTGTTCCACCAGGCTGAGGGCAAGGCTGAAAAGGCCCTGGTCAAGACCAGTCTCACATCCTTTGGGCCAGGGGTCTTAAGCAGGTTTTGGTCAGATGGCCTTACCACTCTTCAGGGTGACACAGTGGAAGAGGTACTCCTGTAGATATGCCAGTTCCATACCATCTAGGGCAGGGATAGTCAACCTGTGGTCCTCCAGGTGTCCATGGACTACAATTCCCATGAGCCCCTGCCAGCAATCACTGACAGAGACTCATGGGAATTGTAGTCCATGGACATCTGGAGGACCACAGGTTGTCTACCCCTGATCTAAGGGCTCTGAAGGTTAGTACCAAAACCCTAATCCAGTATCCAATCTAGAGCTAATGCAGCTGGGCAAGCACTGGTATCATATACACTCTCCACTGGGTTCCTGTGAGTACCCGTTCCGCTACATTTCGGACCGGTTGGAGTTTCCAGAGCAGTCTTAATGGAAGCCTTGTGTAGAGTGAATTGCTGAAGTCTAATCTAAAGGTGACCATTGTATGGATCTCCCTAGTGAATTCCAATGTCAAGAGATGCAAGTTGTCATGCCTGGCATAGCTGCTTCCCTTCCTTTTCTTAGTTTTTATCAAATGCTTAGGCCCTAAGGAGTTCTGTTTCTGTTGCTCTTTAGTAGCCATCATTTAACTGTCATCTTATTTATTGTTTTATTAATTATGCATCTATTTTATTTAGGCATTTATATGCTGCCTTTTCATATGGTAGCATATGGTAAACATATACAAAATTTATTAAAAATAAGATTTGGGCATCAAAAACGCAGCAAAAGCTTGTAACAGGCATTCACTAAATGCAGTGGTGATCATGGGAACTGAACATTCAACAGACTGGCTGCACCTGAACTGCTCAAGTGTGTCCAAACAATTAGAAAAGACAACTGTGCATGGATGCTCACATTCTGTTTGCTATAGCTGCTATCCAATTTCCCTCATTACTTATGGGGTTCCTAAATACCACATAGCAGATACCTGGTATCTGTAATGCATATTATGTCAGTGCAGTTTCACACCCATTAATGGCTACTGAGCTATCTGGATCCAGATGAATTCTTGTTTGCAATTTATCAAATGGACTCATGGTAGGCCTCTACTGTCTTTCTTGGCAGCTGGGCTCAAGTCACTGGGAAGAAGATGGGTGGGTCAAGAGAACCTACCAGTCCATAAATACCAGAAAAGGCAAGTAATAGCTGGTGCCAGCTGGCCCTTCCTGCTGTTCTGAATGTTTTGATGCATGCATTCATTTCTTCTCTCCCTCATAGGATACATACATGGCCACTACATGCATGCAACAATAAATCCATAATCCACCAATACACTATTTCCTGTTACCTCCATAATAAGGAATATACCCTTATTTTGGTGTAGTGGTTAGGAGTGCGGACTTCTAATCTGGCGTGCCGGGTTTGATTCTGCACTCCCCCACATGTATCCAGCTGGGTGACCTTGGGCTCGCCATGGCACTGATAAAACTGTTTTGACCGGGCAGTGATAACAGGGCTCTCTCAGCCTCACCCAACTCACAGGGTGTCTGTTGTGGGGAGAGGAATGGGAAGGCGACTGTAAGCTGCTTTGAGCCTCCTTCGGGTAGGGAAAAGTGGCATATAAGAACCAA
This sequence comes from Paroedura picta, assembly GCF_049243985.1. Lineage (NCBI taxonomy): Eukaryota > Metazoa > Chordata > Lepidosauria > Squamata > Gekkonidae > Paroedura > Paroedura picta. The sequence continues at coordinate 49,520,852 of NC_135372.1, read as the reverse complement.
CTCTTCTTCTTCTTCATCTTCTTACATCTGGTGACAGGCCAGAAAGGGGAAACAACCAGTTGTGCCAGCCCTTTAACAATTCTAACTGCAGACACTCCACAGTCCTGGCAACTGGTAGTGGTTTCTCAGCATGCTTTGGTCACAAAGCATGCACAAAAGTATGTTTATAGTCCACTATGAAGACAGTAAATTATAATGTTTTGCTGCCTTTAAAAACAACAAAATCCAAATTACCCTTAGGTTCACAGAGTTCATTTTTCAGTTATTCGGACCTGGACGCTACCTTTAAAACTGTATTCCTTTGCTTGTGGTGCTTTCTAAAACATACACAGTGTCTTTCTCTAGACTGTAGCTGCACAACTCTTTGTGTACAGCAAGGAATGAACACTTTTCAAGCAAAGTAAAGAAAGCCTTCCACTCCTCATCATGAACAATTGATAGCAGGGCCAATTCTCTATCCAAGCTCCAAACCAACAAAGGGCAGAAAATGAGGAGGCAGCACCTGTGAAGTGCCTGTTGTTGGCACCTATGCTATTGTTACTGCTGCCTGAGGCAACATGGAAGGAGGGCATCTGGGGCAATTCAATAGCTTAAGATGAACCTGAATGACATACTGTTATTGTTTAAAAGAGTAATTCATGAGTGAAGTTCTGGCTGCCAGAACTGAAAACGGTAGTCCACATGCAAGCGCACATGGAAGTCTACATGTGGGAGTCCATATGAAATGCCTATTGGGGATAGGTGATCATAATATTTCTGAACTGCACACAGAACTGTAAAATAGGTCATCCATTGTTCCTCTTAATTTTTGTGAAACAGCCCTGGAGGTGGAGAGTGTCTTGGCTGTCCGAGTTGGAATAGGGCCAATGAGGGTCCTGCACCTGATTGGCCCTGCACCTACAGCTCCCTCTCTCCCTCCCTGGATGCTAGCCACTTTGCTCTCAGACACTTCAGGAGCCAGTGTGAGTGAGAGAGACACACAGAGAGCCCTGTCAAACCGCAAACCAGCTCTGATTACCTGCTATGGCTCCTGCTGCAAGGGAGAGAGAGAAAGGGAGAGCCGCTCAAACAAGCCCTCATTCCTGCTACAAACACTCCTGATTACCTGCTATGGCTCCTGAGAGAGATCTGTGCCTGCTGGTGTCCCCTAGGTCCTAGCACCCATTGCATTCCTGGTTGCAATGGGCTTTCTTGCTAGTTATGATTTATTTTATTTTATTTATTTATTTATTTATCATACTTCTATACCGTCCTCCCCGGAGGCTCAGGGCGGTTTACATTATAACAGAGAACCATACATAAAACAGTCTGTAGAACATGTACATCGATAACCAACAATTGCAACCAAACATAACACAGTATAACAGTAAACAATCGTAATACAAACAGGTCCAGGGCTTGTTGATGGGATTCTGAGGGGGGTGGCTTATTGATTGAATTCTGAGGGGGGGTGGGGGGGAGCAGGGGCCCTTGGTCGCTGTAGATTACGTCTGGTCTCGGCCAAATGCCTGGTGGAGGAGCTCCTTTTTGCAGGCCCTGCGGAACTGTTTAAGCTCCGTCAGGGCCCTGATCTCCTCTGGGAGCTCGTTCCACCAGGTAGGGGCCAGAACAGAGAATGCTCTGGCCCTGGTTGAGACCAGACGGACTTCTTTAGGGCCAGGGATCCTTAGCTGATTGGAGGCAGTAGAGCGTAGAGCTCTTTTGGGGGCATAGGCGGGGAGGCGGTCCCTCAGGTACACTGGGCCCTGACCGCGTATGGACTTGAAGATAATTACCAGAACCTTTAGTCTGATCCAGAATTCAACTGGTAACCATTGCAGCTGATGGAGAATAGGCCGGATATGGGACCTCCACGGTGTTGCCGTGAGGATCCTGGCTGCTGCATTTTGAACTAGTTGTAGTTTCCAGGTCAGGGCTAAGGGCAGGCCTGCGTAGAGCGAGTTACAAAAGTCCAGTCTAGAGGTGACCGTTGCATGGATCACTGTGGCTAGGTGTTCCGGGGCCAGGTAGGGCGCTAGTAGTTTGGCTTGGCGGAGATGGTAGAATGCCAGCTACGCTACCTTTGTGATCTGGGCCTCCATTGTGAGGGAGGCGTCCAGAATCACGCCTAGGTTCCTGGCGGAGTGAGCCGTAGAGAGCTGCACGCCATCCAGGGTAGGCAGGCGCGCTTCCTCGCATGGGCCCTTCCTACCTAGCCACAGGACCTCCGTCTTTGAAGGATTGAGCTTCAGACGACTCTGCTTGAGCAATCTCGTCACTGCCTCCAGGCAGCTGGCTAATGCTTCTGGGGGAGAGTCAGGGCGGCCATCCATCAGGAGGAAGAGCTGGGTGTCATCTGCATATTGATGGCAACCCAGCCCAAACTTCCGTACCAGCTGTGCGAGAGGGCGCATGAAGATGTTGAATAGGAGAGGAAAGAGAACCGCTCCATGTGGGACTCCACAAATAAGTTCCCGGCGGCCTGATGTTTTCTCTCCTATTGCAACCCTCTGTCCACAATCCTGGAGGAAGGAGATCAGCCATTGAAGGCTGTCCCTTGTATTCCAGCATCGATGTGGCGGCGAGCTAGAAGCTCGTGATCGACTGTGTCGAACGCTGCTGAGAGGTCTAATAATATCAGCAGTGCCGACCCGCCTCGATCCAACTGGTGAGGGAGGTCGTCCGTCAGGGCGACTAGCGCTGTCTCTACCCCATGGCCAGGCCGGAAGCCCGACTGGGATGGGTCTAGGACCGAAGCTTCTTCCAGGTATTCTGTTAGTTGGTTTGCGACTGCCCTTTCTATCATCTTGCCCAGAAACGCTAAGTGCGAGATGGGCCTGTAGTTGTTAGGCTCTTGTGGGTTTAGAGATGTTTTTTTCAACAGTGGACATACCACAGCCTCTTTCAAACCCTCCGGGAATTCTCCTGTTGTTAGAGATAGGTTGATTATCTCCCGGAGGGGGCCCATTATCTTTATGCCAGCTGTTTTCAAGAGCCAGGATGGGCAAGGATCTAGTGGGCATGTAGTTGGTCTTGTTGTCGCTAGAATCCTGTCCACTTCGGTCAGCGTGAGTCGTCTGAAGTTACTCATAGTTTTCTCCAAAGACGGCCAAGGGGCCTCTAGTTCACTTTTTGTATCTAAGGTTGGAGGGAGGTCATGGCGGAGTGTCGAGATTTTGTCCGCAAAATGACTCGCAAATGCCTCACAGCTGATGTCCAATTGGCTACTGTTTTGTTGCCCTTCAATCAGGGCAGTGAGGGATCGAACTACCTTAAACAATTGACCTGGGCGTGAGTCTGCAGATGCGATGGTAGCCGAGTAAAAATTGCGTTTTACTGACTTCACCGCCATCTCATAGGCTTTCATCTGCATTCTATAAGATGTTCTCAAGGCTTCATCACGAGTCTTCCTCCAAACTTGCTCTAGCCGTCTCAGTTCCCGTTTCTTGTCGCGAAGCTCCTCGGTGTACCAGGGAGCTCGCTTGAGACGGGGCTGGAGAGGGCGTCGGGGAGCTATCTCATCAATGGCAGTCAGCAATCTGTTATGCCAGTCACTGACCAGGCCATTGAGAGAAGTGCCGGGAGGCATTGGTTCCCGTAGAGCCTTCCGGAATCCTATTGGATATACTTTATACTAACGCCCGAAGCATGGGCAATAAAAAGGAAGAGCTGGAACTTCTCATGCTGATGGAAAGGTATGATCTAGTAGGCATCACAGAAACTTGGTGGAATGATTCTCATGACTGGAATGTAATGGTGGATGGATATGAACTGTTCAGAAAAAACAGAATAGATCGAAGAGGTGGAGGAGTGGCACTGTATGTGAGGAAAGGGCTTACCTGTCAGGAAATTCTAGTGAAGGAGAGTATATCTACAGTGGAAAGCATCTGGGTGAAAATAAGTGAGGGGAAAACAAACAGTGTGGTGGTTGGTGTCTGCTACCGACCGCCTGACCAACGAGAGGATGTGGATGCTGCACTTTGTGAGCAGCTTGAGAAAATATCCAAACGGCAGGACCTTGTCATCATGGGTGACTTCAATTTCCCAGATGTGTGCTGGGAAACAAACTCTGCGAAGCGTCCTCAGTCATGCAAGTTTCTGACCTGCCTGGCTGACAATTTCATTTATCAAATGGTAGATGAACCCACAAGAGGTTCAGCCATACTGGACTTAATACTGACCAACAGGCAAGAGTTGGTGGATGAGGTGAAGGAGGTGGGGACCCTAGGGGGAAGTGACCATGTCCTCATAGAATTCCTTTTGAGATTGGGAGCCAAGGAAGCTTGTAGCCAGACGCGGATGTTGGATTTTCGTAGGGCAAACTTTAATAAACTCAGAGACATGATGAGTGTCATACCATGGACGAGAATGCTGGAAGGGAAGGGAGCATGTGAAGGGTGGGCGTTACTCAAACAAGAGCTATTGCATGCTCAATCAATGACTATTCCAGAAATACGAAAACACTGCAGGAGCTCTAAGAAGCCTATTTGGATGAACAGAGAACTTCAAGAGGAACTAAGAAAGAAAAGGAAAATGTTCAGGAAATGGAGGGAAGGACAGAGCTCTAAAGAAGAGTACCTACAGGTTACTAGGCACTGTAGATCAATCATCAGAAAGGCCAAAGCTGAGAGTGAGCTAAGATTGGCCAGGGAAGCCCATTGTAACAAGAAAAGATTTTTCAGTTACGTGAGGAGCAAACGTAAAGTAAAGGAGGCAATAGGCCCGCTGTTGGGTGCGGATGGACAAACTCTAACGAAAGATGCAGAGAAAGCAGAAAGGCTTAGTGCCTATTTTACATCTGTTTTTTCCCACAGGTCAAAGTGTTTAGGCACATCTAGAGATGGCTGTAGCCAAAGGATAGTGTCTGGGTGGCAGGTTAACATGGATAGAGAGGTGGTCGAGAGGCATTTAGCTGCACTGGATGAGTTCAAATCCCCTGGTCCAGATGAAATGCACCCGAGAGTACTCAAAGAACTTTCCAGAGAACTTGCACAGCCCTTGTCCATCATCTTCGGAACCTCTTTAAGGACTGGAGATGTCCCGGAGGACTGGAAAAGAGCAAACGTTATTCCGATCTTCAAAAAAGGGAGGAAGGATGACCCGGGAAACTACAGACCAGTGAGTCTGACCTCTGTTGTGGGGAAGATAATGGAGCAGATATTAAAGGTAGCGATCTGCAAACATCTGGAGGACAATTTGGTGATCCAAGGAAGTCAGCATGGATTTGTCTCCAACAGGTCCTGCCAGACCAACCTAGTTTCCTTTTTTGACCAAGTAACAGGTTTGCTGGATCGGGGAAATTTGGTTGATGTCATTTACTTGGATTTTAGTAAAGCTTTTGACAAGGTTCCCCATGATGTTCTGATGGATAAGTTGAAGGACTGCAATCTGGATTTTCAGATCGTTAGGTGGATAGGGAATTGGTTAGAGAACCGCACTCAAAGAGTTGTTGTCAATGGTGTTTCATCAGACTGGAGAGAGGTGAGTAGCGGGGTACCTCAGGGTTTGGTGCTCGGCCCGGTACTTTTTAACATATTTATTAATGATCTAGATGAGGGGGTGGAGGGACTACTCATCAAGTTTGCAGATGACACCAAATTGGGAGGACTGGCAAATACTCCGGAAGATAGAGACAGAGTTCAACGAGATCTGAACACAATGGAAAAATGGGCAAATGAGAACAAGATGCAATTTAATAAAGATAAGTGTAAAGTTCTGCATCTGGGTCAGAAAAATGAAAAGCATGCCTACTGGATGGGGGATACGCTTCTAGGTAGCACTGTGTGTGAACGAGACCTTGGGGTACTTGTGGATTGTAAACTAAACATGAGCAGGCAGTGTGATGCAGCGGTAAAAAAGGCAAATGCCATTTTGGGCTGTATCAACAGAGGCATCACATCAAAATCACAAGATGTCATAGTCCCATTGTATACGGCACTGGTCAGACCACACCTGGAGTACTGTGTGCAGTTCTGGAGGCCTCACTTCAAGAAGGACATCGATAAAATTGAAAGGGTACAGAGGAGAGCGACGAAGATGATCTGGGGCCAAGGGACCAAGCCCTATGAAGATAGGTTGAGGGACTTGGGAATGTTCAGCCTGGAGAAAAGGAGGTTGAGAGGGGACATGATAGCCCTCTTTAAGTATTTGAAAGGTTGTCACTTGGAGGAGGGCAGGATGCTGTTTCTGCTGGCTGCAGAGGAAAGGACACGCAGTAATGGGTTTAAACTTCAAGTACAACGATATAGGCTAGATATCAGGAAAAAGTTTTTCTCAGTCAGAGTAGTTCAGCAGTGGAATAGGCTGCCTAAGGAGGTGGTGAGCTCCCCCTCACTGGCAGTCTTCAAGCAAAGGTTGGATACACACTTTTCTTGGATGCTTTAGGATGCTTAGGGCTAATCCTGCGTTGAGCAGGGGGTTGGACTAGATGGCCTGTATGGCCCCTTCCGATTCTATGATTCTATGATTCTATGATTCTATGGATCCATAAGTCTCTGTGGGCGACTAAAATTTGCTCGGCGCCCAACTGAGGAGGTGGTGGGAGCCTTAGCCGAGCCTTTAGAGCATATTGGTCTGACCATGGCACGGCTGTTATTGTGACCAGATCCACATCCAAACCTGCACCGAAAATAAGATCCAGGGTGTGACCTGCTTGATGGGTGGGGCCAACAACAAATTGCGAGAGCCCTAGTGTTGCCATGGATGACACTAGGTCCTGTCCAGTTCTAGAGGACAGTAGCTCAGCATGGACGTTAAAGTCCCCCAGGACTAGTAGACTGGAGAACTATAGCGTCCAGGCCGCCACCGCCTCTAGCAGGGCAGGCAGGGCATCTGGCGGTGCATTGGGCACGCGGTACACTAGCCAGATGGCCACGCTCTCGGTTGATCCCCATCCGAGGCCAACACATTCAATGCCTGGTATTGACGGCGCAGGAAGGGTTCTAAAGGAGAAAGCCTCTCGGGGTTAGGATTGCCACCCCTCCTCCCCGCCGGGCCGTCCGGGACTGATGGAGGACAGAAAACCCAGCAGGGGCTAGATCTTTGAGGGCAACCATTTCCCCGTCCCTGTTAAAAGGTTATCAGTAGCTTTCAGATACTTACTGTAAAGTTATATGTTGTCAGGAAGGAAAGGTTTAAATCAAAGTGGCATGAGTAATTTACCATCATCCTATCATCCCATTGCACTTTGTAAACTTGGCTAGGTCCATTGATATGTTTTGGTTCTGAACATAGAATCCGAACCTCATTGTTTTTGCCTTGTATGAAAACATTTGGATTTTCTGGAACTGATGGTTCTGTATAAAATAAAAATAGGTTATTTTAAAAGAAATCAATAGTAGCTTGCATTATAGTATAATGGTATATGATGACTCTAATATTTACTTTACATTTCCTTTGAACTACCAATTTCAGGTGAGAGCTGGCATCTGCTCTCTAGTGTTCAAGCATAGGTGTTTGACTGTCTGTCATTGGCTGGCTGGGGATGTGTTTGGAGGAACAGAATGGGGCCAGGGATAGTGCCACAGTCAATACAGTGTGGACCTCTCACTGCTGTAGTAGAACAAGGTGCCTGTGGCTTTCTTCACCCACTCCAGATGCCAGCAATAATGGTAACTAATTAAAGTTTGCTGTATGTTTTGGAGAAAAGTTTGCAGAATTCTCAAAGAAAGTCAATCAGTATGATTGGTGGAAGTGTCAACTCCAAAATATTAATGACTAGCAATTCTCAAATGCAATGGGTGCTAGGTAGCTTTCTCACTGCTCCCTGACAGGGCAGGGGGAGGTTTAAGGGGCTTGCCGCCCATTCTGCTGCTTCAGGGTGCAGAGAGCCTTCTCTCACTGCCCTAACTGGGGAACAAAGGGGGGGGGGCTTAAAGAGTGGGCTTAGAGTGAAGAGGAGTCTTTAAAGAGTGGGCCAGCATCTCTCCCCATTGGGAGAGGCACTTGCAGTCTCCTGGCTTCCCTCACTGCCCCTCCAGGGAGCAGAGAGCTTTCTCCCTAAGCCCGGACTGGGCAGAGAAGGGGGGGGGAGGCTTTAAAGAGCTGGCCAACATCTCTCTGTCTTCTCCCTGCACCCTGACCTGGTGGCAAAGTGGAGCTGGGCTTTAAAGAGCCAGCCACCCTGCCTATCTCCCAACTGGGAGAGGTGCTTGCCAACTCCTTACCTCCTATGGGTGGCCCTGATCCTTTTAAAGGCTCCAACACGGCCTACCATGGCAGGGCATGGGGGAAAGCAATTTGAGGCAGTAGAGTCACCCACACTAGAGCTGGCAGTGACAGCTTAGCTAAGCTGTGAGAGTCAGCTGTAAAGTGCTTGGCTGGTCCCTTTAAAATCTCCAAACCCTTCCCTGCTGCCAAGGCAGGAAAGGGGGGAGTAGTACTTGATGGCAGCAGGGCTGCCCGCCTTAGAGCTGATGTTGAGAGCCACAAGACAGCAGCCCCTTACTTTCTCCCTCACTCCTTCTGGGAGTCTTGAATGTTCTAACGCTCCTGGTGAGCAAGGCTAGATCTGGAGGCTTTCAGATGTTCAACACATTGTCAGAAGGATGGTCATGATTTTATATGGTATTATTCCAGTATGCTTTTAAAAATATAACAATTCTGTACAATGTGGTGACTATAGCAAAGACCCTGTTAATACACATGCCCCTCAGCTTGGAGGTATTAACTCACATATGTGAATAGGGTGACAATGAGTGTGTGGTGATAGTTTAGGTCTTTCCAGGGGAAACTGACACTACAACATTGTGCTACACTGAAGCTTTCATGCTGTACAAATGATCCCAAGAGCCATCAAATATAGAAGAGGCTCTGGTGTTTTCGTAGAAACTGTCAACATAACTCTGCTTTCAGCAATATCATCCCAACAAAACAAAACTACAGTTAAAGCAAGAAAATCTGCTCACATGTATCTTTACATGAATATGATAAATATAATGTAACAAACATAGTAGATTTCTATGGGGGGGAAGTTATTTTTTCTAAAGTTAGCACAGCATTAAGGAAACACAACTTACTGTCTGGATCAGTTTGAATGTGTATGAGACATTGTTCCCCATCAATTTTGTCATTACGTCTGTTGAAAATATACGCCCATACAGATACAGTATAATTTGTGAAAGGCATTAATTCATCCCAGGACTGATTGGTATTTAACTTAACATCATTTTCCCATGAAGCTAGAAAGGATAAGAATATTAAAAGCATTGATATACACACCAAAAATGTTAAAACCATCTATTTATCTGTCATTATGTTTATTTATGAAAGAAATTTTTGTGTATGTGTGTGTGTTATATCAGGTAATAGAACCGGGGCAAGGTTATGCAGAATACTGATGGTTCTATTCTCCAGGTTATGGATTTATTCTCTATGTGGATGTAGCTCACCTATGGTTGATCCGGTAGTGTTTTAAAGTCAGGAAATAGAAAGAGGTGTTTTTTTCATTACCTGCTTCTGTGTAGTAACCCGGGCCCTCCTTGGGTGGCTCCCATCAAAATCCTAACTAGGGATGACCCTGCTTCTAAGACCTGATGAGATCAGACTAGCCTGGGCTATCCAGGTCAATATTATTCTCCAAGCCTCCCTCTGAATAGCATTGGGCAACACAAACAGGCTGCAATCTGAGCATGACTGACAGTGGACCAAAACTGACATGAAAAGCTATGCTGCAGGGGTGGGTCTTCTCTCTAGTGAAGTTCCCATATCTATGTGAATCCTTCAACCTCCAATGTCATTTCTGGGAGGCTCAAAGATGGATGCTTGGGGGAGGGAAAGGAAAAGCCCATTTCCAACAACTTGCATTGATGTTATACATGGAACAAATCAATTTTTCAAACATTCCCATCCACTTATTGGCGGGATCCCATAGAGGAAGTTTCTATGGTCTCCGGGCTCTAGCAATGTACAGGTTCTTCCTCAAACACAATTTCCATACAACTATTAAAATAACTAGCATTTTTCAAGTTTCTAATAAATACCATGTCTTATTTGAAACACTGCAGTAAACTGTTGGATTAGGAGTTCAGGGGAGGACATTAGATTTTTGCTTAGTGATTCTTTCATGCTTTTAAAACCTGAAGGTGCTATATGGGACTGCACTGGAGAGAGACAAGAGTAGCAATAAAACGGAAAAATATTCATGCAAATTTACAGCAGGTTCAGGGAAAATATACTTACTTTCACCTTGAGAAAAACTGAGGCGGACAATGTAGCCATTAATAGGACTGTTCCATTCATTCTGCCAGTGGACTGAAATAGTTCTTGAAGATTTTGTGATTAAATTACAAACACTAAGGATGTCTGGCTCTGTTAAGAGAAAATTAGGACAACATGCACTTTTACAAAGCACTGTATGTTTACCAGGTTGACAAGTCAACAGTCTTGTTGACACTAGCAACAATTTTCCCAAATTGCATCCTCCTTCAAGAAAGGGAAAAAGGAGCATCTGGAAAACTATCGACCCATCAGCTTGATATCTGTAGGTGGCAAAATTTTGGAACAAATAATCAAACACTCGGTCCTTGAGCAGCTGGAACAGAGAGCTGTGATTTCTAAGACTCAGCATGGGTTTCTCAAGAACAAGTCATGTCAAACCAACCTTAACTCTTTTTTTGAGAAAGTGACTACCTTGCTGGACCAGGGGAATGCCGTGGACATAATTTATCTGGATTTCAGTAAAGTGTTTGATAAGATTCAACATGATATTCTTGTTGACAAATTGGTAAAATGTGGTATGGATCCTAATTCTGTCAGGTGGATCAATAACTGGGTGGCAAATCGTATCCAGAGGGTACTTCTTAATGGTTCAGCATCTTCTTGGAAAAGAGTGCCAAGTGGAGTATCCAAGGGATCTGTCCGGGGGCCTGTATTGTTCAACATATTTATAGATGATTTGGATGAGGGATTAGAGGGGATACTTATTAAATTTGAAGACAATACTAAACTGGGAGGGGTAGGAAACACAACAGAAGACAGAATCAGAATACAGGATGATCTTGATAAGCTCGAGAAGTGGGCTAAACTGAATAAAATGTTCAATAGGGATAAATGTAAAGTTCTGCATTTAGGTAGGAAAAACCAAATACATCAATATAGGATGGGGGAGACTTGTCTTGGCAGTAGCATGTGTGAAAAGGATCTAGGAGTCTTAGTAGACCTTACATTGAACATGAGTCAGCAGTGTGACTTGGTGGCTAAAAAGGCAAATGGGATTTTGGACTGTATTAAATAAAGTATAGTGTCTAGATCACGATATACTCTGCTCTGTTTTGCTCTGAGTCAGCCTCATGTGGAATACTGTGTTCAGTTTTGGGCACCCCAGTTGAAGAAGGATATTGACAAACTGGAGCATGTCCAGAGGAGGGCAACAAAGATGGTGAGGGGTTTGGAGACCAAGACGTATGAAGAAAGGTGGGGGGAGCCTAGTCTGTTTAGCCTGGAGAGGAGACGACTGAGAGGGGATTTGATAACCATCTTTAAGTATTTAAAAGGGTGCCATATAGAGCAGGGGTAGTCAACCTGTGGTCCTCCAGATGTGCATGGACTACAATTCCCATGAGCCCATGCCAGCATTTGCTGGCAGGTGCTCATGGGTATTGTAGTCTGTGAACATCTGGAAAACCACAGGTTGACTACCCCTGATATAGAGGATGGAGCAGAGTTGTTTTCTCTTGCCCCATAGGGACGGAAGAGAACCAATGGGATGAAATTAATTTTTTTTAAATTCCATATAAACATCCGGAAGAAGTTCCTGACAGAGAGGTTTCTCAGTGGAACAGGCTTCCTCGGGAGGTGGTGGGTTCCCCATCTTTGGAAAATTTTAAACAGAGGCTAGATAATCATCTGATGGAGAGGCTGATTCTATGAAGGCTCAAGAGGGTGGCAGGTAACAGTGGATGAGTGAAAGGGTTCTGAGTGTCCTGCATAATGCAGGGGGTTGGACTAGATGACCCAGGAGATCCCTTCGAACTCTAATATTCTATGGTTCTATTATTCTCCTTGGTGTTCAGTGCAGCACGTATAATCAGGGCGAAGAGAGAATCTGTGATCTGTCTGGATTCCATCACTCTCCCCAAACTGCCTGTCTGGGAGATTTCCATGCAAGAGTGTTTGTACTTGGAACTGGACTCCCAGAGCAAATTTACTAACCACAGCAAAGAATTTGTTTTTAAAGGCCTCAAGACTTTTAATTCTGGGGCAATTCAGTATCCTTTAAGAGTGTATGCTGTAACAGATGGTTCAAAATATACAGTATTTGCTGGCGTATAAGACTACTTTTCCCCCCTGAAAAACATGCCTCCATATGGGGGGAGTCGTCCTATATGCCAGGTGCACTTCAGTTGGGATAGACATAGCTGCTCATAGTGGCCCATAGTAGCCCATAGTACTGTATTTTGAGTGGAAATGTTTGAGGAAATGTTGTCTTATACGCCCAGTCGTCTTATACGCCGGCAAATACGGGTATATCACAAAATATAACTGGTTCTACACATACTGCATATCATAGCTAGGATCTGACATTCAAAATGACAAGGCAAACAGACGACTAAGGGTGTAGGAATTTTGAATAGTTATCATAAATGTACCTGTTCCTGAAAAGGTTTAGATTTAAATGGACCAGACTCTGCAGAATTTGTTAGTCTAATCCCAAAGCAGTATTCATACAATGCAATCCTGTGCAAATTTACATGGCAGTAAGCCCCACTGAACTATGCAGGACTTACTTTTGAGTAAACAATGCATGGGATTACATTATTAATTTCTTCTGGGAGGTACATGACATCCAAACCAACTCTATCCTTGATACGAAAGTTGCTTTCTGAGAAAAGTCAATTAGTAGAAAAGCACAAGAAATAACTGAGATACTCAAAACAACTTTGAAATACTCACTTCCAAAATCTGTCGTTATAGCAATGGTTTTGTTCACTTTTTCATTTTGAAGAAATATTTCTGATTTGCAACTATAGTTTTTGTTGGGTGATAAATTCTGGATTTCACAGTGAGGTTTAGAAGTACAGCTTTCAGGGCAATTCTGTGCATCTTGGGAACCAGAAGCTACATGTGAAGAACAAACAAACAAACAAACAAAAATCATTTATCTCTTAATTTATAAAGCTAGCATATTCCAATGATTGTTCAATGAATTAATAATGGTAATTCATTAAATTCATATTTACTGTTAGAATTATTACTGATCGTTGTGTTATGAGTGTTATTTAATATATGATGGTCTATGTATTCCATGACATTCCATGTAAACCGCCCTAGGCCGTATGGGAGGGCAGCATAAAAATCTAAGTAAATCAATAAATACATGATGATAAATGTTCTTTGTGTTGCACGGTGAATTTCACTGTAAACTGACCTGAGCCACAAGGTGTATAAGTATAATGAGGTGTATAAGTATAATAAAATAAAATAAAGCTAGCAAAGTCTTTGAAAATATTTTTCTCTCCTTGCTAATTACATATATTGTGATATATCCATACACAAGATTAAAAAAAAAACAGCTCCCCAACAAAGTCCTTTTAATTTGGGCATTATCAAACAAACGCAAGAACTACTGAAAATCCTACCAGGTCGACAGCAGTATGAATAGGTCACATCACAATGCTGAGGAGTATCCCATATTAAGGTGATACTGGTATCAGTGACATTAATTCCTTTTAAGTTGCTTCTAACTGAAAAAAGAAAAAAGGAACACATTGTTATGATAATCTTTTCAGTATTAAGTTCCATGTTTTAGGAAAATTCTAGATAACATTTTACAGTTATAAAAAAAAGATGTGGCTGGCACATCTCTGGTTCTAATGAGACACATTTTCTACTGAAATCAGAAGGAGTGGTTAATCTTGACAGGATTCTGTCCACTGCTTTTGCCACAGTTATCCTTACAGTATTATCTAAGAGATATAAACAGAGGTTTGAATCACACCATACATCAGCAGAAGGCACAAATGTTAACCAGTCTTCATAGCTTTCCCTTTCCTTCCTGGACCATTTATGCACTGGGAACTTCACTGCCCCAGCTCTCGTGCAAGAGCACAAATAGGGGGCAGATAAGATGCACTGGGCCAAATGCTCCCCCGTGTGGGTGCAGGAAGAGGTGGGGCAACCTGCCACAACTAAAACTCCAGCCTGCAGCCTGGTATGAAACCTCCAGTGCGTAAATGGTCCTGGGCAAACTTTTCCTGTGTGTTAGGTGCTGTCGAGTTGCTTCCAACTTATGGCAAACCTATGAATTAGTGACCATCAGAATTCCCCACAGGTGACACCCTTGCTACCTCCAGAACATTTATTTGTAGTATTATGACCTGAACGGAGAATCTGCCTCTCAACTGTTTGGTTTCAATAGCTTGGAACCATTGAAACCCTGCTTTCCTCTTCCAGTGGCTTTTCATTAGGATCAGAAGGCAGAATATAGATAGCTCTAGGGCATTTAAACCACCATTGCTTTCTGTTCCTGATAGCTTTTAGCAAGAAGAATAAATGGCTCTGAGCCATATAAACCTCTGCTGCTTTTTGCTCCTGGTGGTTTTTCACAGACAGCAGAAAGCAGAGAACCCTTTAACCACTGCTTTCAGCTCACCTGTGGCATTTCACCCCTTCTTTCCTGCTGGCAACAGCTCTCCACAGCCAGCAGAAAGGAAGGAGTACATTGTCTCCCACTGAGTATTTCAACCACCTGTCTACCAGCTGTGGCTTGGAGCAATTTAAACCCCCTTTTTTGCCCCCCATCATTTTCTCAAGGAGCAGAAAGCAAGGGGTAAAACTTTAAATACCTCTCAAATTGATACAAACTAGCTGTGACCCAGAAAGGTTTCAAGATCACATGACAATGCATCAGGTCAGTAGTGGATGAATGCCTTCCTGCAGTATGGGAAACCCCCCCCCCCCCCAAAAAAAATATATATATTTCTTTGTAGCTTCACCATTCAAATGCTTAGAAAGTCTGACTTGGGATACAATCTTCCAGCCCTGCATATATTCTTCTAACCATTCAAGGTTTAGCTCCCTACAACAGGTCAACAAACTGGAAAACCAACAGTCCTAACTTTTCTTCCATTGATTTACAGTTAGTCTTACCAGGGGGAACTGTAATTGGTACTGGGTTTTGACACTGAGGCAAATTTGCACATATGTTGTAAGTTCTGCACTCTTGAAGCCCAGAAACAATTTCATCATCCTTATTCCATTGACAGCCGTCACAGTAAACGTCCTTGCACTTAGAAAGGTTTTCCCCAGCAAGTTTTGCATGGACAGAGACATTATCAAATGTATAATAGGTCACTGAAAGATTAACTAAGAGAAGAAGACAGGAAATGTTAAAACATTTGGTCTAAAACATTCTCTTGCATTCTTGCATAAGAATCCTTGCATGTACATCTGAACAAAGTTTGAGTCCAGTGGCAGCTGAATAACTAAGTTTTATTCTGGGTATAAGTTTTCATGTGCAATCGCACTTCTTCAAGAGACTTCTTCAAACTGCTTCAGACCAACACGGCTACCCTCCTGAATCTAGCTTGCATGAGCATTGCAGTGTCAGTTGTACATTGCGATTCGGCTGCCGAAGCGGCCATTCTCGCCCGTAACAGCCATCGCAGCGCCACGGGGCAGGGGGGAGGAAGGCGGGGCGGCATCGCGATGGTGGGTGCACTCACGCAGGCACAGAGCTCCACACCTGTGTGAGTGCTCTCACCATCGCACAGCTGCCCGTGCCTTCCCCCCCCCGAAGTGCAACGCTGGTTGCTACAGGTGGGAACGGCTGCTTCGGCAGCCGAATCGCACAACCATATAGCTATGCTAGTGCTGACATAGATCTTTGGAGAGTTCCACCCCCACCCCAAAATTATTTTTTACAGTTTCATTTATGTAAGTAGGAGGACAAACCTTATATCCACCAAGATGAAGAAGAAGAAGAGTTGGTTTTTATATGCCGCTTTTCCCTACCCGAAGGAGGCTCAAAGCGGCTTACAGTCGCCTCCCCTTTCCTCTCCCCACAACAGACACCCTGTGGGGTGGCTGAGAGAGCCCTGATATCACTGCTCGGTCAGAACAGTTTTATCAGTGCCGTGGCGAGCCCAAGGTCACCCAGCTGGTTGCATGTGGGGGAGCGCAGAATCGAACCTGGCATGCCAGATTAGAAGTCCAGGCTCCTAACCACTACACCAAACTGGCTCTCACATTCCAGGATGTCTGGCTCCAGGTCAGTGACTACCCCCTCGTGGTTATCAGGGATGTTAAGCTCACTCTTTTATAGTTCTTCTGTATAATGTAACTCATCAGCCAGTTATGGTGGCCTCCTAAAATCCTTGCTGCTGTAAATAAACTCAGTACTTATTCCTAATCTGAATCTTCTACAAACCCTCTTAAAATATTCAGAAGGGTTAATTTTGGTACAAAGCGTATTTCCCTAGCCAGCATTTCATTAACATCATTTGCCAGAGTCTTCCCCAATGTTTGAATCTTACGTCAAGACCGTAAAACAGGGGTAGTCAAACTGCGGACCTCCAGATGTCAGCGAATGCTGCCAGGGGCTCATGGGAATTGTAGTCCATGGATCTGGAGAGCCGCAGTTTGACTACCTCTGCCGTAAAATATGGAACACATCTACAAAGGAGCTGTTACTTCTAGTTCTCCAGTGGTACCTAACTCCCCATAAATAAGCCCTTATACATAGTAGAACAGAGGATAAATGCTCAAATTATTTTTAATATACTCATGCCAAAAAGGGGGATAATTCTGTGCGACTGGCATAGGATGTATCTGTATTCAAATCATTCTCAAGAATCAACAAGTGCCTCCAAATAGGAAATCACACTTTAATTAAAGGAATCATTCTTATTCTAAAAGTTGCATCGCCTCTTCGAAAAAACATAAAACTTACTGCAGTCCTTAGGAATAGTAGCAGTTTCTGTAAAAACAACAACAAAAAAGACAAATTGTTAGAAGGTAATTTTCTGCCAGCTTCTTAAAGTTAAAAGAAAGATTAACTGTGATCATATGACATATTTTGACATTGTGTACTATTTGGTCCTATAGTGATTGCGCTCGTTTTCTTTGCTATTAAAATTTAACATTGTGTTAATATGGATATTTCAACATGAACTATGAAACAGTTACAGAGGATGTTCCACATACTCCGCCAGACTACGTAAACTTCTTCCTTGGTCCAGTGAGGACCGATAATCTTCAGCACACCCAGGCCCATAGATTGGAGACGTGCTACATTCCAGTTGGTTGTGACAAGTCTCAGCAGCTGTAAGAAGTTCCCAAAGGGGGTACTCTCAGCCAATTGCTCCAGATTAGAAGCTGTTGCAACCACTCCAAAGGTCTCCACCACAAGTTGCAAAAGGGTCTAATTTGGATTAGGACTTCAGCACAGAGGCAGAGGAGACTGATGTCTCTCCAGCACACTGCTTTCAAAACCTGAAATAGCCACAGCAGCCTTCTGTTTGCTCGGATGTGGAAAGCACCATTCGCTTGCTGCCTTCCATTATTCAAAATATCTAAGCATCATTTAAAACTGAGGGCCGTTCCGCATTCGTCCAAAATAGCACAATGGTTACTAACTGAAATCGCTACAGTTTTGCCATTATGCACAACGTCGTTGACAATCTGCAACACTCCTGAAACCGATCCGCAAAAAGCGCTTCGTTGTAGCGCTTTCAGGGAAATCCCAAAAAGTGGATTCACCCTCCGGAAAGCGTTACACTCCTGCAACCAATCTGCAACATTAGCGGGAAAGTTCTGTGCGTTACCATTGTTGTAGTTTCTGCAAAGTCCCTCCCCCTGGCTCTCTCCTCTGATCTTCCGGCGAAGCGATCGCCATTTTTTTTTCTCCGAGCGAGCAGAGATCAACGCACCGGCAAGCCTTCGTTTACCCAGTGAGGCTTCCC
Organism: Paroedura picta; assembly: GCF_049243985.1. NCBI lineage: Eukaryota > Metazoa > Chordata > Lepidosauria > Squamata > Gekkonidae > Paroedura > Paroedura picta. The sequence continues at coordinate 49,502,973 of NC_135372.1, read as the reverse complement.
CGGCTGCAGACCCTCTGTTTAAAGTCACCAAGCACAAGCATCATAGAGGCCCGTTTGCTAGTTTATTTTCACTTTATTTTTCACACTGTTTTTGGCCGAAAATCGCGCCCGATTTGGCCGAAAATCGCGTCCGGTGGCCTTTTGGATTGTTGGGCCAGTCAAAATGCTCCCCCAAGCATGTACAGATGTCCCTCTTACTGGCTGGGGCTGCCTTTAGGGTTGCCAGGCTGCAGCCAGTAACCCCAGATGGTATTGAGGAGGCAGGGCCTGCTGATGCCACTTCTGCTTTTCACTGGAAGTGATGTCATTGGATGTGTTGGGATTTGCCAAACTCTGCATTTTGCAAATCCTAATGTGCCCCATGACCTCACTTCTGGTTTCCACTGGAAGTAGCATAATGCCAGCACAGTGCTACCACGTGCTCCCTCCTGTCAGCACTCCAGGCACAGGCAGGCAGGCAACCAAGCAGATTGCCAAGAAGTCTCCTGCTATAGCTGTAAGCAAGAAGACCTTGCAACCCCACTTCTAGGGACAAACTCAAACTCAAAATCCTTGCACCAATCAAATTTCTTTGGATTCAGCTTGCAGGGGAAATGTTTCCTATCTAAAACAAATCTGGGTGTAAACTGCACGGAGCTTTTATTCCAACCCCAGATCAATTCAGTCATGCCCTCTACACAGAATGCAATTTCCATTTGGATTTTAGGCGATTTAAATTTTCCTTCTGCAGCAAGAAGGATTGATCCGGAGTGACCCTACCTTTATTGTGGGATATCTCAGACTGCTGCTAATCCTGAATATATTCAAAAAATCACATTGTTTTGAATCTGGGTTCTCCTCCGTGGTAGAGGAGCCGTGATTGGCTACAAGTGGTCATGTGACAAGCCTGCCTCAAAGGAGAAGCCCCTAATTTCTCTCAATTTCTGTCGGCCTTGGATATTTTTTTTTGTGCCTTCTTCGTTCCCCCCCCCTTCAAGAAAAGAAAGCATTTTTTTCCTCCCTCCTCTGACTTCTTGGATCCTCTCCCCCCCCCCCACTCAAGAAAGCAAAGACAGAGTCTCCATTTGCCTCCCCCCCCCTCTTCTGAGCGTCCCTAACCACGTGCAGAAGACTTTCCTGTTTCAATGGGGGGGGGAGAGGAAGACCCGAGTTCAAAGCGATCTGAATTCAACAGGATTGACAATGGAATAAAAAAAGTAAGCGCAGACTCTGCCCTGGATTGCATTCAAAGCAGTGCATGCAGGCTGTGTTAAGATTGCTTTTAAAATGTGTGCAAGTTTGTCACCTATTGTGGTTGTGGGAGACTGAGAGATGCTTGCTGAAATGCCAGTGGATGGTATGGTGGGTTGCATGGAGGAAGCATTTTGCAGCTCATCTGCCAGGGAATAAAGAGAAGTTAGCGTTAAATCTGGTTAACAACTACTGCTATAACTCTTCACACTGCAACAGTCTTCAAGCAGCAGTGGTAATGTATGATTTCTTTAAAAAAATAGTAGAACTGAATTAACACACCAAATATATATAGAAGTATCTGAAAACAGTTTACTGAAATCCATGAACAATGAAGCAGAGAATGATCCTTCATACCATTTTCCTTTCTTTTTCTACACAGAACCCTTCTAATTCTAAAGATGCTCTGGGGAAACACTATAAACCAGACTATGGATGAGAAGGATTTGGTAATTCCATATGGTTTTCATAGAAATCTTGTCAACTTGTTTTAAACGAGGTTTACATCTTTTATTTTTAAAATCTATTTATTTTTAATGGCCTGATGGTAAACCATTGTAAAATATTTGAAGCCAAACCAATCTTAAAGGTAAAGGTAAAGGTATCCCCTGTGCAAGCACCGAGTCATGTCTGACCCTTGGGGTGACGCCCTCTAGCGTTTTCATGGCAGACTCAATCTGGGGTGGTTTGCCAGTGCCTTCCCCAGTCATTACCGTTAAACTAATTAAACTAATCTTACCGTTGCTTTAAAAATCAACATAGCCATTAATATTAATCCAAGCTTTCCATTAAGCAGAAATGTCCCTAGCCTCTGGTAGGAACAAGAATAAGTTCAGCAAATACTCCAAAGGACGTGTTCCTAAACACGTTGCCTCCTTTATTTAAAATATGCAACTATAAGCTGGCATCTTTAAAATCCTGATCTTCTTTAGATTAGAATTTGGATATATCTTTTGGATGCAGGGATGTTTCAGCTAACACATTCACACCTTCAAAAATAGTTTATGAATATACAGTTTGCCTATTCTGTTCCTGGGACTTCTACAACAGGTAAAAAAACAAGCTAGTCTTGCTTGTCTTGTCACAGAGATAAAAGTGACCCCAAGAATCACAAGCTGAGAGACAGCAAAAAGTCAGTAACCTGCAGGCAAGAAACTAGTTTCCTGATTAAGTCAGATATAGAACCACTTGGAATCTAGCTCTCAATACATGTAAATAGTTAAAGCAAGTGACTCCTAAGGCCATTTATACAATACCTCATCATTAATATCAGTTAACAAGAATGATTTATGAGAATTATCCTATGACTTGAAAATGTGAATGCACCTTAGGTGGTCCGTAAGGTTTTAGGACTTATTATTTGAAAAGATGGGGGGAGGAGGTTTTCCCTGACCTGTTTCCCTGACATTCTGAAAACAAAAGACAGCAATATCTCCTGCACCAGCTTCATAGCATTCGAAGTTTATTTATTTAGTTATATATAATTTAATTTCTAGACTGCCCTCCCTGCAAGTGAGCTCGGGATGGTTTACAGCAATAAGTAAAACATTTAAAACCATAACTCAAACATTTAAAACCATAACTGGTGCGGAGTTACGGCTTAGGTTGTGATCAATATGTGGATGGCACCCAGCTGTATCTCCTGATGGACAGCCACCGAACTATCCGCCGGAACCATTCACCAGATGTTTAGAAGCCGTGGCTGGGTGGCTTGAGCAGAATCACCTGAAACCCAACCCCTCCAAGACGGAGGTCCTCTGGTTGTATGGTAGAGGGGCAGTTCTGGAAGCACGCCTACCCACCCTGGCAGGGATGCAACTAGTCATCACATCCCAGGCCAGGAATTTGGATTTGACCTTTGATGCCTCATTAACAATGAAGGCTCAGGTCAGAAAGGTAGCCAGCCAGGCTTTTTTCCATCTTCGCCAGGCTAGGCTACTAGCGCCCCATCTGTCCCCTGAACATTTGGCCACAGTGATCCATGTGATGGTCACCTCCAGAATAGATTTCTGTAACTTGCTCTACGTGGGCCTACCCTTGGGCCTGATCCGGAAGTTACAACTGGTACAGAATGCGGCTGCTAGGGTCCTCACAGGAACACCTTGGAGGGCCCATATCCAGCCTGTGCTGAGGCAGCTGCACTGGCTTCCGGTTGCTGCCTGGATCCAGTTCAAGGTTTTGGTTCTTACCTTCAAGGCCCTATGCAGTCTGGGCACCACATACACCTTTCACCCTATGCCCCTCGCAGAGCTTTATGCTGTGTGATATCTTGAATATGGAATAAGATATTTTGAATTGTATATTTTTAGGGGTATTTTATCTGAATTTTTTAGCTGTTATAATTCGCCACAAGCCTTTGTGGGAGTGGTGGGCTAAAAATCAAATCAATCAATCAATCAATAAATAAATATCAACAAATCATGATAAAACACTGCACAATTATATTGCTCCATCATTTTGCCAGTCCATCAATCATCGTTGGCGTAGTAAAGACTGGGCACCTGCAGTCTTGGTCATACTTAACCCTCTTATGGAATGCACTTGAACTTCCAAGCAGTTGCCTACTGAGATCATGGAAAAGACTACAGCAAACCTGATGGTGCGTGGGTGACGGTGGCGGGAGAATGTGAGGGAAGGGCAGCAGGGCTGCTGAGTGTCTGGTTGCTGGACTCAGTATGGAGGACTGCGTGGGGGAGAAGGGAGGAATTGCTGGGTAGATAGGTCTCTGCAGTAACAAAAGTACAATGGTCTTATTACTAGCAGTAGGATACAACATTCAAGGTTGAACAAAGGCAGATTTAAGAGCCAGGAGGAGAGGCAAAGACTTCACTCAAGGCAGTGATCGACCACGCTGACTCAAACAAAAGTTTGCATGCAGCAAAGACATTTTGCCCATTTATTTATTTAAACATATGTAACCTGCCGTTCTGCCCAATGAGGCCCCTTCAGGCAGTCACAGTAACACAGACAATCCAAACAACTTTCAGATCAGTATATGAATGTAAAGCCTAGGGCCACCAGGTTGCCTGCTCTGGTTTGTGGAGCTACTGTTCCTGGCCTGCCAGCTCCCACAGAAAGCTGTGACATCACATTATCTCCCTAGGTTTTACTCGTTACTTTTAACACAATTTGCTCGGCAACCAGTCTCAATTAGCAAAGGCACCCAGGACAGTCAGAATATGCTAAATTTGTCATTCAAAAAGATTTAATATAGATAATAACATGGCTATCCCTTAGAGATGCCAGCCTCCAAGTGGAACCTGGGGATCCCCTGGAATTACAGTTCATCTCCAGATTACAGAGACCGGTTCCCTTGGAGCAAATGGATTCTTTAGAAGGTGGAATTTAAGGCACTTTACCCCATAGAGCAGTGGTCCCCAACCTTTCCGAGGCTGGGGACCGGCAGGGCATTGGGCCGCGCCCCCGCGGACCGCGCCCGTGCGGGCCACGCCCGCGGATCGGGCCGCGCCCGCGGGCCGCGCCCGCGGATCGGGCCGCACCCGAGCCGCGCCCGCGAGCCGCGCCCGGGCCGCGCCCACGGATTGGGCCGCGCCCGCGGATCAGGCCGAGCGGGCGTGGCCCGCACAGGCGCGGCCCGGCCCTGATTCCCTCTCCCCGCCTCCCGCAGTAAGAAGCTTCCCGGGCCGCAAACTTGCGGCCTGGGAAGTTTTTTACTGCGGGGGCGGGGCGGGGAGAGGGAGCCGCGGCCCGGTGCCATGGCCTTTGCGGCCCGGCACCGGGCCGCGGCCCGCAGGTTGGGGACCACTGCCATAGAGGACTCTATTCTCTCCTGGCTCTATGCTCAAATTTCCAGGAATTTTCCCACCTGAATCTGGCAACCCTGTCTGGATCCACTATTCCCCCACCGGTGACCAAGAGGAAATTAGCAATCCTGTTAGCCATGATATAGATAAAACACCTTGAGCCTTCACTGGCTCCAGAAAAAGGTGGTTTGGACATTTTTTTGAATCTGTGGAAATGTTGCTTCTATACACCATATCATTAACTCATATCATTAACTATACACCATATCATTAACAGAGTTTAGAGTAATAAGATTTGATGAATTCAGGCAGCTCTCTAACTGAAGTGGACAAGTTGCTGCGCTCAATGAGGGCAACCACGTCTCCTGGATCCCTGTCCGTCATGGTTGCTCAAATCGGGCGACCAATGGATAGGAGACTCTTTGAGGGATATTGTCAACCTCTCCTTGTCATTCGGAGAGTTCCCCAAAGGGCTTAAGGAGGCAGTGGCTTGCCCTCTTCTGGAAAAAAAAAACATTGCTAGATCCGTGGGACCCCTCCAGCTATGACCCGATCTCACACTTAGCATTTCTGGGTAAGGGGGTTTGAGAGGGCCACTGTGGACCAGCTCCTGGCATTTTTGGAGGAAGCTTTGGCCTTTGATCCATACCAGTTGGGCTCCTGTCCTGGAAATGGGATGGAGACTGCGCTGGTCGCCTTGATGGATATTCTCCAGTGCTTTTAGATCTGTTGGCTGCATTTGACGTGGTTGATCATGAGTTGTTAGCCCACTGCCTCACCAGAACAGGAATTAAAGGGACAGCCTTACAGTGACTAGTCTCCTTCCTCGAGAACAAGACACAGAGGGTGGTAGTGGGTGAGGAGTTGTCATGACCCTTTGTGCTCCCCTGTGGGGTACTGCAGGGGGCAATACTCTCCCCTACATAATTTAACATCTATATGCACCCTCTGGCACAGCTGGTCTGGAGCTTTGGGCTGCGTTATCACCAGTATGCGGATAACACCCAGCTCTATCTCCTGATGGATGGCCAGCCAGACTCCCCTTGGAAACATTCACCATATCTTTGGAAGTGGTATCTGGATGGCTCAGGCAGAGACACCTGAAACTCAACTCCTCTAAGACAGAGGACCAGGAAGCACATTTACTCACCCAGGATGGGGTGCAGCATAGGGCTGTACCTACTACGAGGAATCTGGAGGTGATCTTTGATGCTTCCCTATCTATGGAGGTTCAGGTCACTAGAGCAGCCCAAGTGGTGTTTTATCATCTGTGCCAAGTGGGGCTACTAGCGCCCTACCTGTCCCCAGATCACTTGGCCACTTTGATGCATGCAATGGTCACTTCTAAACTTCTGTAACTCACTCTACATGGGCCTTCCCTTATCTCTGATCTGGAAATTGCAACTGGTCCAAAATGCAGCTCCTAGGGTCCTCATAAAGTCATCCTAGAGGGCTCATATCCAATCTGTGCTGAGGCAACTGCATTGGCTATGGGTTAGCTTCCAGATCGAGTTTAAGGTCTTGGTTCTAACCTTTAAGGCCATCCGCAGCCTGGGCCCTGCTTATCTGAGGGACTGCTTGTCTCCTTATGCTACCTGCAGGTCTCTGCGGGTTTCAATCTGTTGGTTCTTCCCAGTCCCCACAAAGCATGCCTGGCATCAACCAGGGCCAGGGCCTTTTCAGTCCTGGCCCCAACCTGGTGGAATGAGCTCCCAGAAGAGCTGAATGCCCTTGTAGGAGTGCTGACACAGATGGAGCTATCACAGTTCTGCAGGCCTGCAAAACGGAGCTCTTCTGCTAGGCCTTTGGTTGAGGCCAGGCCAGGAAGATCGGGTCCCTCTCTGTATAGGCCCTAGGTGCTGAACATTTGGGCATGTTACCCACTCAGGGTAGTGGCTGAGGTGGTGATAGGGGTTTCTTGCCAGGTACGGATAGGGAGGAGAAGGGTTTAAATGGGATCTGCTTCCAGTATTTGTATTTTAATTTTATTGTATTTTGTTGGTTTTTATGACCATATGTTAACCGTCACAAGCCAGCAGGGCCCGGGAGTGACAATTAACAAGTAGTTAGGTTATTAGAACAAACAACATCACAAGGATGAAGTAGGCCACAATCCCTTTGTAGTATGTTGCTGCATTCTGTCCTTAGGAGTTACTCATAGGAATGCTTATGTTTTAAGCCTCATAAATGGCTATCTCTTCATTCTTATTTCATGCTTCAGAACATAGAACCTTTCCACCACAGTGTCTGCATTACTGAGTTGGTCATTACATGTGGACTGCTACATTGCACAACATCATCCCTTTGTTTTGTCACCTAAACGAGGGGTAGTCAACCTGTGGTCCTCCAGATGTCCATGGACTACAGTTCCCATGAGCCCCTGTCAGTGTTTGCTGGCAGGGACTCATGGGAATTGTAGTCCATGAACATCTGGAGAACCACAGGTTGACTACCCCTGACCTAAACAACACCTAACACAAGCAGGCATTCAACACTTGGCCATGAGTGTCCATAACTGACTGAGGACATACATGTTCTAAGAGAAAACATTGGAGAGCATATAATCTGTACTGGAAGTATTTCCCCAGCAAACCTGTGATGTTGCTGATAGAACTAATGCTGGTTATAGAAACAGACTTTTCAGTAGAATTAGAGGTCTGTCCAGGAACCACTGCTGGAGTTGTGGTAGAGCCATATTGTTCTTCAGCGATGCTTGCAGGTGAGCGTGGAGTAGAGTGTGTAGGTATGAAGAAAGGGCCAGGAGCTGGAACAAAACTTGTTTTTTCTATGGTAAGTAATCGAGGTGGGGGAAAAAACCAACAAATTAGCCATGTGAAAGCATCTGCTAAGCATTAAACAGAGCACAGAAGTGATGTGAAGCTTCCTAGAGGCATTAACATTTAACATCCTTGAACCAGGCTGCATCTCTGCACTCCTTGTTAGTTAGTCCAGAACCCTTACTACTCTTTAACCTTTTTTAGAAATTAAGAAATAGTAGATAAACGGAAGGTTAAGTGGGATTGTGACTGTAGCTAGCACTCCCATATTGATCCATAAGTTTGAACATAACCCGAATGCTTGCAAGTTGTATGCATGCAGAATCCCTTCACATAGTGGTATGCCACATGCAGAACCTATGGATAGGAAATGTTATACATGCACAGGATTTTCAGATGACAGCAAGAAGGTGAGTAGCTATGAGAGTAACATGATCTAGAAATTTTAAACATTAAACAAGCAAGGTTAAGTGATCTAGAAATTTTAAACATAAAATAAAATAAATAAAACATAAAACAAAATCCATGACTTTTAAACATCTGAACAGTTTTGTTCCACTAACTCAATAACATGAAAGAGATAAAAACAATGGGACATTTACTCTCCTGATAAAATCCTTATTTCATATATACAAAATTGTATACTTTTAATTTGGAGATTTCTTTTTATTATGCTATTTTATCTGAAGGCCAAACTGTATTTTCAAAATAAGGTCAAATTGAGAACCATAGACACTTAAATTGCAATCTAAATATAAAATGATGCTAAAATGATTAATTAATCCAGGTTAAGGCCCTAAAAGGTAAAGGCAGGTCAAAGATTAAGAGAGGGAAAGCAGGGCAAAGAAACTGAATGATGGGAACAGAGAATGATTAATGGTTAGAAAACAGAGGACACAGGTAGTTCAAAAAAATCTTAAGAGTGACAAAAACAAATTAACTCTGAATCAACTGAAATGTTGTTATTCAAATTCTGAAAAAGAAACAGCTTTAACTTATTCTTAAACATATACAAGTTCTTGTACATAAAATTATACTCCTTTTAAAATTAACTAAACCCTCCATGACCGTTTACACACTGGAGGTTTCATGCTGGGCTGCAAGCTGGAGTTTTAGTCATGGCAGGTTGCCCCACCTCTTCCTGCACCCACATGGGGGAGTATTTGGCCCGGTGTACCTCATCCGTCTCCAATTTGTGCTCCTGCACGGGAGCTGGGACAGTGAAGTTCCCAGTGCATAAACGGTCCATGAGTACATCTTCTATTCCCTTAACAAATCAAGAGATCAGTTCAGTCTTTCCCCAGTTTCTTTCCTTCCTAGAGTGCAGCCCATATTGGGTTTTCTCTACCACTGACTGCCCTCCCCTCCAGCCCTATCTTGTACCTAGCGAGCTCTGCTTCCATGGGATATTTGCAAGCTCATTGTCCAAGTCCAAATCATGACTACTGTATATCAAATATTTCCCAGAAGAAGAATTTAAAAGTATCATCTTACCAGAATTTGGAGGATATGTTGCTTCTGGTGTTGCTGACACTGGAAAAGAGAGGGAGGGGGAAAATCAAGAATGAGAACAGTATAGTCAAAATGACAATTTCTACATTCATCCATGGGATAGAGAGCATCTGATACCCTTAAGTATGCTTTGAAGAACCAGGAAAGACCTACTCATATTTTATTTACTTTAAAATGTCTACCCTATGAGTCTGGCTTTATAATGCCTGTGGGGCAGCTACAAATCTATTAAAGACAAGGCAAAATCCAGGGCACCAGAACTTTCTTAACACTTTTCAAAGGCAGCCACATAATATCTGAAGCTAAGATATGTTTCATAGTTGCAGCTGGTGAACTAACTTCAACTGGTCAAATGCCCCCCTCCAGCTAAGTTTAATAGCTGCGTTTCCAGAAGCAGGCGCCTCCTATACTGTGTGCCTGATCATTCATTAGAAGAGTAATCCCATCTAGAAGATGAGATTTAATAGCTCCTAGATCAATGTCTCCTCTTAACCTGTCAACATCTGGTTCCCATATTGCTATGCATTGTTATGATATATCTGATGCTTTATGTTGGATGAACGGTAGATTGGCGAGGGGCTGTGGCACAGTGTGGCCCAGTAGTAGCACATCTACTTGGCATGCAGAAGACCACAGATTCAGTCCTTGGCTGCTCCAGTTAAAATTGTGTGTGTGGGGGGGGACTTTTAACTAAGACCCTGGAGAGCTGCTGCCAGTCAGAGCAGACAATACAGACCTTGGTGGATCGATGGTCTGATTCACTATGACAGCTTCTTGTGTTCAGTAGATTTCTATACACCCTTCTTTCAACATCAAAGAATCAAAGGCTATTGGGCAATAAAGGAAACAAACTGGTAGAATATTCCAACATCACAGTGGTAGGCTTGTGCTCTCACCCTTAGTCCGTCCTGGTTTAATAATGCAGGACTGACTCATTCCTCAAGCAGTGTTTCACTTTCACTTTCCATCTTTATGTAAAGCACAGAAGAACATTCTCCCCCAAACTCAATTCCCAACGTGCCTGAGCAAACTTTCAAAAATAAAACACAAAAGCCAAAATAGAAGTTGCCCAGTATATCATGTGACTATGTGGTGTGCATGGGAGGTAATTAGAATAATAAATACCAACCTAATACTTGGCCATAGCATTATCAAATACCAACAAAATAGATCTATGGGTAGTTTAGAATGTCTGATGGCTTCTGCAGCAAAAGCCCCATAACTGTATTGTTCCGAGATTTTGACTCTAAAGCAGAATGTATAAATATTAATACTACACAACAGTAGTCCTCACTCAGGAGTCCTCAGTGAGGTAGATCAATGCCCCCCCCCCCGGGGTATGAGTAGTACATCGTCGACCTCTTTCCTCAGCCCTCCTGTAGTAAGGTATGGGTGGAGATTTTTTCCCGCCATGTAGTAATTTTTTTGTCTTTTAATGGAGGTTTTTATAAGACTTTGTAACCTGCCACGAGCCAATTCAGAAGTGGTGGAGAATAAATCAAAATAAAAATAAAAATAAAAATACATTAATATCTGTTGCATTCATGCAACAAGATTTCATAGCATATTTGACAACAATGATTCAATTTTTAATGCATGTGGAATAAAGTCCTGACCCTTCTGGAATTTCAGCGATGCTTGCAGGTGAACAAGTGGCTATCCTTAATTTAGGGATGAATTTCTTAAACTGTCTTGGACCATAAGCAACATTGAAATGAAATGTGTGGTGATATACCAGTGCATGAAAATGGATATTTGTTTCAGTAAACCACCGTACACCTATAAATTCCACTCCAAGAAAGGAGAAAAGTGCTAGTACCTACTTCAGGGGAAGTGTTCTAATCCCTAGTTCAATTCTGATCTAAAGGAAACCTGCCAATCGGATTCAGTTTAGGTCCCTGCCCCTAAATTTTAATTTTAAAAGGAAATATCTAGCATTTATTATTAGATATGACAAAACCTCCATGGTCTGAGACAGACCAGTATTTATAGATAGATGTTTAGGGGAGAAAACTCAATAGATGGCACCATAACACTAAAAACTGTAACCAACTGCATGCAGCGGATATTTATTTCCTACAGCTCATGATAGCAGTAAGTCACCAAGCCAACAAAAGCAGCCTCCTTTGAAAGAACGAATTAAAAGTCAGAAGACAGCTGATAATTTGTCTGGTAATTATTTTAGTCTAGTTCTGCAATTGTTGCCCCTTTAGAACAATATTAAAAATAATAAAACATACTCTTCCCCAACACCAAACTCCACTTTCTTCCTACCTACAAGGCACCAGAAATTACTACCACTCAACAAAGACCTGGATGGAACACGGGTGCCAATCTCCAGGTGGGATCCAGAGTTCTGTCAGAATAAGGACTGATTTACAGATCACATAGCAGCTTGAGAAAATAGCAGCTTCAGAGGGCAGATTCTATGGCGCTGCTGAGTTTTCTCTCTCCAAAACTTGTCTTTACAGCAGTGGTCCCCAACCTTTTTATCACCGGGGACCGGTCAACGCTTAACAATTTTACTGAGGCCGGGGGGGGGGGGGGAGATAGTCTTTTGCCGAGGAACATTGCCGCTGCCACCTGAGCCCCTGCTCCGCTTGCTTTCCTGCTGGCGCCCGTGACTTCCCGCCGCCCACTGGGGGGCACTGCCAGCAGCAGCTGTGCAGTGCCATGCCAAGGGGGAGCCCCAGCCATGGTGGCCACTGGAGAGCACCAAAGGTGAGCCGGTGGCAGAGTGGCAGAGCAGCCCCCGAGGCAGCAGTCAGGGAGGAGGATGAGGAGGAGCTGCGGCCCAGTACCGACTGATCCATGGACTGGTACTGGTCCCCGGACCAGGGGTTGAGGACCACTGCTTTACAGTGTCCACTACCAAATATCTAGGAACATCCCTACACAGCATTGCTAACCGTTTGATTAGGGGAAATTTTGCAGAGAGATGTCCCCAACCCCAGGTCTGTAAATGTGGAAGGGGATTTGGGGCCACTCATTGTCTCTCAGCATCCTATTTCTAAAGACCATTTGAGTAATTCAATTATCATCAGTTCAGTTAGTTTTATTATGGTCATAGACCAGCAGAGCATCATCCTGAAGGAACCCACACTGATAATTCCCATAGAGATTTTTACTATCACAGGAGACTATTCTGTTCCTCACAAGACAAGTGAAGGATGCTCTGCCTTCTAGAAGGGGGGGGGGGGTGGCTCTTAGAGTTTGTCACGTGCCTGACTTTTCTGTTTGTTGTGGTATTCGTAATGTATGGCTAAAGGATTGCTGTTTCTTAAAGTACTGTTTCCCTTGTTGTTCCAACAGAGTTGGATACAGTCTATACACTAAGAAGGCTGTTAGAAGAACTGTCAACTGGATGATTTTCCACCAGCATGACTGGTTCTACATATTTCTGGCTGGGTACCAGAACAAGGGAGGTATATAATGGAGAGAACAGGAAAGAGGCTGTCTTTGTACAGTATAGTGTCTTTCAAAGCAGTGGAATTCTTTATGATGTACTTTTAAGGTCACTGCAGCATTATGTTTGCAGTTTAACTTTCACTTTCAACCCAGGTTTTCCCATGCCTCAAAAATAGCCTCTCTAAAAACTATAGCTGTCTTCTACTGCCTCTTCTGCTTCCCTTTGCCAACTGATATTTCCTCAACCAGAAAGAGAGAAATGAGGAGCTGTGCATTTTAGATGAATCAGAGCCAGATGATTTCCTGCCAGCTCTTCCAGTGAAGATCAAGTCATTTACTTACCCTTTGAACCCTCTGTCAGTTCTGGGCCCAAAGACTCTGCCTGTTTATCCTATTGAGCTCCACCTCTGCACTCCATCGTTCTTGCCCCTGTGTGGATATCCTTACCTATTTTGTGTCTTCCAAGAGTTAGGAAGTCCTAGCTGTGAACCGAGGCCTTCAGGTGCTATACTACATGCATGAATCTGTCCTTTTTTTCTCCTGTTCTTAGGGTTTTTTTATATCCCTTACTGCAAATGCAGTTTTGTGGGAGTTCATGATGCTTCTTGTGCAAAGCTTAAATATGACATTCTTCTGCTTTATTGCTGTCAGATTCCCAGATCTCAATATTTTCTCCCACTCTGCGTAGGCTTCTAAATGTCATGGAATGTGACTCCAAGCAATAAAGCATATGCACAGGTGTATTGTAGCAGTGCACTCAATGCATATGTATTACTATCACATATTGTTGTTCAGTTCCAAATACGTCTTTTTAAAAACGCTGTTTCTGTTTCTCAGGAACAGTCCCTTTTTTTCTAGTAACTTTCCCTAGAATACCACTTTGCCCATTTTACCATTCAGGGAGATGTTGGGTTTGACTTTTGAAATATTTGTTATTTTGCACACACTTGTCCTCAAGTTCTTCAGATTTTCTTCATCCTCTCAGTATGCTGGGGGAGAGACTGGGGACCTATATGTCAGTCCTCTGGTACACACATGTAAATGCATGAGCATGAATGCCAAATGCCAGTGCGCTATGTCTCTTCTGCTTCCTCTCCCACAACAATATATCCAGATAACATATGTGGCTGTAGGTGTTTGAATTGCAGCTGCTCTATAGTAACCAGATCCTTTGTGAGATAAAAACATTCTGACATTTCATTTCTACACATTTGTGGCTACAAAACAGCCTACACAAGCCATTGCAGTTCAAATTATGATGGCAAATAGGAAGGTGAGGAAAAAAAACTCTCTATGGGAAAACCAGGTTGCTAAATCTGGCAATGACTTCTTGTGACCCCTCAAGAGGACCAGGGAAAAGCACCACATAACATCTCTGGAGAAGAAAAGATCTGTCTGACACAGGTAGACAATAAAAACCTGTCTAGAAACAGATCTGTGTTTAAAGGTATGGGCAGTTATGTCCATGAAGAGATCTCTGTACATGCATTGCTTTTCACCGCATAACTAAAGAATTGCTACACAGAAAAAGAAGGTCCACTACATCCTGCAACTGAAGTTGACAAGGAGTTGCTACATCGCACACGCACAGAAACACACCCACGCATGCACGTGCACTCATGCACACCCCTGCCAACTACATTCATTGATTTTCTAATCTACTTTCTTTTTTAAAATTAAGACACCATTCTCTGGCTCTGGAAGGCTCAAGCTTCTGAAGGCAAAAGCAATTTATAGCCATAAAAAGAAATGTAAAGAACAAGAGTACAAACAATCCAATGCAGCCAACAGTCGCAGCAGACACACGGAGGACTCAGCATCCCCTCCTGTTGAAGAGTGGAGCAGCAACAAGCCCCTTCAGAGAGGTAATCCCACAAATCCTGAGCAATTGAAGCTAAGGCTCTACCACAAATGTTCTTTCCCCTCAGCCAGCTGTGGGAACATGAGACAGGCAATCTCTGAGACAGAAGTACTTCACATGGAGCCCCAAGCTTCCTTCTAACGTGTAGGCAAATGAGCCAAGCCATCAGTCCGTTCAGCTCAGTACTGTCAACTCAGGCGAATGAGATTTCCTCCCCCCAAATTTTGGGGGTCCTTTAAGTAAAGCTAAAAGACCTGGCAAAATCTGGGTCTCTCAGCTCAGTGCTGGGAGGGGGGAAGGAGGGATTGGATGTGGATAAAGCTTGATCCTCAGGGAAATGCCTACAAATGCACAAGCATGCGTGCCAAACGACACGGCATAGTCTGTCACAGAATCAAACATCCCCTGTACAATGTGCAATTGCCACAGAATACATAGAATGCTTGTACATTCCTGTCTCTTATAAGAATAATAAGAGTTGCTTTGCTGGATCAGACAAGGGCCATCCAGCCATTCGGTTTCCAGCAGCAACCAGGTTCTGGATGCTCTCAAGCATGGTCTGAAAATGATGCCCTCCTCCTGTTTGTCTCCAGCATCTTATCTACTGCTCCTTTATTTACCTATTTATTTGTTTGTTTGTTTATTGTATCTGTATGCCGCCCTTCTCTGTGTGCTCAGGGCAGTATACATTGTTTGGAATATAATGCAATTATATAATGTTGTAAGTTTAAAGTTTCAAATCAATCTGTCCATAATGTATCATAATATAAACCATTAAAACCAAACCAAATAAAGGATCCCGATCTGCTTAAAATGGTGTCCTATTCCAGGGAATGGAGAGGAGGTGATAGAAGGAGTCAGGCAGGGAGGCCAGGAGTATTTTGATTTTCTCTCTAGGTTCCATGTGGCCATGAGCCATGGCTTGTCACTCTATATAACATTGCCTTTATTTAATCCTGCTTTTATTTTTTTTAAATGCCTAAAATAGTTAAAATTACTTCATATTGTGAAAGCGTATTTTGCAAGGCAGAGTTCAAGTAAATGAATCAAAAAGTTAATTATGTATTTTGTTTCATGTGTTCTGAACCTACCAAAACATCAAGCTAATCCTAAATCCCAGCATTTTTGCTAAAGAGATTAACTGGGGGGAACAGCAAACACAGACAAACCTTTAGAAAAACAAGGAATTACTAGTTTAAAAAAAGGTAAAGGCACCGGGTCATGTCTGACCGTTGGGGTGACGCCCTCTAGCGTTTTCATGGCAGACTCAATACGGGGTGGTTTGCCAGTGCCTTCCCCAGTCATTACCGTTTAACCCCCAGCAAGCTGGGTACTCATTTTGCCGATCTCGGAAGGATGGAAGGCTGAATCAACTTGAGCCGGCTGCTGGGATCGAACTCCCAGCTTCATGGGCAGAGCTTTCAGACTGCATGTCTGCTGCCTTACCACTCTGCGCCACAAGAGGCTCTTTTTTACTAGTTTATAGATTCATTTTCAAATTCAAAGCTGGTAAGTTTCCACCCACCCCCCTTAAATATTGCTCAAGTTGTGCTCAGTTAGGTTCAGATGCAAGCAACAAGAGCCAAATCATTAACTGTCTTAAATCATCAAAGGACTTTTAAAATTATATGATGATTGCTGGATGAAGGTGGCTGGGTGGAAGATGCAAAGCCAGCATTTAACTGTGGTCACCTTTAAAGCTTTCCGCCCACAGGCCAAAATGCCCCTGCAGCATTTGCTTGCCAGAAATACAGTGGCCATGTTGCCATGCAGACACAGCATACCCTGGAAAAATGCAAGCCTTGATTGTTAAACTCTTGCCCAACTCTTGCCTTTGATGCCACCTCCTTGTTGAAATGCCGGTGACTCCGCCTAGCCGAAGTCAACGCAGGCAGCGAAAACACAACACAACCAGCCAAAGGTGATGGGCTTTGTTTGGCTGGAGGGGTCACAAGTTGAAGAGACCTGCCTCATGTGCTTCTATGCTGGCACAGGGAAGCGTCATACCAGGTCTTTAGGCAAACGCTGCTATGTAAGGAATGGAAAGCCTATGCGTGTTGGAAGCCTTTGTGCCTTGTCAACTCTCCGTTATCTGATCTTGAGCTGCTCAGGGCTGGTACACCAAGCCATCGTGGAGGTGCTGCTTTGCTGCTACATTTGTGGTTCCGTTTTGTTTGCTTCTGTTGTTTTTTTACTTTGTTAGAAGCCTACTTTCAAAAAAGGAAGAGGGTACAGCACGCTGTGGTTTCGAGCTTAAGCATTTTTCCTCTCCCCTAAACGGTGAAACTCAGTTACCATAGCACCAGCCTGCTCAAGGCTTCGGCCCACTCGCAGGGCTAAACCACAACTTCTCCAGTGCAGTTGTGAAGCTTCCCCATCAAAATCTTTTCTACAAATGTGCATTTGTAATCATGCTTGGCTCTCCAAGAGACTACAGGAACCAGCCCCTCCAAAATAAAAATGGATCTCTACATTGTGGATCAGATCTGACTTGTGTACGCCAGTGGTTCAGGGGGTAAGACTGCAATGACTGCTTCTTAGGAAAAAAAATGGATTTCTGCTTTCAGGAACACTCTGCTCAAGGAGAGAGCTGCTGCAGTCTGGGACAAGCAGCCTTCTCATATGCAACATCCAGTCCAAAGTTACCAAGAAGGAGAGAGTAAGACAACATTCCAGGTTACTCTGGGGGCTCCTGGAGGCAGGCAAATCAAACAATTAGCTTTCACATTATGTTTGGACTAGCTTCAAAGCCCGTTCTTAAGAACAGGTCTTGAAAAGGTCCCCTCCCCTGGCCCCTTGCCAGGCAGCTTAAGGTGGCCTTGGGTCGTAGCTCGCAGCCAGATCAAGTGAGGTGGGAGGGGGTTGGGCAGCTCGAGACAAAGCTGCTTAGCAGGCAGTCAGCAGGCCGGGAGGCCCTCATCAGTAGGCCCAGCCTAGCAAGCCAAGAGGCCCTCATTAGCAAGCCCTCCACCACGACCCTTTGCCCAGGGCCCTCTCCCCTTGCCTGCTGCTGGCTCCAGGCACTGAGGCGTCTGAAAGCAAAGAGGCTAGAGTCCAGGGACGGAGGGCGGGAGCTGCAGGGGCAGGGCCAATCAGGGCAAAGCTGGCTGCACCCTGATTGGCCCTACAGCCGGACACGTCCCACCGCCTAGGCTGTTTCAGAAATATATAGAGGAACAACAATGGATAAGGATTGGAATGATGGGGATAGGATCTGAAGAAGGTATCTTTTTTCAGGTGCATATGCTAACTCCTTGCTGCCCTTAAAGTTCTGATGGCTGAAGTATCCTTTTTCCTGAATTAAATTTCACCAACTCTCCTCACACCGCCTCCTCCACATGAGTATGCAGGAATAAGAATCATCCACCTCCAGAACAGCCCACCTCCTGCCTTTCGGCATGAATCATGATCTGGAGGTGCTTCCTGCTTGGCAAGAGACTAGTCCGGAACAATAAGTCATACAGAAACACAAGCAGACTCCTCCGTGGGTAGGTTGTCTTGCTACATTTTTTGAATTGGGAGTCATTGCATCATCAATACTATCACCCTATGCAGAGATACTGAAATTATCCACCCTTAGGAATGCTGTTTGAAGAAGACAAGAGCAGAGCAAAGTAGAGGTGAAAGAGAGGATTGATGCTATTGAAGTTATCAAAGTGAGAGCTCCTCAGGGCCTTTCCCAGAAGTTCGTATGGCAGCTGACATCACTAGACATCACTGGAGCCGATTTCTCCTGTTGCTTTACAGGCTCATCTCTTTCTCCACAATGGAAATAGTAACCGATTGATTGATTGGCTGGTTCCCGCATCTGACTTCCACACCCACTTCTCCTAAGGTGCATGTCACCCAGGGTTCCTTGACGCCTGAAAAATATTTCAATGTCTCCTCCAAAGTCAAAAGGTTGAAAAAAGGCTGAACTAAGGACAACTTCATATTAAGTATTACATGTAGTCAGACTTCAGCTACTCAAATCAGCTATTGCCTATATCACAGATCACTGGTATCAAAAGACACAAAAGGGAATCTGAGGGAAAACTCAATTTCAGCTGTGTAGATTCTGTAGGGTTTCATTAGCTATGACCTTTTTCACTGAGAAACAAATGTGGGTACTCTGAAGAATTAATTAATATATTGCTTATGACACACTAGCAGACTTCTTGCAAAACACTAGCCTGGCCCAGCATGTACATTGGGGATTACTGGGCAAAACCCTAAAATGCTCTAATGGTTTTAATGTAGCTCATCCCAACTGTGATCACAAGAGCATTTTTCTGGTGACCTTTTGCCCATTTTTCTGCCAGCTCGATTGGTCACACTGAGTTCTTTCTGCCTGGTCTTAAATTACCTTTGCTACCTAAACCGCCAGTTCCATAAAATCAGGTCCTAAACTGCACCTTGGATTTTGCAAAAGGGGAGGCCATGGACAAAAAGCAGCTGAAATGGGTCCTTTTATAGCAGCACCATTGATCCCCTTGGGAAGCGTCACCTGACATGAACTCTCTTTTTTTTGTTCCTGTAACTATTGGAACTAAATATATGAAAGCAGGAACTAAACAGCAAAGATAACATGAGAATTGTTTCTCCAGTTTTGATGTCCTCAGACCGGCCCAGATATGATTCTGGATTCCCCCCGCCTCAGAACTTTAAGATAAGCCACCACAGTATGCATGGAGTCTGAATGAGTCCAGAAGCCTTAGCCACTCAAAGCCATTTCATATATAATGCTGGGATGAACCAGATTATCATGTCACATTTCAATAAATAAGGTGCTGCAGCCGATCACAATGAATATACTTGTATGACACATAAGTATAGCGTTCAGTTTTTATAAACACCACTTCTCATTTTAAAGTGGTATGTGGGGGGTGACTAAAAATTGCACTCCTGAAATCGCACTTCTTCGTGCATTTTATGACTTTATTATTCCTTGTATCCTAGGAAAAAAGAAAGGTACTAGCTTGTTCATGCAAAACACAATGAACACAGTTTTCACACTGAGAAAAATAAAAGAGCTTTCAGTGCATAGTATAAGATCGAACTAAACACATTTGAAGTCAATGGCTGCTGACTTCAAAGAGTTCTGACTACGCTGCTTAAAAAAAATTCTCAGAGCTGGTGGGAGCAAGGATTACAAGACATGGATCTTGGGCAATGTTGTTAAGTGAAAATTCGGCCAATATCAAAATGAGTTTAAAGTAATCGAATAATGTTTCCAAATCCTACAGTTTATTGTTATGCACTAGAACAGGGGTCCCCAACCCTTTGGCACATGGGGGCTGCAATAGTGTGTCTAGTGCCTAAAGAGGGCCACATCTTAAACCAAAATGTAACAAAATTATTAACCTACTTATTTAGTTCAAAAGTAAACATTTAAAAGTGAATGAAGAAATGTTAACTTTAATGCAATCCATTTTGGAACAATACTTTATTGTGGACTTCTTTTATTTAGCTACACATGATTACGTAGTCAGTGTGATATTTGTGGGCGATTTCTGATAGCCAAAGGCATTGATGTCCAAGTCAAGGTTTCTGACAGACACTCTTAAAATGTCATGTAAATGTTCATCTGTAAGCCTTGACCTACACTTTGATTTCAAAATTTTCAACTTAGAAAAGGTTTGTTCACATATGCATGTGCTGCCAAAGACTGTGAACATGCCTGCGGCAAATTTCTTTAGCTTGATAAATATAGCAGATAGACCAGATTAGAAATCTAACAGACTATTTTATTTGTCTCTGAGATGATCACTGGCTTGCAAATCAATTTGTTCCATCTGTTCCAACAGTTACTTGCATCTTCTGGTGCTACTTCAAATGGATTCTGAAACACTGTTATTTCTTTTCCAAGCTTATGGCAATCAGTGAATCTGTTCTGACATTCCATCTGCAATAGGTTCTGTGTTTTGAAGTGTCTTTCAACACTGAATTGTAAATCCCATCCTTCTTAAATTTTAGTCCACTGCAGCATGAGAAGTCTGAAAAGTTACCTTCGCTAACTTGCTTCACAAAAATGTTTAGTTTTGCTTCAAAACCAATTCAGTATACCTATCACAAGCTTTCCTTTCCCTGCAACCTTAGATTCAATGTGTTCAGATGCTCTATGATTTCCATTAAGTAAGCCAAATCAAAAATCCATTCAGAGTCAGAAAGTACTTCCTTACCCTTTCTCAAGAAAAACATCAATTTCATGATAAAGACTGAAAAAACATTTGAGGACTTTGCCACTGCCAAGCCACCTGACTTCTGCATGGTACAATACATCCACATATTCTGCATCTATCTCTGAGAGAAAATTTTGAAATTGATGAAGAGCAACACCATGATGCCTGATGTTATTAATGCTGGATACAACAATACACATCAGGCTTTCCCACTAAAGAATCCTACTACACAAGGTTTGCTGATGGATGATACGGTGAAATTGCACAGGAAGTGTAAGATTTAATTTCAATATCTCTTCATTGATTTTTGCAACTACACCAGTTTTACTTCCCACCACATTGTGATGCTTTTCAGTTTATCTCAACTCAGACCAAGATTTTCTACTGATTTATATACCTTCAAGAATATGTTTTCTCAGTTGTGGTGCCTTTCAAACTTTGAAGTGCACACAACATTTCTGTAATTCTGAAGTTGGAATCTATCCCCATGATAAAAATTAGTATTTGAGTAGTGTCCATAATGTCATTGCTCTCATCTAATGGCAAAGAAAAAAATAAAAATTTTTGCTCTGATAACCAGTGACATATGCAGCTCTTCTCCTAATTCGTCAACACACCTAGTGATTGTATAGGGCACATTTCCTCCATTACTTTAACCATGCAGTTTTAAACAAATTCAGAATCAGAAAATGGTCTACCACTCTCAGCAATGTATTTAGCAGCATGATAGCTGGCCCTCACAGTAGACAGGTTCTCTTCAACATGCTTACTAAAATATGCTTGATTCAAAGTGCCTTTTAATATTGTACTTTAATACTGTGACAGTTTCAAGACATATTAGGCAAACTGCTTTATCCTTGTTTAAAACAAATTAGTACCCAGTAGTTCATTGTCATTAAAGACAAATTAAATCTCATCTGCAATTTTTTGTTTCCTTGAAATAGACATAGGCTTTTGTAGACATCTTACAGGGTTTTTAGCAGAATAGCAGAGAGGAGAGGCAGAAGCTAGCAAAGCCAGAAGTCAGAGCAACCAGCTCTTGTAGAAGGAAGACTACTTTTGCTTGCAGCAGCAACCTTACCAGCATCATTGGAAGCCACTTGCTTTGATGGGTGGAATCTCTAGAAATGTTCAGTATGCAAAAAACTTTCTATTCTTTTTTTGCAAAAATACCAGGCCTTTTACTGTCTTTTTCCCACCATTTATTTTTGCAAAAGCAGACCTGACATCTCCTGAACCCATTCACACAGCAACGTATGGGTCTGAGAGAAAATGCCCTGAGGGTGATAGCGGCAGACAAGCAGATTGGGGGGGGGGGCTGCACAAAAAGAGGTTGGGGGCCACATGCAGCCTGTGGACCTCAGGTTGGGGACCCCTGCACTAGAAGAACACCTAGCATTCTATAGATGAAGCATTAGATCCATGGGTTCAGCAAGACATGGGCACTCAGCTCCAAACATCCAGCAACTTTATTGTAATAAGAAAACATTGAGCATTGATAGCCAGGATTGTTGAAGTTATATAGATTCTTGAGCTTCCTGCCAAGACATGCCATTGGCTGTAATTGCAGGCCCATGATTGGGCCATAAATCTATCCAGTGATTGGCAAAAACCGCAGGATTGATGAATCCCAAGCAAGGGTTCAGAATCCCAGTCTTAGTTCCGACACTTAAAGTCTCTTTGTGTCCACAGACAAAACATGAGGTATGCATGGATGGAGGGCTTGTACATTGTAGTCCCCACCCCCGCAACACACTCCAGTTGATATGTCATTCAGACTAGTTGGTGGGCGGGTGTTTAACTATGGTGAGGCTCACTCTTTGGAGAAATATTTTCTCACTGGCCAGACTTTTGTCATAGCTGTCACCAGCACACTGTCAGCATAACTTTTGCCACCCACCAGCTCATCTTATTACTCATGTAGTTTGGTCATTATAGCTCATCTAGCTTTAAGAAGTCTACATATCCTATATGCTGATAAGCAGTAGTCCTCAACATTTCTTGCACTGAGAGCCAGTGTATTGTCATGGCTAAAAGCAGCAAACACTAATCTGGAGAACCGGATTTAATTCCCCACTCCTCCCCATGCAGCCAGCCGAGCGACCTTGGGCTGTCACAATTCTCTCAGGACTCTCTCAGACTCACCTACCTCACAAGGTGTCCGTTGTGGGGAGAGGAAGGGAAGGCATTCACTTTGAAACTCCCTTAAGGTAGAGAAAAGTGGTGATAAAAAAAAAAACAGTTCTTCTCTTTTTGTAATGGGACCCACTTAGGGACAAGTCTTTTGGGGTCCCCACAGTGATTCCATACTATTTTCCTACTTCTATATACATAACACTGTACAAGCCTGCATTTCTATATATCCCCTATCTATAAATATACAGCACTACTGAGCAACAGGCTGAATTTCAAGGCCATTTCATGCTGAGGTAAACCCACTTTCTGTTTTTCCTCCTTTTTCCTGGCTTCTGTTAGGGGCCCTTACCCATATTTTGAGAAGCACTACAATACCAGAGCTAATGTATCTTCCAGACCAGAACACCTAAAGCTGCCTAAATAGCTAAACCCACCTAGCCCTGGATTTGCTGTGACGGGCCACAGTTCTTTGGAGAAGAGACTGAACCTGGGACTTTCTAAACACAAAGCAAATGTTCCCTCACTGAGCCACAGCAGAAAACAGCTATATAATAATGGGAAATGGTTTTAGGCTTGTTGTTAGGTTATCAGGTCTATGCAATAGAATATACAATCATATGACTGTAAAATCCAGCTCATTTTATATGCAGAGATTTAAATCTGTTTCATATAATTAGAGATTAATTAAATGTGGACCATGGAATGCCTTGGGGGGGGAGGGTTTCTCCTAACATGGCATGTGATTGCCATACCATGAATTTTGACTTAGAGGTGACTAAATTCAACGAAATTGCATGAATTGACAATGAAGGTATAATTCTGTTTAGTGATCAAAGATGCCAAAAATTGTAAAGCATGCATAGGAATTATCTACCTATTTTTTACCCATTACTTACATTTTGTTTGTAGCCACATCAAATCACTATATTATTTCTCAGTGAAAAATTCAGAGCCAACGAAACCCTAGTCTTTGTTGTACAATAAAGAGCTAAGTGTTTGTTGTAGACTGCCCCAAGACAACGTATCGTTTGGGGTGGAATAGAAGTTCCAAAAATAAACATATAAATCTACGGAGCTGAAGCTGAGTTTTCCTTTAAATTCCCTTTTCTGGCTTTTGTTTTTTACACAAGCAAAAGTTCACTTTTTATTTATTAGGCATACACAGATATTCACTTTGATTTCTGACTCTGTGCTTCTGCCTTCAACACCTTGACAACAGCCTTCTGTTCCTCAATAAGGGATGCCCATTTGATTCTTTCCCAAACACATTTAGCACACATGGAACCACCATAGGCTCTGCTAACATGCTTCTTTGTTTTGGACAGTCTCATAACTTTAGGGCAAACAGCATGAACACCTCGAAGTCTTCCTGGGCACACACCACATGCAGATTTTGGTGCTTTGCCAACCTGTTTGGTATAAAGGTAAACAATCTTGTAACCTGGTGTTTGAGACAGTCTAGTCTTGTTAAAAGCTGTTTTGTACTGTCTATGGCAGTATGTCAAGTGCTGGACCATGATTCAGTCCCCCAGGCTCTCCCGGTCCCTCCACGTAGCGGATGGAAACGGATTCAAACCCACTCTACCCAGGAGAGAGAGGAAGAAGCCCTTACCTTGAGTCCCTTTTGTATTTTTTGATACCAGCAATATGTGACAGGGACAATACCTGAATTGAGTAACTGGAGTGCTATTTAGCACTAAGGGTTGATGCTATTATTAAGAGTTAACATGTTCTAGGATTGGGCTGGGGTTTTCTAAAGCAGTTACAACAGTTAAACCCTCATTAAAATAAGTTCTGCTAGTTGATCTTAGTCTTCATCTGATAATCAAAATCAAGGTGACAGCAAACTGTTAATGTCACAGCCTATATTTAAATTTAGAATTAACCCCCACCCCCCAAAAAAATTAGAACTCAGAATAATATTCCACCCTCACACACTGACCTGATGGATGCTTGATTTCAACATAGGTGAAGTGTTCTGAACACCAAGAAGTAAATAAATAATATTAGTAGCTACAGTAACAGTAGTTGTAGTAGCAGAAATAGTATATGGCCTCTGGATGGGTGCTCAAATAAAGCACCATCAAACATAAAAATTCACATTTAAAATGTGGATAAAACTTGAATTGTTTCTAATGTGTTGTTCTAATGTGTCTGATAAGTTGTCAAGGGTCTGCTTCTTTCTTCTAATAGTGTTAAAAAAAATCGTATTCAACCAAGATCCTGACAAATGCCCAGCTGAGAACTAACAACCACCACTATCCTACATAATTAAAGAGCATATGCAATTTCCGTACCTCATATATAGCCATTATACTACCTAAAGTTGCTCAGCCTAAAGAAACATCATGCCATCAATTGTACTATAAAGCCAGTTATAGATGATCTGCAATATCAGATTGGGACTGCATGCAAGTCCCATGATGCTACTTATGCCCAGTTTCAAAGTCATGGTCACCGTTGACCAGGATGTTCTTCTGCACAATTCCCACTGCACAATAGCAGAGTTTCTTGTGAAGCTCCCCTACACAAGAACTTTCTAGTAGAAATGAGGCTCTTGGACTTCACTCTCCCTTAGCCATTTAAGACCGAATAGGCAGAACTGTTGAGAGGGGCTTAATGTAAGAACAACTGCAAAAACAGTCAAGCATATGCATCTGTCTTAGATCACAGTCCTACAACTGAGATCTGGGACATCTGGGTTCAAATCCATACTATTTCATGAGGCTCACAGGCAATGTCCTCCTACATCCCTCTAAGTCTATTGATATTAATAAGTACAGAACTTTGCTTTAGATTGCCATGTAAGCAACCTTTGGCCAGTCACACTTTCTTAGCTTAACTTCAAAACTCCCCAAAATTCTTAGAAAACAGATAAAGGGGTTGTTGTTTTTTTAAGTACAAACTAGCTAGCTAGCTAGAACCTTGGTCCAACCTGATGTAGGTAATGATGGCCTACAAAAACCACACATTCATTAACCACAAGTATATTTACAATTAAGAATTGATCTGTTCTCTTCATCTCACCATTTAGCATTCAGATATGATCCATAAAGATTTATAGATAGAACAACGGCAGATAGATATTTTAAAAAAACACTATTACCGGGGGGAAAAAAGAAAAAAAATTATGCCCAACGTGATCAAAAGATGATGAAGAAGAATAGCTGGGAGGACCTTGGGATTGTCACAGCCCTGATAGGGCGGATTGACCAAACAGTAATATCAGGGCTCTCTCCGTCTCACCTACCTCACAGAATGTCTGCTGTGGGGAGAGGAAAGGGAAGGTGATTGTAAACCACTTTGAGATTCCTGGTAGAGAAAAGCGGCATATAAAAACCAACTCTTCTTCTTCTTATACCCGCTTTTAGTACCCAAAGGAGTCTCAAAATGGCTTGTCTACCCTTCCTCTCCCCACAACAGATACCCTGTGAGGTAGGTTAGGCTGAGAGTACTCTAAGAGAACTGTGATTAGCCCAAGGTGTCCCAGCAGGCTGCCTGTGAAGGAGTGGGGAATCAAACCCAATTCTCAAGACTAGATGCCACCATACTTAACCACCACAGTAAGCTGAACCGTGCTGCAGGTGCTTATTTATCAGAAGGATCAGAACCACCTGAGCTTCAGGGGAGGGCAGTAGATAAACAAACAAACAAACAAGTGTGTTTTATAGAAGCAACCAGACCCCTTCAGTCATGGCCTCACGCGATAAGTTAGTAAAATCAACCTGCTAAGCTTTATTTGTTTTATGGAACACACTGAGTTTGGCATGCTCAAAACATTACAACCTAATAGTCTCTCTACAGAAGATGAAAGCCCTACAACAGGGTCATCCAAAGACAAGGTAGGTCTTTCTATACAGAAAATTCTCACTTAATCAAACAAGCAAACAAACCAAACCTGTGAATATTAACCACACGCACATAGACAAAATTTCTCAAAAAACAGGAAATGATGAAGACTGAAAATGTTCCAGGCGGGATGGGAAACTAAGCAGCAGCTGAGAATCCTAGGGTGGGGGAAGGGGAATTAGCTTGGTTAAGTGTCTTGAGAGCTCAAAGAAAGCTTCAGAGGGGGATCTGGGGAGAGGGATTTGCAAACTGTGTCTTTACTCCTCACTTGTTATATACAACATTTAAAGAGAGACGTTAGCATTAAAGCACACACTGTACTTCTTACGTAACTTGAGGATTCAATATTCTTCTCTATTCACACAAACTTCAGAAAATATTCTTTTACCACACCTGAGTTAAAGCTTGGTGGGTCTACTGAACGTCAACGAAAAAGCTTTCTAGGCTAGATATAGGCCTTATTTTTGTTACTTTGGGTTTCTTTAATCGTCCCCCATCTGTGGAGTGCAAAAAATAATTTTTTTAAGGGAGAGGAAGTGACTGAGGGAAACACAGCTGTTTTCTTTCTGAATGAACAAATCAGAATGTCACTGTTCCGTGCTAATGCCCTGCATTATATTTTATAATGTGACTGCTTTGCCTGTTGTAATCCGGGGGGGGGGGGGGCTGTGAAATGGCTACAGCAACCATCACGAGAAAGATTTGGTTTGAGAACTTTGTTTCGCAAGGAACTGTCACTTAGCATTCTGCTATTTCTTGCTTCATGCTTAATGGAACCTTCAGCAGTTCTTGTCTCTGCATCTGAGTGCCAGCTACCGTGTCATCAAGCTACCATATCATCTCAAAACCACATGGCTAGTATTATTCATCTACTGTGACCCAGATTTCTTAAGAAAGTACCTAACCATTGCTGGCTGATAGAAATCTAGCACCTGCTCCTTCAGAGATATAAAGATACACACACATACAGAGGCAGAAATGTGGGATCTGTTCAGCCTCCTATATTCAAACAACATAACAGGTCAGCATCACATTAACCGCGGTAGATTCCCATGAGCCCCTGCCAGCATTCACTGGCATGGGAATTGTAGTCCATGGACATCTGGAGGGCTGCAGTTTGACTACCTCTGGGCTAAACCCTGGAACATTCTTCTTCTTCTACATGTGGTATAGTGATTAAGAGCAGTGGACTATAATCTGGAGAACTGGTTTGGGTTCCTCACTCCTCCATATGTGGTCAGCTGGATGACCGTGGGCTAGTCACAGTTCTCAGGGCTCTCTCAGCCTCACCTACCTCATGGGGTGTCTGTTGTGAGGCAATCGTAAGCTGCTTGGAGACTCCTTCAGGCAGTGAAAAATAAGGTATTAAAAAAACTCTTCTTCTCCCTCCCCTTCTTCTTATAGGTTGTGGGAATAGTAGAAAAATCAGCAATCTATTTTATTGTTGTTTTCATTTTTTAATATCGTGAAGCTTTCATGCCAACCAAATGGCCTTCATAGTAACGTGCAGTGTTTTGCCCTTCCTGGCAACCCTAGGATTGCTTTCAGGAGGGAAAGAAGGTCTTCTTCTCCCTCCGCTCATGGGGTCACACAATACTAAGGGCATATGCAGGGGCCATTCCGCACCAGCATCTATGTAGCAAATTGGTTGCGGAACGAAAAAACGCCATTTTAAATAGTGGAATTCGTCGTTATGCATACCTGCCTTTGTAGTGGAATCCAGTTGCGTTTCTATCGTTTCCCACAGGTTTCCGGTCTCGGCAAAAATCGCTAGCCAGGAAGCGATATTGCCGAGCTTTGTCCCGCCCCTGGCCGTCAAGCAGCCAATGGGCGGCCGTTATCATGCTCCCAAAAAGCTCCTTTCCCTTTAAGGAAGGTTTAAAAAACACACACACACACACACGTTGCAATGAATCTGCGTTGATTCGTTGCAACAGAGAGACCCATCTAGCTAGCAGGTGGAGTTTGAGCTGCCGTTTCATCATTGCCACGCTCCCCCCGAGTGAACCCCCCCCCACACACATGGGCGTGATTTTCGGCCGAAAATAGAGTGAAAAATAAAGGGAAAATAAACCAGCAAACGGGGCTGTGTGTTGCTTGGTGCTTGGTGACTTAAAACAGCTCTGGGGAGGGACTGCAGCCAGGGAAGCCTCGCTGGGTAAACGAAGGCTCGCTGGTGCGTTGATTTCCACTCGCTCCGAGAAAAAGAAATGGCGATCGCTTCGCCGGAAGATCAGAGGAGAGAGGTAGGGGGAGGGACTTTGCAGAAACCGCAACAATGGTAACGCACAGAACTTTCCCGCTAGTGTTGCAGATTGGTTGCAAGAGTGTAGCGCTTTCCAGAGGGTGAATCCACTTTTGGGGATTTCCCTGAAAGCGCTACAACGAAGTGCTTTTTGTGGATTGGTTTCAGGAGTGTTGCAGATTGTCAACAACGTTGTGCATAACAGCAAAACATTAGCGATTTCACTTTGCAACCATTGAGCAATTTTGAATGAGTGCGGAATGGCCCCAGGTTTTGTGCCTGCCCTGTTGTGACACTTGACCAGAACACAGAAAAATCTACCACTCGTTTATGAAAAGAACTCCAATCAGTTGCCCCGCAGGGCCAACCAAACATGGAGATCAAGAACCTCATCTGCTGCTTCTTTCCAGCCCTGCTATCCAGAGGTTTGCTGCCACTATAGATAAAATCTCCCATCAGTCACCACGAATTGAGTCCAATAGCACTTTTAAGACCAATAAAGATTTATTCAAGGTGTTCTTAAAGGTGCTCAGTTTTTGTTGTGCTACTTCAGACCAGCACTGCTGCCCGATTGCTTCAGTCACCATGATTAGAAGCCACTGATGGATCTGGAGAGTCCATCTTGACTGAGCTGCAACCCATCTAGTCTGTCCAATGCTTTTCAACAGATGCCACCCAAAACCATGTTTTTGCATAATCCTTCATATAGATTGCAGTTCCCAGTTTCTAAGGGCATTTTCACATATGAAATGTAAATTATTTTTAAGTGTATACAGACTTTTGGTTTGCAGCTAATTATTCCAGTCATCTAATATAATAAAATGTGCCGTGTACTTCTGACAACATGCTGAAAGTTCCAAAGCCATCTGTTGGTGGAACCTCCCCCCCTCAGGCCCAATTGCTGCTCTTGCAATTCCGCACCCCCCCCCCTTTCAGGCCTGCTGTAAAGGAAGCCTCTAACACCCCCTGACTGAGGCGAGGGATGCGTTTCCAAGAACAATTCAGAGGAGTCTGTGGGCATTCCTTTTGAGAGGGGGATATTTCCCCTTTTGACTAATGGGTGGCTGACAGAGGAGCCACAGAAAAGCCCCTTCTCACTTAAAATACTGTTGTGGCTGGCTTTGCTGCTGGAGTGAAGACACCGCCAAGCCGTACATATTTCTTCTCCTCAACTCTCTGAACATTTGAAGCCTAGCACACAGGGTTGTTGTGCAGATGATGTTGTGGGGGTTCTTGCCTCCTGTTTCATCTGCACAACAGTCCTGTGCAGTAGGCTGGCATCCCTAAACCTCAGTGGAGTACAATGCTACAGAGTCCACCCTCCAAAGCAGCCATTTTTGCTTGGGGAACTGATCTTTATAAGTTTGGAGATGAGCAGTAATTCCAGGAAATCTCCAGGCCCCACATGGAGGGTATAATGCCCCCACATAGTGCCCCCTGGCCTATTCCAGGTCAAGAAAACATTGTAGAGAGGAGGTAAGGTTGCCTGATAGGTGTATGTTCATGTTCTGGAATTCCACATTTCCTAGGTGTGTTTGAACCTGATTTGGATCAGGACCGCTATGCACAGATAGACAGCTTCCAAGTAAGGCACTAAACCCACACCAACCCATAAGCTGGCATCTATTACATTATAGCACACAATGGGCTTTACAACTAGTTAACAATAAAGTTCATGTCTACCTGGAGCAAATAAAGGATGTTGGGAGTTCTTGGATCAGAGGTCTCAAATGTTTTTCCCCCTTCTAAAAAAATTGGAACCACAGAACAGGGCAAAGTATTTCAGTCCTCCTCTCCCCCTACATCTTGCCTGCTCTGAAACAGTTCTACAGACTTGCTAGTCACCCTGTCAGGATAAAGACGCAGGTCACACATAGAGATCTCAGAGGCTATTTTAGGTCAAGAGAAACAGTGCCGCTTCCCTTTTCCCCAACCACACAGCTATTACTCAGGATCCAGCTACATATTAAAACTCTTCATGCTGTAAGAGAAAAATACAAAAACTTTGCATGCAGTGGAAGTTTTGTACCCCCCAGATGGAACGCCAGATTTTTTTGTTTTGTGATTTCCACAGATAGGAAGAAGCAGCTTTAGCTCCCAACCACACTGGTTTTATGTCCTCAAATTGCCCCCTTGAGCTTCTACTACCTCCACTGTAAAAATCACATTCATAACTACATTTAAGTTTCTGATAGCGGCACCAAGGGGCAATTTGAGGATGTGAAAACATCATGGGGTAAAGACCACTTCTCCCTCTGTATACTAGTTGACGGGAAAACAGTCATGGTCTGCATCAGGGAGGCACAGAATTCTTATCACACATGTGACACAAGTCCTTCGGCTGTTCCCCAACAAACATGAGAACTTTGTAATTTATAGCTAGAACCTGAGAAAGAAAAAGTGCTTGAAAGCTATATTAACAGTAAATATAATTTGACTCTTTGAAAACTTTGACTGTATCTCTGCGTTTTATACAGGGTGGATATTAAAAAAAATTCTTTAGGGAGGCCTGTTCTAATAAAATTTAAGAACCTGTATTAATGCTTAGAATGACAATGAGTCATATTTTGTGTTAGAAATACACCTACTATTGAGGGCTTAGACATTTTAGGTACTGGTTTAATAATCTGAAATATCTTGGTAGGACTCAATGCCTAAAATTTTGATACCTATTCCTAAAATATTTATGCTACTACCTAGGAACTGGAAATATTTTCCAGCTCTGGCTACCTTAATAAATAACACAGCAGGCTTATACCTTGAGGTTGTTTTATCTCAGTATAATTATCATTTTCAGTGTTATAATGCCTATCATTTGATTAGTGCATAATACAAGTTATCAGCTTTAAGGTAGATAAAATATATGTAACACAATGAGTTTAATGTAGACAATGATCTTGCCCACAGACTTACAATCTGGAACCATTTTGTGAAAAATACTGCTTAGCAGCTTAACTTGAATTCTCTGAATTATTATATTAACTAGGAAAAGAGCCCATTGTAACCCAAATACAATGGGCGCTAGAATGGGAAGGACAGGGCAGCAGGGAGGAAGGAAGCAAACCTTAAAGGAGCTGTTGTAGAGGGCGGGCGGCGGCAGCGAGCGGCAAGGGACTCAGATTGTCATTCCGGCGGCAAGGGACCAATCGCGAGCCCCCCCCATCGCTGCAGCCTCGCCGCCGCCATTCCTTCGTACGCTGGCACCAGGAAGATCGCCGCCGCCCTCCGACTTGAGCTGGCCCAGCACCAGCGCCTGTCGCATCGCGCCCTTCACTGATTAACGGCTGCTGCCGCCACCCACCACAACTGCGCGCGGCTGCCTTCCTGCTCCCGCCCACTGCACAGCGAGAATACTTTCGCTGACCTGTCCTGGAGCACCTACGATGCCCACCCCGCCCACACGCCGCCCAAACCTCGGCCGCACGCACTGAAGGACCTGCGCCGAGGCCGCTGCCTGCCTCCTGCCCTCCGAGCCCGCAAGCTCCTTACCGGCCGCTGCGCGTTCCTTCCTGGCGTTCAGACAACAGGTACGCCGCGGTCCGCTGCTGCGACCACTTCACGGGCCGCTCACTGTCCCGGCTCCGATCCATCTCCGTGGCGCCACAAGACTCCAACGCTCCGCTAGTGCGGGCGGCGGCGGGCGGCCATTTTTGAAGCGTCTTGCCAGGAAGCGTCTTCGTCCTGCGGGCGGCTGCCGGGAACTCCGTAGCCGGCGGCCTGACGCCTTGGGAGGCGCGAAGCGCCTCCCGAGGCGTCAGGCCGCCGGCCAAGGAGCAACTGCGAGCCACGCAGTTCCTCCGGCAAGGAATCGAAGGGACCAATCGGCAGGCGCTTCGCGCCTGCCGATTGGTCCCTCCGATAGTCTCTCCGGGGGAAGGGGCCAATCGGCACCCTTCCTCATCCTGGACACAGCCCGCCTTCCATGGGCTTACAGCTTTATTTAGTCCGTGGCGCCCGCGGCGCCACGGGCGGTGTACAGATTAGTCCGTGGCGCCCGCGGCGCCACGGGCGGTGTACAGATAATAATAACAATATATTAAACATTACAAAAATTAGCATGATCCATCCAAAACAGCACACTTGTCTTTTCCATTGATTTCAGTAGTAGAAATAGGATTGCCAATTCATTCTTGGGAAATTTCTGCACATTTGGGGTAAAAGCCTGGGCAAGGGGAGAGATCTCAGCAGGTATGTAACGCCATAAGGTCCAGCCTCCAAAGCTGTCATTCCCTGGAGATAAGCTGAAGTTCCAAGAGAACACTTGGCCCAAACTGGAGATTGGCAGCCTTACTGAAAAGTCTGTGCATAACTCTTTCTGTCTTATGAAAAAATGATGGGAAACAAAAATGCTTGACTTCAGATGGTACATATCTTTAAAGCAGGCTTCTCAACCAAGGTTTCATGAAACCCTGGGGTTTCTTGATGGCTCTGGAAGGGGTTCCTCAATGGGTGAGGATCAATAATTTTTAATAGATATTTTAAATTTGTTAAACTATTATTGGACAGGTGACCAAATATGATTATGTCAACCTGCCCCCCCTCAACATGGCCAATGTTGGGCCTGGAGGAAATAGGAAGGGGAGGGGCCCTGGGTTGGCGTGTACACAGTTATGTATCCTAACCATATTCTACATGATCATGTCACTTCTGAGGTTTCTTAAAGCCCGAAGAATGTTTCAAGGGTTTCTCAATAGTAAAAACGTTGAGACAGGCTACCTTAGAGGTATATAATATCAAGGCAGTATCCAGAATCAGGGTACAAAGGGTCAGTACATTGGTTGTTGGACCATGTTACTGGGATGACTTTCCTCTATTGCAGATACTTAGTGTAGTGTAACCACAGGTTTGAGACTTTGGCTCTTATTTATGGCTTAAATACTAAGGCCCTAGTCGATCCAAAACCAGCGTCAGCGTTGGAGCTATGGTCTGTGTATAATGTTGGTCTAAATTATATTTCTGTTTTTATCTGTTTCTTTGTAAATAACTTCCAGTGCCCAGGAAATTGGGATAAAATAAATAATGTGAAATAATAAAATTCTACACAAGTCACAAAACAATTCCACAATTGCTTTCTAAAAGCTCACTATCAGTTCTTGACTTCTAGCACAATGATACGCATTCAGTCATACCAACAGTTAAAGAAACAAAAAAAATTGCATTCTATTTCTTCAGAATCTTAGCCATAGCTTTGTATTTTCAAATAAAATTTTACGTCATAGAAGAGAGATGGAAGGCAGGAGAAGTGAAAAGAACAAAGAATCTTAGAATAGGTGGGAGAGACGGATGCTTTCAAAGTCTGTGGTAGACTTTTAAAAGTATAGGCCTCAGATAAAGCCTTCAGGCAATAGCTGTGAGAACATGTGATTATATGCTCCAGTTACCCTCCAACTGCATCTCCTTTCACAAAGACAGCAGTAAGGTACATGAGCTGGGGAATTCAAGATACCTGTAAACATGTTTCCTAACCTTGACAACAAGATATGTCTGAGGTAGACTGTGGCATTTCAGTTATTACCAGACAGTTAACAAACTATTACAACAGAGAGGACAACAGTACTATTTGTTTTATCAACAAAACAAACCTTGATTTGCAGCCACAAAAAATAAATGTTTGGCAGGAGGATATGTGTAATACTGCCAGCAAGACTGCCAGACAAGGGGGAAAAACACCTTGAGAAGAAAACTCTGCTGTGGAACAGCAAAGGAACATCTGTGCTGAGCAAAAAGTGCAGCATTATCATACATGTTCAATCAGAGAATTCAAACAGCTAAATTTAAAACAAAATTGTGTCACTCTCTTTGTAAATTCTATTTGAACTGACTTGCACAGCTCAATTAAAAGATTTCTTGAACATAGCTACGGCTTAGTAGACTAACCCAGGGTCTTACAAAGTACATTTTTCTCATTTTTGTTGCCAAGTGTAATGCAAGAGAAGTTTTCAGGCTCAGGTTTTGGGGTAGGGGTGGTACTCCTATTGTTCTGGCAGGTGGATCACCAGATAACTAAAATGAGCTCTCCTTGAAAAAA
Source organism: Paroedura picta (assembly GCF_049243985.1). NCBI lineage: Eukaryota > Metazoa > Chordata > Lepidosauria > Squamata > Gekkonidae > Paroedura > Paroedura picta. The sequence goes on along the minus strand of NC_135372.1, from coordinate 49,468,002 downwards.
CAACTACCTTGAAGGGTGAGATCTATGGCATTATACCCTGCCAGGGCCCCTCCCTAAACCCTCTCGTTCCCAGGATCCTTCCCCCCCCCCCAAAAAAAAAAATCTCCAGGTATTTCCGAATCCAAAGCTGTTAGCCATATCCTACCTAGCCATTTTTCATCCAAACAAAATCCTCACCTACCCCTGAGCTTACATTAGCAACAGGAGGAGCTGAATTGTGCAGATAGGCACCTAACTGTACCTAATTCAAATCCCCACCTCTAGTCACTTATTTAAAGGAAAGGCATGAAGATCTGATCATCTCAACCAGGGTTTTGTGAAACCCTGAGGTTCCTTAACGGTTCTGGGTTTCACAAATGGGCAGGAGTTAATTTTTTAATACATTTTAAAAATAGGTTAGGCATTTATTGGGTGATATGACCATATGTGGTCATGCTGAACTGACTTATTTCCCCCAATGACCAATGATGGGCCTGGAGGGTGTAAGAAGGGGAGGGGCCCCAGGTGGATGTATACACAGCTATGCTTCCCAACCATATCCTGCACAATCATCCCACTTCTGGGGATTTTTGAAGCCTGAAGGATATTTTAGGGGTTTCTCGATGATAAAAATTTTGAGAAAGGCTGAGCTAATGAGTAATTTCACCCAGAAAGCAGCTCAACAGCCATGTACACAGGGTACACCCAATACATTGCAGAAAAAGAATGATCAAACGCAATGTCAAACATAATTATCAAACACAAACACAGTTGGCATTGGGGTGTATCTAGGGTCGCTGACCTTCAAATGGGCCTTGGAGATCTTCAGGAATTACACCTGAAGATGATCAAGATCAGTTCCACTGGAGAAAATAGTGTAGACTCTATGGCATTATGCCCTGCTGAGATCCCTTCCCTCCCCAAGCTCCTCCCTAAAATCTCTGGGAATTTTCCAAGGCAGGGTTGTGCTAGCCTGTTTAAACAAAACAGAGAAAACCTCTTGCTCTACCTAATTACCTAGTTTCCCCGGAACCCTCCCAATTGCCCCTTTTCCTCATCCCCTCTTCGTAGTATAATCAGCTGGTTTTCCTGTCACCTTCCCTTTGTGGAGTTTGGATCTGCACACATGGACCAACTGTCATTATATATATACAAGCAGAGATGCCCAGTGTAGTGTGCAATGCAGTGAATGCTAGCAGGGATGGTTGTTTAGGGAGGCGGGGTTGGGGGAGGCGTCAAGCGGCGGGAGTGGGCTCCATTCCAGGGTTGTGGGCTCTCACTGGGGAAGGTAGTGGGACAGTCGCGGGGCTTTGAGGGGGGTAGGATCTGTGTGTCGCAGGGACAGCTGGCAATTTTGGTGGCAGAGCGGCTTGGACGGCCGGGTGGCGCATAGTTGGGAGTGGTGGAACGGTGTCAGTGGGTTTTGTGAGGGTTGGGGCAGGCAGCGGGTGTGTGGAGTGGTCTCCATTCCGCAGCTGTCTTTGTGCATCGGCGAAGGTGGCAGGGCAGTTGTGGAGCCGTAGGGGAGTGTACCCCTGTGTCGTGTGGGTGGCGGCGGGTAGGCGGTGTACCTTCTGGTCTGGGGGCTGTGTGGTATGGTGGCTCAGAAGGCAGAGTGGAACCCATTTGGGGTCGGCTGAATGGCCACATGCAGCAGGTTCTGCCCTCAGGCATCGCTGGCTGAGGGGAGCAGCGGGCTGACGGATAAGCGTTATGCTCGGCAGCCAGGGTTGTCTGAAGGCTGGCTGTCGGGGCAGGCGAGCGGCCAGCCAGGGAGGGTGTTAGTTTAGGAGCCAGCCCAGTTTCTGTGGTGCCGGACACACTCCACCCACAGTGCCATTTTATAAATATATAAGGGAACCATGGATAAGGATATAGTGCACAAGGCACTTTACATTGATTCATAAGATTCCTGCCACCCAGACAGTAATTTATCATCTAAAATCAATCTGAGGAGGACAACAGATGGTGTAGACATTCCAAGGCAGAAGACAGCCTTTTGTGTCACTAGTTTACTCCCAGGAAAGACCATTGGTAGTTCTATATTTTCAAAGTCTTGAAATCACCAAAACCTACTAATGAGATGTGCCATAAAGTGCCTGGCATCATGTGGCAGCCACCCTTATTGCTTGGCACCTTAGCTGGCTGCTATTTCCAGTGATGCCAAAAGGTGGTAATGCTGAATTTAGTTTCATGGCCAAAAACTACAGATGGCCACTTTCTCAAGTGGATATAGCGTTTAGAGGCCGCACTGATAGTGGTCAGTGTTAGATTTTGATTGTCACTTGGCAGTAGAGGCCAGCCCATTCTCCTTCCCAGGTACAAACAGGTTTTCTGAATAGGACTTGTGAAAACTCAGGTACAAATACCATCTCATCCATAAAGTACATCCATGTATTGATACAGGGAATCCTATGTACAACGCCTGGGATCTTTGAAAAGGAGAGCAGAACAGAGGTGGTCATATTTATAATGCAGTGCAGTATAGCGGTTGGAGGTCTGTGCATCCTATGCTGAAACATTTCTTTGACTCCATGCTACTAATAGGGTGACCTTGGCTAATTCACTATTTTAACTTCTTCCACAGAGACGATGTGGAGTCAAAGTGGCATATTCCCATTAAACAAGCTTAAAGAAGGTCTAGCTAGAACTGTCATACCACCCTAAAAAGCAACTACTGCATGGCTGCTGGACATTAAAGTCACCCTATGAGGCAGGATTACATATACACATACACATACACATACACATACACATACACATACACATACACATACACATACACATACACATAATCCTGCCTCATAGGGTGACTTTAAAAAACAAATACCAACAGCAAAACATCACAAAGCAAAACCATCTGATAATATCATATCCAATATAAGAGATGATACCATCATGTTATGGTGAAGTTTCAACAACAAAAACAAAGAAATATTTAGACTAATATGAGAAACATCATGAATACATGAAAATGAAGAAAGGGGAATAGGGAAATGGGTGGAGGGTGCTTCCATCCAAGTTGGCTGAGATTTTACATAATTTTCATTAATTCCATTTCTCAGAAACAACACCCTCTAATATAACTATGCACTGCCCTACTTTAATTTTCAAGTAAGGGTCTCCATCCATTAAAGTAAGTTCTTTAACACACTATAGTCTGGACCTTCCATTAAATTATATTTAAAATTATCTTAAAATTATTTTAATTAATTTCACAAATACCACTATAGTCCTTAATTCACTGCACCACTTATCCAAGGAAATCCCTTCAGCAAACCAGCTCTGCTTCTCACTTGCCTTGAAAGCCCCTTGCTGAAATCATGACTTCACAGCCCTGATGTGACGTACATATAAGTAAAATGGCTATTGGCAGCAGGCACAATACAGACAACCTTAAAACTGCATATGTTAAAAGCATTAAGCAAGTCTTTTGCTTAATGTCTTTTGTTTAGACATTAATGTGACTTCCAAACTTCAACATTTAATTTTTTTTAAAATAGCACTCCCAGAAAGAAAGAAAGAAAGAAAGAAAGAAAGAAAGAAAGAAAGAAAGAAAGAAAGAAAGAAAGAAAGAAAGAAAGAAAGAAAGAAAGAAAATCTCCCAGTCTCCCAAGAAGTCACATGAAGCCTTCCTTTTTTTAAGTGCCCAATGTATCAGAAATTGCCTCTCTTATTAAGCTTCTTAGAGAAGCGAAGCAAGTACTGTTTCAAGTTTCAGTCTGTAGAGAGATGTTGCAGATCTTCAAGTTCTCTGCTCTGCCAGGCTCTTGTTTTTCACAAGCATCGGTGCTTGCTTAGAAATTCTATTTTTAAACAAGCTTCCTTAGGTATCAGCTCACATACTCCAGTGTGTGCCACTCTTCAGAGACAACTACAATTGCAAATCTATTGCTTCCAACCACTGTAGAAGGAGGTGCTGCCCCACTGCCCAGATGTAGCTCAACTTTGAGGGTGTATGCATGTCCAGGAGAGAGAATAGTTAATCTGCAGAGAGGTTCTGTAGCCATTATGGCGAAGGCAGGTGCTCTTTGCTTCTGACTTCTCTAACAGAATAGGCATGCCAGTTAATGGAAATCATGTTTAGGTAGAACTAGAGAACTTTTTAAAAACTGGGGCAATGAATAAAGTCTATTTCATTGCCAACACATATAGTGCTGGGGCAATAAATGCTTAGAGTTCTACATTTAGCTCTGAACGCTTACACTTCGTCTTATTTCCTGATCCACTTGAAGACTAAGTGTTGCCGGATGTGGCTGTGTTAATTTTATCTCCAGTGTTCAGAGCACACCCGGCTGCAATAGCAGCTCTGCATAACCCTGTAGCCCTTTCCAAGCAACCATTCTCACACTGTGCTGCTAGTAAACCCACAAATGAATCAACATCCTTCAGTGAATCTTAGAGGCACTTCAGGGTCACTTCATCACAGTGTGTCTTTATTTGCCATAGCTTTTGTTGTCATTGCTATAGTTCTTTTTTACTTTATTAAAACATTTGCGCCCTGCTGTAGTGGTCGAATTTAGAATTTAGAAATGCATTTAATAGTGCCAGGGAACTTTCCCTAAGATCACATTATTTTAGCTCATTCTACAGCAAGGCTTGGAGACTGCTGCAAGATGTTTCTGTGGCTCTTCATATTATTATTTTTAAGTTATTCCTCATTCTGGTAGTCTTGTGAACCCAGGAATATTATATTTGCATTTGGCCAAGAACTCATGAATGCTTAAATACTTAAATAATCTGGACAGCCTCAGATATGTAATAATGAGACACTGAATGCTAGATAATCTGCTTGGATAATCTGCAGAAGGTCCCAGATTTAATACCTGGCATCTCCAGTTTAGGATCAGGTATGAGATGATGTGCAAGACCTCTGCCTGAAACCACTGCATGCAAAGCTAGCCTGGATAAAATGGACCTCAAAGCAAAACAGGTGGGGGTCTTTCTGTTTCAGAGCTCTGCAAAAATATACTCACTAAGATATTTGAGTTTGCAAATGGCAGCCAACTAACATGGCTGTTAACACTGCTTGAAATCAAATGTCAGTCAAAGCTTCTCTAAGTTTAAAAAGCAGAGACATCACCCTGCCAACAAAAGTATGTCTAGTCAGGGCTATGGTCTTCCCAGTTGCAATGTATGGCTGTGAAAGTTGGCCCATAAGGAAGGCTGAGCATCAAAGAATTGAGGCTATTGAACTCTGGTGCTGGAGAAGACTCTTGCGAGTCCCTTGGACTGCAAGGCGAACAAACCGGTCAGTCCTAGAGGAGATCAGCCCTGACTGCTCCTTAGAAGGCCAGATCCTGAAGATGAAACTCAAATACTTTGGCCACCTCATGAGAAGGAAGGACTCCCTGGAGAAAAGCCTAATGATGGGAGCGATTGAGGGCAAAAGAAGAAGGGGACGACAGAGAATGAGGTGGCTGGATGGAGTCACTGAAGCAGTAGGTGCAAACTTAAATGGACTCCTGGGAATGGTAAAGGACAGGAAGGCCGGGAGGATCATTGTCCATGAAGTCACAATGGGTTGGACACAACTTCACACCTAACAACAACAACAAAGTTTATGGTGATGGTCGACAGGTTAAAAGTTCTAGTGTGATTCTGTTTCAGCAGTTTAAACCAAGGAAAAAGTCTTGAGCTGATAATCATTCACCTGTGATCACTGCCATCGATGTTAACTATCCAGACACAAGTTTTAGGGCTGGGACCTGGGGATCCCCTGGGGATCACCTGATGGCAACAACAACAAAAAAATACCATGATAAGCAGCAACCTAGGCAGTATCTTTTGGCATCTAGGTAAAACACAGCCTTGACAGATGACTGTCAATCTACTCCAGTTGTAAATTAAAGCAACATGATTCTGTGCCCAGATGGAGGTCAAGATAACTTCAGCCTGCAGCAAGACAGCTGGTGAATTGTGAGGCAGAGTCACAAGTCTCCTTAAAAAAAAAAGTTCTCTGTTATACCTCCAAACTCACAACTTCTGTCATCATAGCCCCAAATTTTAACCTCATGCAAAAGCTAGGCTATAACTTTACTGTGAAACAGTTTCAAGGCAAGAGCTATCAGGAAGCTCCTTTGAACAACAGAATTTAAGAATTGTCATATAAATATAAATATAAATATAATAATTGTTCTTGTAACAAGAGTGGGGGTGCCGGTACTAATCTCCATACTAATGACAGCCCACTCCAGAGTAGTGAACATCTCACTTAATGGATTGATACAAATATTTGAAAATATAGAGACCACAGTGGAGTTTGTGGGATTCCATAAATTGAGCTCCAACTTGCTGACTCCTCACATAGAAAGTACTTTCATGTACAAAGTAACATGAAACCCTTAATTGATACAACAAAGCCAAAGCTATAGTGTGACATTCAACTCCTCTAAAATGTATTGGGTAATCAACAACACAAGGCATGGCAAAAATGCCTTTCCCAGTATTATGAGTGTTGCCCATTGCCTGTCTTAATTGTGGATGTTCTAGCTTTGGATTTCTTACAATTGGTTGGATCTAGAGTACATGGGCCATTTCTACCAGTTCCCCCATCCTTTTCAGGCCTCCCTCATGTCATTCCTCAAGGGCCCTAATTCCCCAGGGGCAGCATCTTATACAGAACAGTGTGCTGCAGTGGGAGAAATAAAAGTCCCATTCAGTCATCAGAAAAGTTAGTCTGAATCCAACCCATTGTGTAGGAGGGTTGGAACAGATGACATGTAAGTCCCCTTTCAACCCCAGAACTCTCAATGCAACTCTGAACAATTAAACCCTTCTAAAGCCACTGAATTGAATGGTCTTAACCCTGCTTAGGACTTCACTGCAATATATATGATATTAAATTATCAAGGGGCAGCATTTCTACTCCACTTCATCAAATGCCATTTGTGCATTCGGCATAACACACGTTTCATGCTTTACCCAGAGGGGATCAGGGCCCTGATGGAACTAAAACAGTTCCGCAGGACCTGCAAAAGGGAGCTCTTCCACCAGGCATTTGGCTGAGGCCAGACCAACCAACCAACATCTGCAGCCCCCCCCCCAAAAAAAAGAAACCCACTAAGACTCCTGGACCTGTTTGAGTTACTACTGTTTATGTTATACTGTTATAAAGTTATACTGTCACCCGGTTTATCAATTAATAATATGAAAATGAATGAATGAATGAATGAATGAATGAATGAATGAATGAATGAATGAATGAATGAATGAATGAATGAATGATGCAACTAACAAGAGGAGACTGACTTGTGATTTAATCTTAAGGGGTTCATCAGGATTTGATGCAAGGCACACATATTGCTGAACCGCCAGGAAATCAGCACTTTAACTTCAACATATATGCAAATGAACGTCCACCACACTCATATTCATAGTCAAAAGAGGAAATTGCTCAAAAAGATTAGTTAAAAGGAAATGGGTAGCTGCAGTATGCTTTACACTACATTTTCAACAAGAAGCATATTGGTTTGATTTTAGAAATAGTTTTGGAACACGACAGAAGTTAGGGTTTTGAGGCAGGGCAGGAAGCAAAGTGATAAGACTGATGTACCACTTCAGATCTCAGGAGAGATTTCTGTGCCACACAAACTATTCCCTGCTCGTAAAAACTATCAGAAATACAGGCTTAGCCAGTCTGTCTCTTTGACTCACTAGTACATCTATTTTGGGACAGGGGTTGCATGAAATAGTTAATAATTATCTAAGGCAGTTCAGTGAGTGCCGGTATAGCATAACGGCCATTATATGAAGTCCTGAATACAATTTTGCATCTTAGTACTATGAACTTAGTACTATGAATTAAGAGCCTCTTGTGGCGCAGAGTGGTAAGGCAGCTGTCTGAAAGCTTTGCCCATAAGGCTGGGAGTTCGATCCCAGCAGCCGGCTCAAGGTTGACTCAGCCTTCCATCCTTCCGAGGTCGGTAAAATGAGTACCCAGCTTGATTGCTGGGGGGTAAACGGTCATGACTGGGGAAGGCACTGGCAAACCACCCCGTATTGAGTCTGCCATGAAAACGCTAGAGGGCGTCACCCCAAGGGTCAGACATGACTTGGTGCTTGCACAGGGGATACCTTTACCTTTACCTTTACTATGAACTCATGAAGTGACCAATGTAAAGCTGATCTCTCCTAATCTCTGTCCCCCATCAGGAAATAACAATACATATAGGCTTTACAGGTTTGTCGTGATTAAAGACCATGTATGTGAAACACAGTGTGTAAATTCTAAATCAGGGGTAGTCAACCTGTGGTCCTCCAGATGTGCATGGACTACAATTCCCATGAGCCCCTCCCAGCAAACTCTGGCAGGGGCTCATGGGAATTGTAGTCCATGGATATCTGGAGGACCACAGGTTGACTACCCCTGTTCTAAATGATACAGTGGTTACCCAAACTGTGTGAACATGGCTGATGTGATGTCCTATAACTACACCTGCGAATTCCCAGATGGGACCTGGGGAACCCCCTGGTTTTACAGCTCATCTGCAGAAGAGAGAGATCGGTTTTCTTGGAGAAAATGGCTGCTTTGGAGGGTGGACTCCGTAGCATCATATACTGATGTCCCTCCCTGACCAAAAACCCATCCACTCCTGAGTCTATGCCCAAAGTCCCCAACTATTTCCCAACCTAGAGCTGGCACCCTATCTATAATGGTTGTCAGACTTTGGTCCTGAGACTCAGCTTTTGGGCCCCAGTCTTAAAGCATCCAGTTGAAATTTAAGGGGCACTAGTTGCCCTTCACATTTGAAACTGCTCTGCATAACAGCTTGTAAATACTGCTTAACGGTCCATCTCCTCAAACATTTAAAGCTACAGGACTAACACTATACAGATTTACTAATACCATATGGTACCCTATCTAGTGGGGCACTGGTATCATGCTACTCTTGTGACATCACCAGTTAATTTTCCCACAGAGTTGTCAGGCCCCTCTTGTCAAACTGTGGGGGGTGGAAGGGGGCCTGCTGAAAGCGAGATGGAGGCCCAGCAACATGCCTACATCACTTCCGATGTGACCTGGAAGTGACATCATCACACAGTGATTTTGCGGCAACACTGGCATTTGGGGGAAAGAGTCTTCTAACAGAGTTTTGCTCAAATTTGAGAGTGTCACCCCAACATTGTCAAAGTGATGACATCACTTCTAGATCAGGTCAGAAGTGACATACATGTTTCTGCAGCATCAGCTGGGTATCGCTCTTTTTTCCGGACTGGCAGCTTCCACCAAGGGGTCTGGCAACCCTATTGCCCCACAAGCCTCAGGGGTTCAGAAATGCTGGAAATGTAAGAGCACATAGTTTCCATAGGCCTAACTGAGCCAGCTACTTCACTACCGTTCACCTTTATTAGTAAAAGCTCTCCAGGGCATTAGGCACAGAAGGGTTTTCCCTATTGCTTGCTACTTGAGATCTTTTACTTGGAAATCATCAGAACTGAACCTGAGACCTTCTGCATACAAAACATTTGATCTTTCAACAAGCTGTGGCCCTCAACAGTCCCACCTGTAACTGGACCCATGTTATCTCTTCTTGATTAGGTTAACTGCATTCTCGAGTGCAAGATTAAGGACTTGCAATGTACTGAAAACATTTAATCCTCACTAACCTTGCCTCTCATGTGGACATTCTGACATTCATTGTATACCAGGGTTTCCAGGTTCCCCCCTTGCCACTTGCTGAGGGGTAAGGTAGGGTTACCATCTCCAAGTTGGGAAACTCCTGGACATTTAGGGGGGAGGGAGCTTGGGGAAGACAGGGTCTTCAGTGGGTTACAATGCCATAGTCATAGTGGGGTACAATGCCATAGACCCTTCAAAGCATCCATTTTGTCCAGGGGAATTGATCTTGATCATCTGTAATTCCAAGAGCAGCCAGGGGTGACGGCCAAAGAGATGGCAATGCATAGCAAACGGGACAGGGGCACAGTGTGGGGCTTCCTGGACCTGGCCCGTCAAGCAGGCTACTGCACTGGAAGCGCCCGACAGCCAGGCCGAGGACGCACGCATGCACAGACAATGCGTATGGCGGGTTCAATCGGTGTGTCCAGGCTGCTGGAAATGGAAGGGGGGTGAGCCAGCAGACACAGAGGGCAACGGAGGGCACAGCGGCCTGCAGCAGTTGAGAGGCTGGAGACCGCAGGATGGAGCTGAGGGCAGCCACAGTGGCAGCGGCCCTCCCCAATTATGCACACGCTTTCTCTGGCGCTGCATCTGGTTGTGCCCTGGCTGGGCGGCAGGCTTTGCTTTCTTCCACATTTCCCTAACGCAGATTTTCAACGGCCTGCATCGAACCAGCGCTCAGGCTCTGCCGGCGGCATACATTATCGGGGATTTCCGCTGCTGTCGTTCCAGCTCTGAGGCGGACCTTCCCCTCCGTGCATAATGGGTCTATATGAATAACGTTCAACCCCAATATTTCTTCCATACATCCTTACACATATACACACACAGAGAGAAAGAGAGAGAGAGAGAGAGAGAGAGAGAGAGAGAGAGAGAGAGAGAGAGAGAGAGAGAGAGAGAGAGAGAGAGAGAGCAATTTGAAGAGAGTTTGAAAAGTCCAGGAACAGCTGTATTTCATGACTGTGCAGATCAGGTATTCATCTCCATATTTAATAGTATTTGCAGCCCAAAAATCTTCATGTCTGACCAGATGATCTGAGTCTGGCCATTCCTCATTCAAGAGGAAACATTAATTTTGCCTTGCTTGGCAATGATCCCACCTCAAATGCCCACTAACTCCTCAAGCTTTTTTCCTTGCCAGACTGTTTGGCAGAATTATATCCTTGTAAAAATCACAGTTACTTGTTGCTTACCGTTATGCGTGATTATCAGATGATTTCATTAACAGACACAGCTACTAGCAACTGCATAGACAGACCGCTGCTAAAAAGCTCTTATATTCTTAGACTTGCCTTTCAGTGGCACCAGCTGCTAGATCTCTCTCCGCCATCTTTAATAAGAGTAAAACTAGCATGGAGTAACTGAGTTGGCCACCTAAACAGAAGCAATGATGTCTTTTGAGACATTTTCAGGAACATTGGATGAAAAACAGACTTTTTATTTATTATATTTATATACTGCCCTCCCCTGGGGCTTAAAACAGCAGTGTATGTGTGAAGCCTAGAGTAAGTAACAGAGCAATCACTAAGAGATCAATTTGGGCGTGATCTTTGATGCCTTCCTTACAGTGGAGGCACAGATCATGAATATAGTTCACCTGGCATTCTACCATCTTCACCAGGCCTTGGAAGACCTAGCCACCATGATCCATATGATCATCACCTCCAGACTAGATTTCTGTAACTCGCTCCGCACAGGTCTACCCTTGGCCTTGGCCTGGAACTTACCATTAGTACAGAGAGCAGCTGCACTGGTCCTTACAAGGACCCCTTGGAGGGCCCATATTTGATCTGCCTACCCAACAGTTGCATTGGTTACCAAGAGAGTTCTGGATCAAGTTCAAGATGCTGGTATTAACCTTCAAGGCCATAAGCGGTTTGGGCCCTGCATAACATGGCAGAATGACAGGACATTTTAGAAACGATTTTAAAAATAATTTTATGGTATTTTTCAGAGTGCTGGTTTTAAATGTTAATGTGAACTGCCTCAAGCTCACTTGCAGGGAGCATGCAGTCAAGAAATCAAATAATGAAAAATAAAGTAGGATGCATTCCCCACCCCCCCTACTCTTCTTTCTTCTCTTTCAAAGCCCTGCAACCTCTTCCCTTTTCTCACTTCCTTCTGTCCTTTCCCTGAAACTCATCTCCAGGGGACAAAGGTTAGTTCCCTGGAGAAAAATAACTTCTTTGCAGGGTTGCCATGTCCTCCTGGCAAACAGTGGGGGATGGGGTGGATTTAATAGGACAGGCAACGTTGCAGGCAAAATAGGTAGCAACCTGGAAAGTACAAAATTGTGAGATGGAGACAGAGGGAAAACAAGAAAATCAAAGAATTGGTGCAGGTTCCTCCCCATCCCCCCAGACAATAGAAGGAAGAGCTATATATCTGAGAGAAGAGGGTAACCAGAGAGGGTAATGATTCCTGCTATAGAGTTTTTGTCATTGCAACATCACAGTGCAATCATATCACTTCTGGTGTGCAGCAGAAGTGAGTCCCCAGCAACATCTCCTGGGCCTTCTTTCTCCTGGTAAGTACCCCCACTAACCAGCTGTTCAGCAGCAATGATGTAGGTATACTATTGCTGAGGTGTGCAGTGTTGGACATTGGATTGGGCCCACTTGCATTATGCTGACTGCCAGACTCAGTTGGGCGATGGGGACTCACAGAGAGCATCTTATTTTTTCTTTTATCTCCCTCCCCACACAATTTCTTCTTTCCCTTCTCTTGGTGACCACAATATTGTTATCTTTCCCTGCTTCCTTCTCTCCTTCCACTCACCAATCAGCCTATTTTTTGCCTGACTCCTGTCTTCAGCTATATTATTTATTAGCATTCATTAGCATTATATTTATCATGTAATTTATGGCTCACTTTCTCCACAACGAAGAGCCAAAGCAGCTATTTATTTTATTTGTGTTTTATTTATATTTAAATTTATTAACCGCCACTCCCGGCCATGCCAGCTCAAGGTGGTTTACAGATAAAACCACCATAAAACAATATAAAATGATAGTATTGGCAGCACAGTCCCATCTGTTCTCTCCCACAGTCCAGTCCCCATTCAGACCACCTACTAGCCTTGAGAGAGGTCATCTGCCCAGACAGACGGGCATCCAAGGGGCTCCTAATGGAGTGACACAGATCTTCCTTCACCCAGCCTCAACCAGATACCTGGTGGAAGAGCTCCATCTTGCAGGTCCTGCAGAACTGTCGTAGCTCTGTCAGCACCCTCAGCTCTTAGAATCATAGAATCATAGAATCATAGAATCATAGAGTTGGAAGGGGCCATACAGGCCATCTAGTCCAACCCCCTGCTCAACACAGGATTAGCCCTAAGCATCCTAAAGCATCCAAGAAAAGTATATATCCAACTCTTCTGGGAGCTCATTCTACCAGGCTGGGACCAGGACCGATGAGGCCCTGGCCGAGGCCATACTTCCTAGGGAGTGGGAACCACCAGCAGATTCAAACCGACTGAGCGAAGTATCCTGTGAGGGGCATAAGGAGACAAGCGGTCCTTCAGGTATGCATGGCCCAGACCACTAATGGCCTTAAAGGTAAGTGCCAGAACCTTGACTTTGATCTGGTATACAATTGGCAACCAATGCAGCTGCCTCAGAGCAGGCTGGATGTGGACCCTCCAAGATTATCTCATTTGGACTCTAGCAGCTGCATTTTGTACCAACTATAATTTCCGGGTCATTATGATCCTCTCGGACATTTTATCTTCATAGCAACTCGAGGTATGTCAGATTCTATGACTGGCCCTCCAATCTCTGCATCGCGGGATGTCAGCCTCCAGGTGGAACTGCAGATCTCCTGTATAGCAGTTCATCTCCAGTCTAAAGTGATCAATTCCCCCAGCGACAATGGATGTTTTGGATGGATTTTACCACACTAAAACTCATGTCCTCCCCAGACTCCATTCCCAAATCTCTAGGAGTTTCCCAACTTGGATCTGGTATCCCCTCATCCTTTGGGGGAGTGGGGAGGATCTGGCAGCCCTACGTGCATCACACTGACTTTGGTGAGTTGACTGCTGTTGAACAGCAGAAAGCAGCCAGTTCTGGTGAATTATGACAGTTTAGAGGCACCATGATGTCCTTTGTTTCTGGCCTTGATGACTCCTACTTCAAAGCTATCTCAAAATTTCTTTTTGATAAAACCCACCTTCATTTATTCACTCTGATTTATTTGAGAGTTTCTAAAAGGGAATGCCAGGTGGAGATTCTGTTGTTACCCCTCTCACTGTCTAAATTTCCCATCCCAGTGTATAATTTGGGTCAAAGAGGTGCAGTAAAGTGGGGAAAGGAGACGGTTTGGGGCAAATGACATCATGGAGGCAGTCTGGATGGACCTTGGCAAACAATGTGGCAACCATTAGTAATTTCACTGTTACCGACAGTTTGAAAGCAAGCATTTTTTAATAAACCAAAATTATTTATGTATTGTGGGATCAATTAATCAGGACAAAGCTATAATATTAGTAGACCTGCTGATCCAACTTTGTGTGACAGTTCATACTTTTCTATGAACCGACTGCAGAAAGAATAAGTTTTAACAACACCAGGAGCTTGAAGTGTGCATGCAAACAGCAAAATATTTTGCACAATTCTTGATGCAATACATTTCCTGTGTAAAAAAAAAAATCCACACCATCAGCCATGAATGAGTCATGCTTTTGCAGCCAGAACAAACTCTTAAAATGAGAACCTTTGCAAACAACAAAGTTTCAAATATGCAGGCTATTCGACTGGCTACTGTGTTAAATTGTTAGATATTTTAATTAGAACAGCTTTGCCACTGTATGCTCCTTGGCAAAACTTTAAAACAGAACTTTTCAACATACACTAGTTTTTGCACTAAGTTTGGGAAGAACTGCCCACATATACCTCCAAGGGAACAACAGGAACATGAAGCTTATGTCAACTTGTATCTGGAAGGGTCAATGACTGAATTCTTCATATTTACACAAGCAATGGGCCTGCATACAGGAAAACTGGTTGCTGCTAATAACTTCTGTTGTGGCCAGATTTGCTTGGATAGCTATCAAAACAAGAAAGAGCTGGGTAGATTCAGAGCAACTTAGGTAGAGATAGTCTCAATTGCTTGAAATAATGCTTGTGAGTTTTAAAACTGGAATGTTTTATATTTTATAACATTTTAGTTATCAATTATTCTTTTATCTTGTTAATGCCAGATGTTTTAATGTATCTTGTAATTTGACTACTGGTCTAGTACCGTAATAATAAAGAATTCTGAATTCTGGTTGCTGCTAATAAGTGTTCCAGTAAGCATTCATGCAAATCTGGAATGATAAGTATCAGGGAGAACAAAGAAGGGCAAAAAGATTGACTATGAACTAGGCAAAATGATAATAGCAGCTCAGGCTTACCTGGGGCCACCGGTTGACACAGTGGGCAAGGGGAAGATGTGTGGGGGAAAGGCGCATTCAGCAGCATGTTGGCGGGCGTGGCATGAGGAGATGGCACACCTGGAAAGGGAGGGGGAGGTGCAGGCCTCTGGGGTCTTAAGGCTACAATACTGCCACTGCGCAAAGCTGTAGGTCTTAAGTAGGTGTCACATGCATGGGCCCAGCCTCTTTTGTCCAGCAGCCACCTGGAGAACAGATTTCCTCCCACCAACCCTGTTATGTAGGTTGAAAACATTATGTTAATTTCTGGCCTGGGTTACAGGCATTTGGGTGTCAAATCTGTCATAGCTGGCAGTTAGGATGGGATCAAGCCGTGTGAGGGGAGTTCAGCCAGCACATGAGACTCCCCAGCTTAGGGACCTCCAGGAGAGATGGCAAACCTGTGAGTGGGTGGCAACCCAGCAGGAAAGGCATGGGGATCTCAGTGCCAGGTGGCCTGGGGTGGTACCAAAGGTCTGTGCCCCCTTTGGCACCCCAGGGGGACACTGCCGGTGGGAGCCCAGCAGCAAGGGAATCAGCATTCCTGACAGAGAACTGGTGCAGACTCCCCAAGGTGCCTCTGCAGTCTCTGGGTTCTTGTGGTCGCCAGACTACAAGTTCATACTCCCTCTCCCACGTTGTGCCAAGACTCCTGTTGGAGTTAACAAAATCGTGGCCTTATTTAAGCCAAATCAACGTGTGTGAGTCCTCTTTAAAGCCCAAAATGCCCCCCTTCCATTGAATAAGAATTATTTGTGAAATTTACACCCAGTGTATGGAAGAATATTTAATCAAAAATATATTCTATAAAGCAATAGCAATTGTGATAGCAATTAAGAAAGAATCAAACGATGACCTAGGTCCATTCCAATTAATAACAGCATTCAGAGACTAGCCCTATTTTTAAAATGCCATCAAGTTGCAACTGACTTATGAAGACCCTGTACAGTTTTAAAGGCAAGTGGTCTTACAGAAGTGATTTGCTATTGTCTGCCTCGGCATAGCATCCCTGGGATTTCTTGCTGGTCTCCCATCCAACCACTAACCAGGACTGGCTATAGTTAACTTCCAAGATCTAATGAGACTGAGGTAGCATAAGTTTTTTTTTATATTCAGACCCACATTTCAGACATGTCAGCTCTGTGTGTTCTTCACATAAGAGGAGCCATACTTGATCAGGTACATGGTCCATTTGGTCCAGCATCCTATCTCATATGGAAATTTAATTTGGAGAGTTTGCTAAGCACTAAGACTGAATGATTTCTATAGCAAGGTCATGACCATAAAGAACACATTCTTGTTCCTTCTCTTATAAGGCACAACTGATGCAGGTAGAGAGTCTAGAGACTCAGTGGGGACCCCAACAGGCCTTTCAATAAAGGGTTGACAGATGCAGGAAATGCACTGATGACAATTGAGTTCTGATTTCATATCTATCTGAAGTCAAGAAAGACATGATGGCTCTTCCACCACTGAAAGTGTAAAAATCAACTCATCAATAGTTTGGTATTAAAATTAAATGTATACTGAAAATGAGACTTAATATAATTGATGTGGACCATGCCAACTTGAATCTATGTTGATCAAGAGCTATCAGGAGGGCATCCTGGATGGTTTACCCATAGAATGATAAAGAAAGATGAAGTCTGGGCCTTGACGTAGTGTGGACATCAAGAGTATGAAGCAGTGTTATCCCACGAATCCATCTAACCTATTCATTGATGTCTTAAGTAGAGTATACCAGCAGTCTAGGATCCTTTGTCTAGAGATGATAGGAATTAAAACTTGGGACTGTATATATCTTATTTATTTATTTATTTATTTATTTTTGTTTATATACCGCCCTCCCCCGAAGGCTCAGGGAGCAAAACACAGTTCATTATATTCTTGCAGCTATTGTGTTTTTATTGCTCTTAATGTTTCTTTTATTACAACTTCTCTGCTACTGTAGCCTTATTAAGTACTTGCAATAAAGCCCATTGTGCAAAAAAAAAAAAAAACGGGCCCTAGAAAACTGTTGATGCTCAGGAGAAAGGTGGACATAAACAGTATACACATAAAAGCAAAGAAATTAAATAAATCCTTGCCTTAATATGTAGCACAATTCTATCTTAACCTTCCTCCAAGGATCTCAGAATAGGATACGTAGTTCAACCTTCCCTCATAACACGCCTCCCCCCGCCCAGTGTGTTAGGCTGAAAGAGGGAAGGAGAAAGAGAGAACAACTGGCCCAGCTTTGGAACAAAGGATCTGAACCTACTTCTCTGGAAAAGGCTTGCTCATCCATGAAGCAGAAAAGCAAAGAAAAGGTCCAGTGTTGTGGCTGAAGAATAAAAACATCTCAATTCCACATTCTCTTTTCTCTCTTTATTATGTGAATAGTGCTCAAATAAAGGAAGCCAGAACAAGGTTCCAGATTAAACTCTCATTTTCAATGTTAACACCTTCTACAGTTGCACTCTACCACAGAGCATAGGCACTTTCTTTGAATATTGATGTATGTTGTCCAGGTGTGGTTGCTTTGGTTCAGGCATTCTCAACCAAGGTTTTGTGAAGTTCTAGGATTTCTTGATGGCCTGGAAGAGTTTCCTGAGTGGGTGGGAATTATTTTTTATACACACACACACATATACATGCACATACACACAAATTAAGCATTTATCCAGTGTTATGACCATATATGGTCATGTTGACACCTCCCACTCCCCCCAATAGCCAATGATGGGACTGGAGAGAGTGGGAAGAGGAGGGGAGGGCCTCCCCAGGTGGGTATATATATAGCTATGCTTCCCAACCATATTCTGCACAACTGCAACCTTTTGTGGGTTTCTCAAAGCCTGAATAACATTTCAGGGGTTTCTCAGTGGTAAAAAAAAGTTGAGAAAGGCTGCTCTAGTTGTTGAGACTTGTAGCTACCATTTGGAAAATATCAAGAGAACTGAGTTATATTGAAAAATTTGATCTTCTCTCAGTACCAAAGATATTCCTGCTCAAAAACACTGAAGTGAGTATATCTCTGGAGTTCTTATCTTACAGTCCTTCTGACTCACTGAATCAATCAGAATCCAACCCTCTTACAGGCAATCACCACAGCTAAACTTAAATCTCTGGGATTCTGCTTTATACTGTAGTCTGGTTCACAATACAATCCCTGTACTTTGTTATGATCAGGAGAGATCACATGGAGGCTATGCGTTGCTGCCCAGTGGCCTTTGAATAATTATAGCTGTCACAATAATTATATAGTACCATTATATTTTCTGTCAGCAATGAAGTTAATTCAATAACATAACAGCATTTGTTAGATATGCAGAACTGAAAGGAAAGTTACTCCCTGACTTGTCCATGTGTATAGTACCAACAAAAGGAGGCAGAGACGAATCACTACCAAAAATTCTGGGAATTATAATAATGAGAAGACAATAAACAGACTGTCACTATTTGTATTCCTTGTCTTTGTTTTTGTTCAAGAATAAAGATCTCTTAGTTCTTGTAATGCTTTCTGTGGGGATGGAAAAAAAATTCCAGAATTCTATCATGAAGTTCCAGGAGTTGATATTTCCTATGTTGCCATCAGAATGGATATCTGAGCCATTTTTCATTGTTCAATAAAAATGCCATCTTCCTCTTACACTTGACAATCATAGATTATACATACTTCATGAAAATTCATGAAGCTCCAGCCATTCCTCATTAGACTGGGTGCCTGGTTTACATGAATGTCCAAAAGAGCTGATTGCTAGAGTAACCCTTGCCATTTCGCACTAGATTGGAATATTTTATTAGAAACTGTAATGTTTATGATCCCTCATGGCCCACACTGCTCTGTACCTTATCATTAAGAGGAGGCTCATGATTACCTGGTGTTGGCATAGTTACCTGCCTATGTTTGTATAACAAGCCACTTTCCCACTCCCAGGATGTTTTTATTCCTTTGCTGTAAGGCAGAGGCTCAATCCACGACTGCCTGCATTACAGCCAGGGCAAAGCTCCTATTTATAGTGTGAAAAATACATGTTTTGTTAAGTTTTGTACTTTTTATCGGATGTTAAACAGCAGCAAAAAGGAAGCTCATTTCTAATTGACAAATTGAAGGCTAATATTTTGGCACATATAAGCCCACTGGGTTCGATCCAGACGAACACTTTCATGGATGCAAGGACTTCTACTCAGGGAGCGTGATTTTCCTGCTTCCCTGCCATGCATTTGTGCCCCTTCCTTCCTCCAGGCTGCTCAGGTGGCCTTCATAATTCTGCCCCATGTTTAAGATGTGAGATATACATCAAATGACGAAAATAAAGAAATGCATTCTGTTCTATTCTTCACAAAACCAAGTAGACTCCAGATATAAAGAAACACTAGGAAGAAGTACTGGGAGGCCATCACATGTGCTGATTGACTACCTAGAACAGAATCATGGAGTCGAGAGGGCTCATAGAGGCCATCTAGTCTAGCCTCCTGCTCAATGCAGGATCAGCCTAAATGCAGCATCAACCTGTTGAAAGCAGGACTGGTACCTACTGCTACTCATGACATTCACAAACATATTCACAAACACAATGGCTGGCCACCCTTAGTTTATTTGCTTATTTAAAATATTTGCCACCTATGTCATTGTCTTCCTGGCTCAATGCCAGTTAAAGCTCTAAAATACAAAAATTATCACACATTCAAAAGAGGAAACAGCAGCACTGCCAAAGCAATTCAGCCACTAAAATAACACTTTGTCTCTACCAAATGAAGCAGTCCACTGGTACAACTCTAAGACTACTTTATATGGATTAAGATTAATGGGCATTCAGGATAGGGGTGTTGGTTTTTGAGAAGGGGGGGAATATTATCTCCAGACTATGGAATTATCTCTCTTCCTCCTGATGACATGTTTTGAAATGTCGTTCAAGCATGAGACAAAATGTTGACTGGACTGATTTCAAATACTACTTCTTTTGGTTTTGTGATTGCTGACAATCATTGCAATTTTATTGATTTTTTTTACTGATGCCATACTGTGAAGTGAAAGTGATATGGTATCTCATCAGATTTCAAAAGCTAAGCAGGGTTGGTCATTGGATGACCATGGAAGACTCCATAAGCTGGTCATGAGTTGATGGCCTATACATAAATATCCTGCTGTGTATTTTGTATTCTGGCTTTACTATTATATGTTGATGCTTAGTATTTTAAGCTTTCAGCAAAGGATTGTAATCGCCATTGTAAATCATAAACAGAATGTGGGATAGGACTAGGCTAAATAAATAAAATTTTAGTACCACGTGAATATGCCTAGAAAGAATTCTATAAATTGGGTACCATCATCAAGAAGCACAGGACCTGCATATATGATGCCTGCTGAGATCCCTGCCAGCCACATAATGTTTGCTAAACCTGCTGTTTTTTCCTGTCTATCTTGGCCAAAAATGTCTTCTAGCAGCTGACAGACCACATCAATAGAGCTTGTGTTCATCTCGCCAGGTTGTTACTTATTACATGGTCCCTTTTGTCTAATTTACCCTTCATTTGCTTATTCTGTTCCTCCCTGGCATGATATGAAGTAAAATATGCAGCTATACTTTTCTTATATGCACAGGTTTGCAGGATTTCTTGGCATGGAATTTTAATGTTTGTGCATGTATGTGTTTATATGGGGGCTGCATGCCATGCATACATGTTACACATAGCTAAAATCTCAAGTAGTTCTAATGTTAGGCTGTTAAATCTACTGTGCACTGACTTCTGATGGGGGCTGGCCACAGACACCTCATTTTGTAGCATTAGGCTTTAACACCCTGAGAGTGTTACAGAACAGGCACTGAAAGATCGGAAAGGTAAGACACCTACAAGATGACCTCATTCACTTGACACACACCCTTAGCTGCAAACTGTGAGCAGACTGAGCTGAAATGCTGGATACTCTACTTCAGTTCATGTTCAAAGCAAATCAACAGGCAGCCAGAAAAAAAAGGAAGCACAAAAACTGAAGGGAAGAAAACACTAAGCACAGCTTACGGAAGCTACAAGTCCCCCATGATGTCATAACCCACATGATGTCGTAACTCTGCCTTGAGAAACACTTGATCACACCAAACATTACCTTAATGTCCAGGAGGAAGAATAGTCCCACTGTTGTGGGAATCGTGGACATACCTCTCTATCAAATCCTGCCTATGTGGCCTAAAAGGGATAATCCTATTTCATTACATTTTTTCTGGAAATATAAAGAGTAACGAGACCTTGCAAAACCAACCTGCTAAAATTATAGAGATGTGGGATTAACTCCCCAATAAATTCTTTCAGCAGTACAGCTGTAGACATAATCCAAGCATCTGCTTTAAAGCAGACACGAAGCCAGCTCTATATACTTCTAGTTTCCCCTCTTCTTCCAAAAACCTCTGTAACCTGAGCAATAGGAACACATGTTAAATTCATGTTAGAATAACCACTCAAGGAGGATTATGCACTCACCAGAATGAAAAATGTAAATCAGGGGTCCAGCAATGTAAATCAGGGGTCCAGGGGTCCAGTTTTCTTTACGAGAAAAACAGGACAGCAAGTCCCTAAAACCTGAACTTTCAAGACACATCTGACCAAAGTGGAATACTTTGAGACTGGAACGAAGGAACAGATATGACCTGATTCACTTGTATGGCTTTAGTACAGGCTGAAGGCACCCCAGCCTAACAAAACCCGGTTATATGTTTTAATAAACAGTGCCAATGTCATAAGGAACAGATGTTTAAAAAAACATAATATCCTGGTCCTGATATACTTTGTTGCCAAGAGGAGAGGTGCTCGTGGGACGAAACTCCAGGGACCTTGGTCACCTGAGGAGGTCCATAGAGCTGGGGCTGGGTGGTGTGGGGCAGGCAGAAAATATCATGATATGAAGCAACTTGGTGACTCTCAGGTCTGTATCCATGCTACATCCTTTTGGGTGGGGACTGGGAACATAGTATTTGCTGGCTACAGATTTCAAGCCAGCCTCTACCATTAACTATTATCCCAAGGTGTCAGCCTAGTCTTTTCAACTACAGGTTGGTTTTATTTTAACAATAAGGAGTACTACAAACCTCCCCCCCCCTCACACACAGATACTTACATATATACACTATGATGCCTGCACAGCAGGCCCAAGCAGCGGATTGTTTAAAGTAAGGGGTGGGGGTTACAATACATTCCAGAAGCTTTGTGAAACTTCTTTCTCACTTTCTTTAATTTTAAAACACTTTTCCCATCACTTTTCTATCTTGTGCCATTGTTAATAAGTATTTATTGATTCCGTGAGTAACTTTTTGAATTATTTCTTTTATTAGATTTTGGGGGATTTAACCAGCCCCCCCCCCCAAAAAAAGCCCCTCTTGTTCACAGCCTTGCTGCACAGTAACAAAAAAGCTACTAGTTCATCTTTCTAACCTCCTCATCTGGCTAGTTTAAAATTTGGGGAGGTACATGGATCTGAGAGTGGGTTGTGACTTACATGGCTAGGCAACCATCTCAAGCCTTGGTTTCAGGACAGACCTGACTGATCTAGATTTGGCAAACTCTAGAACAAAAAAACACAGCATCAAATTCTCTAGGGACACAACATCATTCATCCCCCCCTTCCTTTTATTTTACTTCTATTGTTAATTTAAAAACATTCATTCGTGGCTATAGCTTCGACCTAAAGCCATATTCTTAAGATGTGCACCTTCCTTGGTGATAGTAAGTTACATTTCTATCAAACATCTGCTGCTATATCTAGTTCATTTAATTAATACAACTTGCCATGAATAATACAAAACGTGGCTTTGGCTGGCCTCCTTTTTCTCCTCTCTTACCTACGGTTCCGATGCTAGTCGTCTAAAGAACATTTCAAAGGCTATTTATAAAAATTGCTCCACATAGTCCATCTTTTTATGATAAAAAAGCGGGAGGGGGGGAAGAACCATGGCCTCCTATGTGCAATAAAAGATTCGGTTGACGCTAATAACTTTCTCTATAGAGTTGTGGGACTGTGAATGGGGAGCAAAAGGATTATAAGCCTTTGAATCTATAAAATAGAAGCCAAGCAAGCTTAGCAGCTGAGGACATGTTGACACAGAGGGAATAATGACAACCACCATACAGCGAAAGGGGAAGCATAAAGACAGAAGCTAGAAAATAGCTTCTATTCAGGATAACGCCATGTACATTGTAAATGGTACTCCTACTGAAACACTCACAGCCAGTTTTAAAATTCCTGAGGCCCAGGGCCACAAACGGCTTTTATTTCACAGAGCGGAGAAAATGCCTGAAAATAGATAAATGGTTTTGCAGTACTTGAAAGACCAGCAAGCATGACCTGTATGCAAGGGCCCTCATTTATCGATATATGCAGTTGGAACTCAGCAGAGGGCACCTTGTGCCCAAAATTTACTATCCTGCTGCGCTTTATATGACAGCCTTTTCCCCCGACCCTGAAAAACCCTTTAACAGTAATAAACATAATCATTTTAAAGATACAGAAATGTACGCAGAAGCCCATAAGGCTCCCATATATGCAGGAAAGCCAACTTAGCCACAATGGTGGCTGATGATGATCACTGATGATGATATTCAGAGAAACAGTTCAATATTTGATTGTTTGAAGAGGTGGCTCCTTTGTGCAAATCTATCTACATGGGACTTCGGTGGTACAAACTGTTGAAGTGAGCAACGTCTAGCATACAAAAAAAGAGAAGAACAGGCAGGGCAGGGGGCAGCAAGAGGAAAGACCTGTTAGGGAGGATAGTGGGGTCAGCACCTTCTTTCCTGGTGAGTGCCAATCCTTGTCTGTCTCCAGATTTATACAGTTAGAACACCGCCTGGAGACTTCACAGTGAGGGGAAGAATAGAAACCAAATAAATAACAAAATTTAAAAACATGTCCTCCTCCTTCTCAGAAGATCCACAATTCTCTCTATCTCCACACTTTACTCTCAAGTATTTTAGTTCTTTAATAAAGCTTTCTTACACTTTAATCAGTTTCACAGCTCTATTGTGTAATCACTCAGACAACACAAAGTATATGTCTTTTAAAAGATGGAAAACTAACATAACCTTGTAGTGCAAGGCTTCTGCATGGCTCTTGGCTGGACAGAGCATCTTCCTTTCCAGTTGCTTGATTTTGTATGGTCATTGCTGCAGTTCTCAATGCTATTTAATTTTATTGTTCACAGGTTTTATAGGCCTCTTTCATAATTGAGCCAATAAAGAAATGAAAAAAGACTGGAAACTAACATCACGTAGCTTCGCACCCAAGATGAAAGCAACAAATAGTATAGCCTTTCCTTCTAGATCAGGCTTTCTTAACCAGGGTATTGTAAAACCCTGGGGTTTCCTGACGGCCCTGGAAGGGTTTCTCCTATTGGGTGGGAGTTAATTCATGTTTACATTGTTTAAATTAAAAATTATCAGGTGATATGATCATGTCTACCTGCCCTACCTCCAAAAATGGCCAACAATGACCCTGGGGAGTGGGTAAGAAAGAACCCTGGCCAAACAAATCCTTGCTGACCTGGTAATGTCTGTTGGGAGAGTCTGGGTGATGTCACTTATGGTGACATGTGACTTCTGGGGGTGTGGCATGAAGGTGTGGCCTGCTGACATCACTTCTGGAAGCCTGAAGAATGTTTTAGGGGTTTCTCAGCAGTAAAAAGGTTGAGAAAGGCTGTTCTAGATGATCATCACCTAAGATTCATCCATAACATTTAATACAGACTAACACCCAACCCTTTGTTGGCTACCCTGATTGGCAGTAACTCTTAAAAGAACAGACATTGCCAGCTGTCCTAGTTAAGACCTTACCCTTCCGCATCAGAGAAACCAGAAACCAAGTTTCCCATCCAGAGAATAACTCCATACTTATGTATATGTATTAGTAGACTCAGTACTCAGCTGAGTACTCAGCTTGCTGGGGGGTAAACGGTAATGACTGGGGAAGGCACTGGCAAACCACCCCGTATTGAGTCTGCCATGAAAACGCTGGAGGGCGTCACCCCAAGGGTCAGACATGACTCAGTGCTTGCACAGGGGATACCTTTACCTTTACCTTATTAGTAGACTGCATATCTTCATGTACAATCCATCACTCGATAAAGAGCAGATCAGAAAGAGTGCCTGTACACTGCTGAGAGCTGATGAAAAACAATGGAGTCCTTTAAGTAATCCCCCTCCTTGGAGGCTGGGCCATACAGTTAAAGGGACAAGAGGATAGTATGGCTCTCAGCAATCTTGCAGATTGCTAACCACTTCTCTTATTCTTGTACTGGTTTCTAATTTCCCTGCTCATTGTCCCCAATCTCTGTGGAGAAAAGCATGTGGAATGCCTGCCACCTAGCTATCTCACACCCCATCCCCAAAATGCACTTTAAATTCGCTGCAGCTGGCAAATATTATTGCATATGACACTAAAGCTGCTTGTCAAATGCTCAAATAAACAAAGAAGGAAATTCTGCCTACTTCCCTTTCCTCTCCCCTAGCCTGACTCCCTTTTCCCTGCCAAATAACCACCAATCTGCCCTTGGAACCACTCCACTCATTACTGACTCCGTACAACAGTTTTCAAAAATAAATTTAGCTTTACTGCTCTGAAATCAGCTGTTGCACCCAATCTCCCAGCTCAGTTTAGGACCACTTCACCTGAGCTCCATGAAACTCTGAACAAAAATCAGAACAAAACTACATTTTAGAACTGTAATCGCAAATATGTGCAGTTTAAGAGTTTTTGCAAGGATTTTTTTAAAATTTCTTCTAAAAAGAGAGTGACAGAAAAATAACTCAGAGCAGAATGACTCCAGACACAGAGCAAGAATTTTTGGTTTAATATGATTCTCTGTAACTTCAAAAAGAGATGGCTAATTTGGAACAACAGCCTTTGGTAGTGCCCAAAATATCTTTGATCGCGTATGTAAACAGGCTCAGGCTGCTGGGCGGTTTAGTTTTATTTCAAGCCAAATAAACACCCATCAAATTTGCTAGGCGAGCAGGGAGTAAATCAGAAATATCAAACATTATACCTCCTTTCCTCCACTGGACAGTGTTGACAGGTGCCCAGATTTGAACTAGGCAGTCTGGCATTTTCCTTTTCTGTCTGGTAAAGAAACTGAGAAAATACTGGACATAAAAATGCCTTCTAATTAAGATTCAGGTGGGTAATCATGTTGGTCTGAAGAGGCAGAACAAAGTCTGAGTCCAGTGGCACCTTTAAGACCAACAATGTCTTCAGAAGAAGTGTGTTTGCACATGAAAGCTTATGTCTTGAATAAAGCTTTGTTGGTCTTAAAGGTGCCGCTGGATTCAGACTTTGTACTGCCTTCTAAATAAGCAAGCCTCCAAGTTCCATGAATGTGCCCTTTCTTTCCCTATAACTTGATGGCGATATCCCCATCTTGTTCTTCACTGCAGCCAGCCAGGTTTAAAAAGAATCGAATCTTCCATTCAGCAGCCAGGAGAGACTGGAGAAATATTAATGGCTCTAGCAGAGAAAGGCTGGAAAGGAAGAGCCTAAGGCTCTGGAAGACTGAGGAGCCAATCTCCATTCTGCCACAGAAGCTGGCTACGTGACCTGGGCCAGACACACACTTTCAGCCTAACCTACCCCACAGGGTGGTTGTGAGGATAAAATGGAGGAGCAGATAATGATGTGAACTTTTTGGTCCCCATTGGGGGGAAAAGTGGAGTATAAATGAAGTAATTAAAAAAACAGCATAAAGAAAACTAGACGTGAAGAAGAAGAGCTGCAGTTTAGTTTTTCCCTAGCGTGCTAAATTTATTGTTTATTTATTATATTTATATATTGCCCTCCCTGAAGTCTCAGGGCAGTTTACATAAAACAGGAACAATACAGATAGCATTATAAAGAAAACTGAACTTATCACTGGCTTGGTTGAATTCTGGTATGCTGCACAATCATTTAAACACCCAGTAATCCTTGTATATATTTGTATGTATTAAATGGACTATGGTAGCGCTTATTTTGTCAGACTAGGGCTGATTAAGTCTTAGATAGAGTTGCCAACTCCCTGGAGAAAATGTCTTATCCCTTTAATAGACACTTAATAGAGAGCCAGTTTGGGGTAGTGGCTAGGAGCGTGGACCTCTAATCTGGCATGCCGGGTTCAATTTTGCCCTCCCCCACATACAGCCAGCTGGGTGACCTTGGGCTTGCTACAGCACTGATAAAGCTGTTCTGACCGAGCAGTGATATCAGGGCTCTCTCAGCCTCACTCACCTCACAGGGTGTCTGTTGTGGGGAGAGGAAAGGGAAGGAGACTGTAAGCCGCTTTGAGACTCCTTCGAGTAGAGAAAAGCGGCATATAAGAACCAATTCTTCTTCTTCTTCTTAATAGGAACTCATTTACCTCGATCCCATTAAAAGCATCACTGATTCATTTCTACACATAAGGCTGTATTCAAGAGACAAGGCATTTTTTAAAAATCATGTGTGTTTATGTATGTATTGTCAAAATATTATATTAGGTATGTCCAATATTTTGGTTGAAACCACGTGGCAATCCTACTGCCAGAAGTTTCAGCTCTTTTCACTTACTTTGTATAAGTGGAAAGAGGCATCACTAGCTTGCAGCCCGATGGCCCTTGGGAACTCAATTGGAAAATGCCACAGAGACCCAATTTGGATCATGACCAAGGGATGGCAAGTTTCAGTCTCTCCTACCCCTCCCCCCATGTCATTTTTCTGACCGGATTTGGCCACAAAGCCTACTGGACAGGGCTATGCATCTCAGCAGCCCCCACATAGGTAATAATATCCCCCGGGCTGTTGGGATGCGTGTCTAAAAATGATACAGGAAACAAGACTCCCCCAGTGTGGACTTCTTTTCATACTCTATGGATCTCTTTGGAAGTGATGTCAGTGCCTGGGTGCATTGCCTGTGCTCACCCCCCATTCCCCCCCTCCACCACACACACAGACTTGGCTTGGGACCTCTAAGCATTCTGGGAGACTTCTCAGCCACCTTTAGCCTAGAGAAAAGGTGGAGATATAAAAGAATTAATAAGTAAAATAAAATAAAGTATTTTATGACTAGCCCTACCAGCATGATAGCCATTTACGATGGCACCTTTCACAGATTTCCAAAAGTGTCTTAAGGCGTACCGAGATTGAGGGTCCCTGATCTAGAAAGACTGATCCAGTCTTTTCCATGGGCTTTGGATTTCTTTTTCTTGTTGAAATTGCAGATTGATTAGTCAGTCATCTGGCAGAGAATCACTTGAAGCTCCCTGATTTTTGTTTTATTTCTGTTCCATTTTGGTTTTTACTGGCATTTGGCTGGTGACAAGCAACATGTCAGAGGCTTCTTATCTTTTGCAGATTTCCCCCCCAAAGAAAACTGATCTTCCTTCCTAGAGTGATTTTTACCCACACCATTGAATGCATTTCTAAGCCCCTCATTGTAGATGTGCATGCAGAAATGATATTCAGGTGCAGCTCATGTCAGGTTCATTAGAATCCCAAGGTGCACCTGAAACACTGGTAGAGTTCGCTATACCTTCGCTGTGTTTATCCGTGGCCACCAATGGCCCTCTAAGTCAGTGGCCCACTGGGAAATTTCATGGGAAATTAAATAGTCAGCCCTCCCCAATAACCACATATTCTATCCTTGGAGGAAAGAAGAGATAAAAATGTATAGATGAAAATATCTGGGGAAATATCCGCTTAAAAACACGTGCACACAATGTAAAAGATTCTCTTAAAAGATGGAAAGCAGTAGAAGCTATCTTCTTACCTACCTCACAGCTACAAAAGAATATCATGCTATTTCAACACTGGGACATTTCCTCAATCTTTGTCCCTTATAGGATTTCTATAGCAACAATTAGTTAGGATAGCACATGCCTTAGGCGGCTGCCTCATGCAGACAAAGGGAATGAAAATCTGTCTTTTGAAGAAAACTATTGTCGTACACCCTCCCTTCCAACCCCTTTCCATGCCTTCTCTGTTAGAGATTGCATAAAGTAACAATAGAAGTAGGCTGCAGAGACAGACATTGGCCTACTCTTGCTAAAGAAAAGAGAACAGCAGGTAACTGGAGAAAGTCAGTTATAAAGATGGGAGGAAAACAGGCAAAGAAATGTGCAAAACACAATTCTGTTCTCCAACCTTTACATTTCAAGATCTGATCATGTTCATTGGCTGCAACCAATGGCTACCTACCATCTGCTCTCAAAAGCTATTTTGATGAGAAATTTGACTTTTGCATATATATAATATAAATGCTAAATAATAAATCTAGAAAACAGCCAGAGAGACAGAGGCCAGATTTGTGTGCCTCTCTTTGAAGCTCATTTCTACAATGCACAGACAGCAGTTGCGTTTAGTTCAGATATCCAGGGCTAACAAAAAAACAAAGAACAAAGAAATCTAAAAGCTACTGAAAACAAGAAGTTCAGAAAACAAACAATAATGACTGTAAACTTTGTTGGTGCAGGTAGTTTCCACACTATGAGACTTTCACACTATCAAAAGATTCTTTCTACAATGTGCTATAAGTCGAATTAAAGTGAGGACTCCATGATGCATTTGATATATTGTTACATTCCCAATTTTAAAAACTCTAGCAATATCTGTCCCCATAGGCATGGTCCAAGGCCATGAACAAGGGGGGAGGAGGGTTAGGGGATTTAATCCCCCCCAAAAAAATTAAATAGAAGAAATAATACAAAAACCTACTCATTGAATCAACGACAACCTATTAACAGTGGTGCAAGATAATTTTCTTTTTTCATGTTTGAATTTTGCTGTTTTGATAAAAAGAACAAAAGAAATAAACTATTGAGAGAGAGGAATTAAAGCATCTTCTTTTCCCTCCCCTGCTGCAACAAAATGTGTTCACATTTAAGAAGCCCTGGATTAGCAGAAAGCAGCATCCGTGGCTTTAAAACAATGAAGAGTAGGAAGCAAATGTAAAGGGACTATAATCCTAATAATGGCATTTTGCACTGCTATTACATTTTAAATGAAGAAACCTCACAAATACACTTTTAAAACAAAACTACAAAAGAAAAACACAGAAAATGTAGGTACAATTTCACAAGAGCAACATTGTGTTCTCGGTCAACATCAAATCTCCTCTCCTGTCTAAACAGATAGAGTAGAAGCAACACAGACGCTGTTATTTATTTAATAAACATTAATGGCGGAATCAGTTCTTCTTTCCTCATTAAGCATTTTTAGGTTTTTAAATAAAAGTGTCTAAATGAGGTCAACTCAATTACTTTTGGCAGTAGCCCAGACCAGTATGGGCTCTTCAAGGAATCACTAAATGTTCCCAGACAAACCTGGGTTCCCAAGTCCTTGCTTTATTTACTTGCAGAAGGGGGAGGGGGGTGACTTGCCTAGGAGTGTTGTGCTTCACCTTTCATGGGTTTCATCCTCACCCCACCCCTCTGCTTCCCAGGTGGGCTCTTAAATCACAAGTTAATTCTGCTAGGTTAAAAATAGTCCCCTGGGAGCACTTTCAGGAAAGAACAAGCAGGTGCAGGGCAAATGAAGCATATCTCCATTCTGCCCATAAATGCTCTCTTGAAAGTTCTCTTCTGCAGCCCTTGAATTCCTGTTAGCTGGACCATATGTGCTCACCTGCATGCTGATCTTAGTTCTGCTCTTAGATATTTCATTCTCGAGGATAATTGGGAACTGGATTTGTGGAGGTCTTTCATCATCACCCCACATCATGAGGGATGCACTTAAAATTTCAGTACAGGTATTGTAGGAGTTGAACAGGTGACAAGAACGATCCGGGGCCTGGTGACCAAGCCCTATGAGGAAAGGTTGGGAGACTTGGGAACGTTCTACTTGGAGAAGAGGAGGTGGAGGGGGGACATGATTGCTGTCTACGTATTTGAAAAGTTGGATGGTAATACAAAAGGCAGTAAGGCTTTATCTTCTGAAGTAGAAATACTGTGTCATTAATTATAACGCCGATGATCAAGTTTTCTCTTGACAGCGACAATTATATTCTGTATTATCAAATTATTTGATAATATCAGATTCGGTATTTAAAAGACAATCTGTGGTGCAGTGGAGCTTGAAATTTGAGGAACTAAATAAAAGATGCGAGATCAGGGAGTGGCTCAGAAGTTAATGGAGAAGTCCTTTTTTACAGTTGGCTGTAATAGTATTAAGCAAGCCTCAGGATGGGTTATTAAACATAAATATGCAACTAGTCTTCGGGGTAATAAATACATAGAATCACCAAAGAGGAGTTATTTAGCCTGCCTTCTTCATAAGGAACCAAGTTGCAATTCTGTTACCATTTCTTTGAAAAATTCTAATGTAATGAAATTTGTGATTCAAAGCTAGTAAGTTTTGACACATGCAAGATAATGGATGGTAGGGAAAGCCTAACTGCATAATCATTTGACCAAGTTATACCGAGATGAGAGTGCTCCCCATGAAATTGTCTGTACCTGTTTGGAACTATCATTTTTAAGCGTCCTAACTTCTGGAAAATATCTTGGCTGCTCAGGAAGGTTCTGCATAAGATTCTGAGCCGTGCCCAAACAGCAGACATTCAAATGGTAAGCATGGCTTAAAATGCTCCCAAAGCACTTGCAGTGATGATCAAACTGTTTTTCGGAGTATCTAATTGGCCCTCATTGATGTGCCTATCAAAGAAATTATTTTATGCTTCCGAAAATCCTCAGGCTTCTTGGGAACACATTGTAAAATGTTATTTATTTAAAAACGTATATCTAACCTATCACACCATCAATGGCAGCTGAAGGACTGATGTAATTCAATAAGCCTTTTAATGATTCAACATGATTTTGATTTTGAGAAGTAGTTACTGAGGTGCTGGAGAAATATCCTATTATCTGTGTTTATATATTCTTCAGGTAAGTATGCCTTTTCCGGCATACCAGTAGTTTCTGATGTACCTCAAAAAACTCTTATGTACCAACATCACTTAATCCAATTAAGTTTCCGCCACACCTTCTACTACATTTTAAAAGCTACAAACAAAGTAGTTCACATTCTCCATTATGTCCTGAAACTCCTTTCCCCCCCTCTCTCCCTCACTTGGTTTTTAAATTATTGTTTCTGTACCAAAAATCCAACCTGATGAAGAGTTCTGGCAAACTCAAAAGTTTGCTCACTTTTCTGTGGTACTTTTGTGGGCCTGAATCTAAAGTTATTAGATGGAACGCCTCGCTTGTGGTACCAAAAGGAACAAATGAGCAGCGGTTACCTACCATTATTGACAGCATCCGTGTCCACAAAAGCCAAGCCAAGCGCCAAGACTTTAAACCACAAAAACATGGTTATATCCAGGTATTGGAAGTATCCTTACAAAACTGCATGTGTGTCTGTCTCTGGAAAGCAAAATAATTGTTATCTCTGTGTCAATGTCTTGCCGACATCCAAATCAAACGTCGAATATGCTCTGCACATACATTGCAAAGTTCCCTTATCAGCCAGGGAGCAGCTTCCTCTGACACCCAAGACTAACCACTTGCTGTCACACTGTAGAGCAAAGTGATGTCACAGACAATTTTATCCACTTCTCTAAAAAACACCACTTTTTTTTTCTGTTTCCAGGAAGCCGAGAGGGTTTTTCTTAAGTTGCTGCAGAGTTGTTCTGACTTCCTACTTGAAATAGATAACTCCAGCCTGGAGGAATTGAGAAGCGTTCACTTTCAAAAGGTAAAAGAGATAGAAGGCCTTATTGCTGTGGGGGGAGGCAGGGAAACTAAACTAAAATTTAAAAACAATTCACCACCAGAAGATAATGCAATTGTCTTCGCAGCATTGAATCAAGTGTGTCATCATGTTTAACCATCTTGTCACTAACTTGGCTACAACACAGATGAACAAATCACAATTCCCTATAAATAAGGTGCTAATGCAGGGACGTGCAACAAGATCGCAACAGAGGCCTGGCCCTCCTCTCTGTGCTGTTCATTATGAGAACCAGAAGGGTTCTGTAACCCTTTCATTATTTTCATCCACGATCACTGCTCACCTGGATTACAGGTTACCTGTGCTGAACATTGTGCCCTGTTCAATGCCTCTTGCCTCAGCCTGCAGCAGGGGAAGGCTCCTAACCACAGTCAGTGGGATAGATAGGAACACTGACCACTCATCTTTCTGATCCCTCTGATGCTGTCCCATTAAGGCTAGACCAGGATTTCTCAACCAGGGTTTTGTGAAACCCTGGGGTTTCCTGAAGGCCCTGGAAGGGTTTCCTGAATGGGTTGGAGTTAATTAATTTTATATATTTCCTAAACTCATATATGGTCATGTTGATCTGCTCCCCCTCTCCCAAAATGGCCAATGATGGGCCTGGAGAGGATGGGAAGGGGTGGGGTCAAGGGTGGGTATATACACAACTATGCTTCCCAATCATATTCTGCACAATTGCACCACTCCTGGGGTTTCTCAAAGTCTGAAGAATGTTTCAGGAGGTTCTCAATGGTAAAACAGTTGAGAAAGGCTGAGCTAGACTGAGGCAACTTGTGCCCTATTTGCCAGCATCCAACCTCAGCACTGTGATCCATGCAATAGCCACTTCCAGATTACGTTACTGTAACTCACTCTACACAGGGTTTCCCTTGGATCTGTTCCCGAAGCTCCAACTAGTCCAGAATGCAGTTGTTGAGGTTCTGAC
Source organism: Paroedura picta (assembly GCF_049243985.1). Taxonomy (NCBI): domain Eukaryota; kingdom Metazoa; phylum Chordata; class Lepidosauria; order Squamata; family Gekkonidae; genus Paroedura; species Paroedura picta. The sequence continues at coordinate 49,434,359 of NC_135372.1, read as the reverse complement.
TGGGACCCAATGGAGACCACATATTCAACCTGTGCTGTCTCAACCACATTGGCTCCAGATTGGAGACCAGATCAAGTTCAAGGTTCTGGTGCTAACCTTTAAAGTCATAGATGATATGGGACTATCGTATCTTCAGTATCATCTCTCCCAGAATGCCCCTAAAAGAGCGCTAAGATCTAGAGACTGACATTTGCCCAACCCTGAAGAGGTGAAATTGGCCTCAACCAGAACCAGGGTGTTTTCAGCCCTGGCTCTGGCTCTGGCCTGGTGGAACACTCTGGCAGATGACACCAGGGCCCTGTGGGACCCGGATTAGGTCTGCTGGGCTTGCAAGGCAGAGCTGTTACACAAAGCCTATGGCTGAGGCCAGTATTAATATCAACATGCTGGCCTCCCTGCTCAGAGGTCCATTAGTAGGTAATATCTTAAACAATCCATATGGCCTCTCAGGCAGAAATCTTTCGTAATATTTTGCAAGAAGAGGCAGCGATAGGTTTTTGTAATTAGAAAACAAAATTTTGGGCTTTAAACTATTATTTAATTATTTGTATTTTAAGCAATGTTGGAAGTCACCCTGAGTCCTTTTGGGGAATGGCGAGGTAGTAGCCTAAAAATAAATGAAATAAAAAGTCTTAGTGATAACTTCCTTTTTCCTGCTTCTTCAGAAATCCTGCCTGCCTGCCTGCAGCATAGACTCATGGAAGCCATACAGGCCATATAGTCCAACCCCCTGCTCAATGCAGGATCAGTTTAAATAATCCAGGATAACTCTGAATCACTCTGACTGTGAAAACATTTTACCCTGATATCTAACCGATATTGTTCACCACATAGTTTAAACCCATTACTGTGGGTCCTAAGCTCCCAACAGGAACTTTACCCTGCCCTCCTCTGACAACCTTTCAAATACTTAAAGACAGCAATCATGTCCCCCTCTCCACCTCTTCTTCTCCAGGCTGAACATTCCCAAGTCTCCCAACCTTGCCTCATAGGGCTTGGTCACCCGGCCCCGGATCATTCTTGTCCCTTTCCTCTGAACCCTCTCAATTTTGTCCATGTCCTTTTTGAAGTGAGGCCTCCCGAAATGCACACAGTACTCCAGGTGGGATCTGACCAACACGGTATACAGTGGGACTATGACATCTTGTGATTTTGATGTGATGCCTCTGTTGATACAGCCCAAGACTGCATTTGCCTTCTTTAGCGCCACATCACACTGACGGCTCATATGTAAGCATATTTAGCTTACATTCTACAAGTACCCCAAGATCATGTTCATACACACTGCTACCCAGAAGTGTATCTCGTATCCAGTAGTCATGCTTTTCATTTCTGTGACCCAGATGTAGAACTCTACACTTCTCCTTATTGAATTGCATCTGTTCTCATTTGCTTACTTTATCAGCATGCTCAGATCTCACTGAACTCTATCTTCTGGGGGTGTTCACTACCCCTCCCAATTTGGTGTCATCTGAAAATTTAATGAGTAGTCACCCTACCCTCTCATATAATTGATAAAAATCTAGAAAAGTACCAGCCCTGTGGGACTCCACTGCTCACCTCCCTCCACTCTGATAAAATACCATTTACAACCATTGTTTGGGTGTGGTTTTCTAGCCAGTTCCTTATCCACCTAACCATCCAAAAATCCAGCCTACAGTCCTCCAGTTTGCCTATCAGAACATCATGAGGAACCTTGTCAAAAGTCTTTTGACAAGAGAGCCAGCTTGGTGTAGTGGTTAGGAGTGCAGACTTCTAGTCTAGCATGCCGGGTTCGATTCTGCACTCCCCCACATGCAGCCAACTGTGTGACTCTGGGCTCGCCATGGCACTGATAAAACTGTTCTGACCGGGCAGTGATAACAGGGCTCTCTCAGCCTCACCTACCTCACAGGGTGTCTGTTGTGGGAGGAGGAAAGGGAAGGAGATTGTAAGCCATTTTGAGACACCTTCAGGTATAGAAAAGCAGCATATAAGAACCAACTCTTCTTCTTACTGAAAAAACATCCCCTGCGTTTCCACAATTTAATAAGCCCATCACTCAGTCAAAGAAGGAAACTAGCTTGGTCTGGCAGGGCCTGTAGTAGACAAATCCATGCTGACTTCCCTGGATCAACAAATTGTTCTCCAGATGATTGTAGATCACCCTTTTGCTCCACTGTCTTCCCTGCAACTGAGGTCAGACTCACTGGCCTGTAGTTTCATCGCTCTTCCCTTTTTTGAAGATTGGAATAATATTCACTCCCCTCCAGGACCTCTCCAGCCTTCCAAGAGGTCCTAAAGATGAAGGACAAGGGTTCCGCAAGCTTTCCAGAAAGTTCTTTGAGCTCTCTGCCCCAGGAGATCTGAACTCATCCAGTGCAACCAGGTGCCTCTTGACAAGCTCTTTGTCCACCCAAGCACTATACCTTACCTACTACTATCCCTGGATGTGCCCATATGCTTCTGGGAAAACACAGAGACAAAATAGGTACCGAGCCTTTTTGCTTTCTCTCTGTCCTCTGTCAGAGTTTCTCCATCTTCATCTAATAGCAGGCCTGTTGCCTTATTTACCTTGTGTTTGCTCTATACATAACTGAAAAAACTTTTATTGTGGATGCATGGTGGGTGCAGTGACTGCATCTCTCCCCATCCAATTAGCTAGATTTGGAACTATCTTCTTATCTTTTCTGTCTAGTATTGAATTCTCCAATAAATAGTTATGTTAGTTTAGTACCACAACCAGAGTCTGTGCTTTCTTTGTTGGTTTTTGCCTACATGCATGTAGTAGTTGGCAATGCCATGCTGCACACACCAGCTTGATGAGATGGCTAAGAGTGGCAGCTTCTAATCTGGCGAGCCAGAGCTCTCTCAGCCCCGCCTACTCACAGGGTGTCTGTTATGGGGAGAGGAAGGGAAGGCTGTTGTAAACCACTTTGAGATTCCTTTGGGTAGTGCAAAGGGGGGGTATAAAAACAACTCTTTGCCATCTTCTTCTTTTGTAGGTGACAGGTCACAGAGCAGTCAGCATTTCTTCACATAAAAGAAATGTTCCCTGCAACTCTCTTTAGACTAGATGCTGGCTCCTAAAAATTTCTTTCTAGTACCAAGGTATTTTAAAGATATTATCCGAGTTAGAAAAGAGGATGCACACAAACTATTTTGTACATGTAACATAATAAAACCATCCTTTGCAGTAAATTAGGGGCTATGTGTACATTGAGATTTGCGGGAGCCCTGAGGAGAGAATTACTGGGGGGGGGGGAGGCTTCTTGCCTGCTCATTCCTGCGTCTCACTATTTGGCCTGTCAATTCTTCTGTTTTGCTTGCAAGCCCTTCCACTGCCCACACTCAAAGCTGCAGCAGGAGTGGTGGAGCACTTGCAAGTGAGCAGGCAGGGAAAGGACGCGGGGACCTGGCAGCAGTGGGCCCTGCCAGAAGTCCTCGGCCCTGGCCCAACCTGAATATAACCCTGGCCCTTATGTAAATCCTTGGGCACACTTGCAAGAGAAAGATGAGTGACATCTGACTGGAAACTTCTGCTGGTTTGCAGTTTCTCCATTGTCACTGCATGTGGTAGAGTTCTCCGGGTGAAGTGACACCTTCAACGTCTAACTTGCCCACGCAACAAGATTTCCATTAACTGTGCTCCCACACAGTAGTCTGCAGAGCGACTTGAGAGCTGAAGGAGCTTTGTTTGTTTTCAGGGGAGCTCACAGGCTGAACCTCTCTACTGGGATATACATATTCTCAGTAGAGAGTCTGATGGGGAAATTCAGTCATCACACATCTGACCATAGTGACACTCAGCGTGGCAATATCCAGGGCAGATTAATATGTCCTGCATGGTGTAAAAACCAAGTCTTCTTTTTCTATTGTAGGTGAAAGGACATATAACAAAGCAGTCAGCATTTCTTCATACAGGAGGGAGAGAGATTTCATACCAATGTAGAACTAAGACCAATTTCCAGTAACCAAATGATCATTTAGAAGTTTGTAATCATTTCCTTCACCACCATCCCATCAATAGTGCAAAGTTGAGACACATTCTCAGTAAATAAAATTAATTAAGATGTATTTATTCTCCCTTTGTTTTATGTAAACCACCTCAAGCCTTAATGGGAGGGCATTATAGAGATATAAGAAATGAATAATAAATAATAAAATAAATAGTAAAATAAACACAAAGCCTTCTCCTGAGGATTAAGCACAAGCTGACCTTTTCAGGCAATTAGATACTTCAGAGGTGATCTGTAAAATTAGTGCACTTTCAATAAAGTTTTTATTACAGTTTTTGTAAGATTTTGAGCACATTGCTATACCTCGTGATTGTTGGAATTTGCTTTGCAGATAAGAAAAGCTAAAGTGCTGTGTTGAACCCATTATTGTTTGAGTTGAGGTAAATAGAAATTGTGTAAGGTTTTTAATTATAGAATTATGTATGACTAGGAACCAAGCACGTTGTACTTGTAAATACAGCGGGCGCTAGGTGTGCACGCCCTTTCCTCCAGGCCCAGAAGCACACCCGCGGCCTCCTTGAAGACTAGACTCTTAGGCATTGTACGATTTTGAAGTCCCACCTACAAAACTCGAGGAATATTTCCAACCCAAGGGTAGCCAACCTCCAGGTGGGGCCTGGAGAGCTCCTGGAATTACAGCTCATCTTCATAGTATAAAAATCAGCCCCCAGGCAGAAAGGGCTACTTTGGACAGGGTTGTGGAAGAGAAGAAACATTTAAGGCCTCCCACACAGCATATTGTTGAATTGAAAGACTTGAGGCCTACTGCACAGGGTTGTTGTGCAGATGAAACAGGATACCAAAGAACCTCCGCAACAGCATCCAGTTTCGTCTGCAGAATAATGCTGTGCAGTGGCCTCAAATCTGCAGAGAGTTGCAAAGAAGAAATACACATGGCTTGGCTGTGTCTAACCCCCGGCCAGAGCAGTATTTTAAGTGAGAAGGGGCTTTTCTGTGGCCCCCCTATCAGCTGTTTGGCAGAAGGAGAAATCCCCCCTTCAAAAGGAATTTCCTCCCCCATGCCCTGAGGCTTCCCTGCGTTGGTCTCGGAAACGCCTTCCTCCCCTCAGTCAGGGGCTGACAGAGGCTCCTTTGCAGCAGGCCTGAAGGGTGGGGGAGGGAGAGCACTTGCCAGCCTCCTGCCAGCTCTGTCAGTGTTCTGAGGCAATTTACAGTTGGACTTGACAGTTAGGACAGCTTTGGGAAGAAAAGGGCTGGCACAGCCTGTCCAAGCCTCTCTTCTCATCCTCCTTGGCAGCCCTACTGACTTTCTCTCCCTGCGGTAGTCAGGAGCAGATTGCCCCTGGCTGGGCTGGCTGGCTGGAACTCCGGTCTGTCCTGGTGAGGGGCCAATCGGAAGGCGCTTCATGCCTTCTGATTGGCCCCTCCGCTTGTCAGTCCGGGGCCAAGGGGCCAATGGCCTGTTTCCTATCCTGGACTCAGCCTACCCCCCTTAGCCTTAGTGAATTATTTATACCACTCCTTGAGTGGTTTACAGATTTTGTATATATTACTGTACCTTTTGACTGTTGGAATTTGTTTTATAGATAAGACAAAAATAAGGTGTTGAGTTGGAACAATTACTGTTGGAAACACTAAGGTAAAGAGAATGTATGCCATTGTTGGCTTGTTCTTCCGTTCCTTTAACCAAATATCAGGACATAAGCTCTCAATGGCACCTGGTTCAGTGGCTTGTGTCTCATCATTTAACTGAGCAATTGCAGGCAGTATTTTTCCAGTATCTACTGATAAAGTGATGTTAATTTGTCAAAGGGATGGCATGTTTTCACTCCAGGCTGTAGAACCTAACCTATCTGGCCAAGCAGGGCTTTCCCAACTTAAGTGACTAGGCTGGTTAATCATCTTAAGTGTTATGCCCCCATCTATCCCATTGGCCGCTCCTTCAGCCACAACTCTCTCTCATCCTGTGGCAAACCTGGAGAAGCAGCAGCCATGGCCACTCTGGTCCATTCCTTCCAAGGTTCTGTCCCTGCCTCACATCCTGTGACCAGCTATGTAATACAGCAGGGACAAGGGGGGAGGAATCATCAAGATGCAGGGGATGTAGCATTGTGGTGAGAGCAACCACTGCTTTCTCTGCCCCCACTTCAGCAAGAGATTTAAAGGACAACATCCAGCATCCAGGGTAAGCAGCAACAACACACCTTCTGCAATATTTCCCCCGTACAAGGTCATGCAGAGAAATCTCACTGTGAACCAGTCTCTTCACAGGAACAGCCTGCAGCAGTTTTTCCGCTGCCATGTTTTCATTATAAAGGATCCCGTGGAGAAGATGTGGCTGGCTCGCCTACGTGAACAACTCAGAGATATGTAACTTGGCTGGGAAAACCTGGGCATCGCCTCCTCAGCAGAGGGATCAATAGGAGTCTGTAAGTAATTGCAGGCTCCAGGTCTTGAGAAAGCAGTTTCCTTTTACAAAGTTGAAACCCCAAGGAAGACAGGGTTACCAGTGGATCTGTGGCAGAGGTGTCCAGGCTCATGCTGATGAGCAGACAGTTCAAGAAAATGAGTATATGCCAGAGGCACCTGCATGCACTACACCGTCAAGGAGTTAAGCATGGAAGGAACGTAGATGCTCTCAAGTTCAATTCGGAAGTCCACACAACGAGGCAAGCCCACAAGAAACAGAAATCCTTTCAACCTGCATCCAAAATGAACAGCAGCAATCCAGATCTCACACCTCCTGCTGACTGCTCCTCTCTGTTGGTCTAGCTGTATTGGCCCAGTTGTTTTCCTAGTGTAATGTCTGCTGCAGGCAGCTGGGCAGGCAGGAGGGCATGCCCCTTTGGCTGGGCTGGTGACAGTGGCGGACTCAAGCAAGCAGAACAAACCAGCTAGCTTCTCTGGGATGCTTCTCAGCAGCACCTGCCCCCCTTCTGTTCTTCTGCTGCTGGGGTGTTTCTTTGACTACTTTTGAAAACATGCAAACTGCCAGTCCACCAAGGAAGAAAATCAAGCCCTTTCTCCCCAGCATCCCTTGCTTGTTTGCCTTGGTCATAAGAGGTTCCATAAACAAGGGCTGGTTCCATAAACACATACTTCCAGGCCTCCCCTTGCAAAACTCAACACAGACATGTCAAACCAAACTGGAGACTGTTTACACTTTCAAAGAACCAAGAAAAAACAATTGGGGGATAGGCTTTTAATTCTATTGATCAGCGTCCCTTGTTCCACATTCTGTCCCACCTACCTGGAGCTCCCTATTGGCAAAGCCGTACACTTCTAACCATGTTTAGTGTGGAGTAATGAACAGGCATAACAGTTTGCATGACACAGAAGAGTTGTTTTGTAAGGACACAGTGCACAAGGATATATCTGCCACATCACGGAAACCGCCATCTTGGTAATCCATTAGGATTATTAGTCATCGCTGATCGACCTGGTTTCTAGCCCTATATAGAAATAATTAACACGATGCAACAGAATGTCTGTGCTTATTAAATGTTCCACTGACCTATCAGTTCATTGAATGGATACTGGAATATTGATGCTTTGCCAAACTAAGTGATGGCAGGTCTAGAAGTAAGGAGAACAACAATAACCAAGCATAACATTATGCTGTTCTGAACCAAACCAAATCCAAAATTGTGAAGGGCTGTATACATTAGTTTCTAGTAATGCATGGAAATGTGTACATCTTACATCAGTAGGTTTACACAAGTAAGTCTACTGCTCTTATCCTTTGTATCTCTGGTGAATTTAATCTAAGAATGAGGGAAACCAGAAGAATAAGAGGAATAACTATATAGGTGAGGCACAGGTCTGACTAGAGCTATCATGGGCCACCAAATGAAGATCTTCTCTAGGCTCTTCTCATACAATCATAACATCGTTTGAAAACAAATCAGAACTTGCCTTACTCCATGGATCTTCTGGATGACCAAGCCCCCTGGGATCTCATCTTCTCCCACCATATCTGGGATTTTGTCCTCTCCATCTGAGCTACACAAAAATAATGATTTTGCACATTTGTAGAAAACTGTCTTCAGGCGCTCTCCAAGCGCTTCCATAAAACTTACCTCATCTAAACCCTTTCTTGACCTCCCTGTCTTATCCATCCTGAAGCACAATGCAGCTACAAGGATGATGTATCTTAATGGCCCTCTCCCTATCACCTTAGCACTTACAACGAGTCTTAACAAGCACCCACACTCCTTCTGCTTATTGATATGTTGAGCTAAGAGCTGTTCAGAAAATGCTGCCCTTCTTTGGCCTTCTCTAGGCAGTTCTCACAAATGCACCTTATTAGGCCTTTGGTCTCAGCTTCTGGGTGAGGGAGTGCTTCTGGTCTTGGATCAGCTGTTGGGAATATATGATTTCCTGTCAGACCACCTGCCTTCTCTGGCGTAGACCTTTCTGTGTCCTGTGTCCTTGGAGGTACAACAGAGGCAGCCCTGAGATTCAACATGCACTTTCTTATGTTCATCTTTGACAGTTACTGTGTACAGCAATGTGGGCTGACTCTCCTGATGGTCTCAGCCATTCAAATAAATGAATGTTGTTTTAATCATAGAATCATAGAGTTGGGAGGGACCTCATGGGTCATCTACTCTAACCCCCTGCACTATGCAGGACACTCACATCCCTATCGCTCATCCACTGTAACCTGCCACCCCCTTAAGCCTTCACAGAATCAGCCTCTCTGTCCAGCCTCTGTTTAAAAATTTTCAAATATGGAGAACCCACCACCTCCCGAGGAAGCCTTATGAATTTACATTCATAATTAGAATATATTCCTCCAGATGAAATTCTACAGCTACTAAAACACCGTCTTAACATTTGATGACTGCTCAAGAATAAACAGCATGAACAATAATTTATTTCCAACCTTTCCAATGCTAACAGCGAATTATTTTGACTTGAATGGGATTGTCTCTTACCACCACCCTTCTATAAGCCATTGCCTTAACCATGTGGTACTCCATGCATCCAAAGTGGGGTTTGCTAGGTAATTAAACAGGAAGCAGGGTTATCAGGCTCAGGATGGAGTCCTCTGGGATTGATGACTGATCTCCCAACTATAGGGATCACTTTCCATAGAGGAAATGGCGGCTTTAGAAGGCAGACTCTACATCATGGCATCAGATCCCCATTGAGTTTCCTACCGTTCCCCAGACTTTGCCTCACAAGGATCACCCTCAAATCTCTAAGAATTTCCCAAGAGGCAACCCTCTTCCTTGAATGTGCCCTGCGACACTGAAAGATGTTTGTTTTACATAGGCAAATGATGAATGGCAAACAGTCTTCTTTCTGGCAAACAGAAACAAAAGTAAAGTGCATAGCACTTGTAGGTGAGAGTGGGAATGTATTTTAAAAAGGAGATAAGGCAAGGTGATTGGAATTTAAGACAGAAAGAGCAAAAAGGAAAGCTCGTCACCAGGTGTATTTCTTGACGGACATGACATCTTGGGTATCAGTGCTTTCTGTAAGCTCCCCCCAAAATGTCACATTTTTACTACCTATAAGTTGTACAGATGCTTGTTCAAGGGCAGAGCTGACGAGGAAAGTTGGGAAGCAAAGACATTGCCACCAATATTTTCCTTGAGCAGAAATCTTCCCCGTGACACTGTTTCAACACTAACCCTGCCTTACTTCTTGCATGAGGTGGGGGGGGGGAGGGGGGAAGACTGTTGATACATTCAGGGAACGGAAGGCTTGTTTTGAACAGTAAAGAACCTGAAGATGCCAAGTTTATGCCCCCCTCACTGTCAATTACATTCTTGTTCTCAATCATTGCCAAGGCAACCTATTATACAATGGAATAGAGTTACAGTTGTATATTAAATATCCCTCATCATGCCTCCTCCACAATGTTGACAGCATGTCCATGGAGAAAACAAAGGTTATGGGAGAAATCTGAAGAGACAAAAACACTCTGAGACTTGGTGGAGTGGGGAATAAAGCAGCTGGCAAAGCTGTCTTGAAGATATAATAAACAAGTATGCAATTGTTAAAAAGGATCACACCGGAAGGAGAAAGAAGGGACTGAGTAGAGGATCAAGGTAGCAGTCAAACTACCGGGGAGGAAGGAGACGGCATCCTCTTCTTTTTGCTACAGTCCTATTGGCTTCTGAGTTTAGGCTACAGGAGACAAGAAGTCCCTCTTTGTCTGGATCTGTTGGTGTCAACCTTCTTTCTCCTTCCCTGCCAATATGCCTGGCTAGGAAGGGGAGATTTGTTAGTATTCCTGCCTTGCTTTGAAGGGCAGTTTGCCAGTGAACTTCCTCCACCTCACTATTATAGTGCTTTACATTTGCATCTTGGTGCTAAAAATATACAAACATATGTCAATTTCACTGACGACTGATGAACAACGTCCACACTCAGGCAGAAACAAGAAAGTGTATAATCTGTCCTTCTGCCATGCTTTTCAGGAGCTGCCTGGGATCCTCAGCCTATCCCAAGGCTACTACAAATGTAACTAAAATGATTACAAAATAAATGAAGTAAAGGGTTCTTCGTTCTTGTTTGTGTATTCTTGTATAGGATCCAACCAGAACGGTTGGATATGTCCCATTTTCACATTTTTCCTCAATGGTTGTCCTAAACATAAATGCTCAAAATTAATATCTTACAAAATTGAAAGCGATTATACACATAGAAGTAAACCCATACTCTACCTCACCTTTGAATGTAAGTTTCATGAATATCCAAATTGTGAAATTCAACTTAAAAAGGATATAATCCTAAAATCATTAAAAGTTCAATTTCTGTTTTCAAAATGTATAGAAATGCTCCCTAATCGAATACTGTTCTTACCTCTATTGAATAATATAGCATATATATCGGCCTTTGGCTCTTCAATATGGGGATGCTAGTAATACCAGCTGCTATAAGTTCCACTTTGAAAGAAAAACAAGGTAGTTCAAAATTCAATATCTGGGGAGAAATCTGAATGAGAATTCTGAAGCCTCTGTAATACACTAGCCATCTCTGCCTTGGTAGAGTTTTAAACATCCTTAAATAATCACAGCAGGAGTTTCTTTGGTTCATTTAGCGTCCTCCCCAGAGTCTTAGCTTAAGCATCGCAAAAGGGGATCTGAACATAACACACTTGCATTTGAGTTAATGTCATAGGAGAGCTGCCTGTGGTCATGGCCTTTAGGAGGGTCCCCTGCTAATTCCCTCTTCTGAACAGCAGCCACTGCAAATGTAATTTCACTTCTCCTTTCTTGAGTGGGAGCAAAAGAGGGATTTGGCCTCTTTGGGATCTGTGCTCCACCCCACTCGGTACTATAGCTGGAGGGTTAAGCACAGCCAGTTCTTCCTCTTCCAATCTCTCAGTTATAAACTGGAGGGTAAAAACAAGCAGTGCTGTTACTTAGATGCCAGCTTCTCACTCAGCTGGACTGGTGATGCCAGCTATAAGCAGCTGTAGCTACTGCTGCCTCTCACTTGTCTGTCCTTGCCCTTGGGTGGTAGCAGCAAAAGCAAGATTAGGTCTCTAGGAAGCTAGGAACCCCTGTCCCCAGTCTTCTACACACTCTGCTGCTGCCTTCAGTGACTACAGTGGTTCTCCTGGCATCCCCTCTGCCAGGTGGAAGCAGAGGGCAGGCAGTAGCTACTTCTTACCATTAGAAAGGCTGTAAGCTCGCGCACCCACCTGAATGATGAAGCCGGCACTGTAGCAAGGACAGCTCAGAGGAAGCACCTGTCTTTTCTGATTCATTTCTTCAAAATACCCTTCCTGGGATCCTAAGAGGCACGAGAGCAGAACATGCACATAAAGATTTTTAATTAATAAATATGCTCAAGGCGGTATAGTCATACACTCAAAGCACTGTCCACATAAAGCCATAAATATTAAAACTAGCAATAGTGATTTCAAACCATCAGCACAACTGCAGATCCATTTCCAAAGGCCTTTTCACTCACTCACTCACTCACTGAAGGGCTAGTGATTAAGGCCTGGGTTCAGTTCTTGCCTGGTGTTCCCTGGAATGGTCTTTGCCCGCTTTCCCCTTCATGGAACACTTTGATTTTTAGTGGCATTCCAAAAGGGACCTAGAGACCACAAACTGGGTGACCATGGCGGTACCGCCTCAAAATGCAGACTTTTCCAGCTAATCACAAACCTTAACCTTATGAGCAGCTTAACTCGTTGATTTTTCATATTACCTTCAAGATAATTTGAGTGCAAAACTGGCTTGAAGATATGTTTGGTTGTGGTTGTTTTTTGTTTGTTTTTGCTTTCCTTGAGCTCAGAGTGGACATGGCCATTCTGCAGAAGAAACTGCTTCAAGGCACTCACATACAGTGAGCCAAGCCGACACTTGTAGGAGAAGTGAAACTGAAAATACGCCCTCGTGTCACCCAGTATCTTGCCTTGCCTGTTAACTGTGGCAGTCCCTAAAACCTCAGTAGGCAAATGAAAGTGTTTGTAAATTGGTGATGGCTCCAGTGTCTGGATTTCTGGCAATGAGTAAATTCACAGCGCTGTATTTAAAGCTGTGCAGTGCCGGAGAGCGATACTGCTCTTTGTCTTTAATCCGGCTAAATGAATAATGTACTCCATAATCCAATGCATCTATCTATACTTGGAAATAATTCCCATTGCATCCATCAGGGTTAAACGAGACATAATATTTTTTAATAAATTGGGTCAAGATATTCCTGACTCATTCCCTTTAGTCAGATGACAGCTGCTGGGGAAACTAGTTTCCCAAGTGCTGTATGGGATTTTATGTTACTTGGATTCATGGAAGGATTACTCAGTGGTGAATGGGAGAAGGGGTTTTGGTCTTCCCTCTATGCCATTTCCTTGACAGTGTTATTTCTCCCACTGGGGGACTGCACATTTAGCCCTTTAAAAAGTGCAAGGACTACTGTTCTAGAGCAATGCAGGAGGAAGCGGCAGACCAAGGGCCTTTCTGCACGCCATAAATTTAGCATAATACTTACCCCTGAAGGCACTATATTCTGGGAGCACCACATAACGTCACCAACCTCCCACATCCCACCAGCAAACTTCACACAAAATCCACCATTTTAAAGTACAAGTTGGTGAATCCCAAAAAGTGGATTCACCAACCTAAAAAGCGCTTTCCCTCAGCAGACAACCAGCACACTATCCGCCAAAGAAATGCATGGAGGCGAAAAAGTGCTATCTCCGCCTCCAATGCCCCACCGTCACACCTGCCTCCCTCTCCCTTCTCTTGGGGACAGGATTTTTTTTAAGTAAACTGCCTGGAACAATGAATAGGCATACAAGCAAAGCCCCAAATATTTTTTCCCATAGCTGTCACACAAAGCATGCCTCTTTAAAGCCCCCCCCCCCAAAATCAGGAACAAGATTTATTTTTTAAAGATTCAAGACTTAGAATTCCATAACGGGTAGCGTTATAACGCATCTATGATTGGGATCAGAATGTGGCTGGATGGAGCCTCATTAAATCATCATGAAGGACCCATGTCCAGCCGTTGCTGAATCATCTGCACTGGTTGCCCATCTGTTTCTGGATCAAGTTCAAGATTTTGGTTTTGACCTGTAAGGCTATACTCAACTTGGGTCCTACCTACCTGCAGGACTGCTTACCTCCCTATGCCCCCTGCAGGGCACTCTGTCTTGCAAGCCCTGCAGAATGCCAAAAGCTACTACAGGGTCCGTAGCTCCTCTGGGAACTCATTCCACCAAGTGGGGGCCAGGACCAAAAAGTCCCTAGCCCATGTCAGGCCAGACAGGCCTCTCTGGGGCCAGTCATATCCTCTCAGCCTCACCTACATCACAGGGTTATTATGAGGATAATCTCTGCCAGGCAAGACTACTAGCAATCTATCTGTCCCTGAGACTCCTGGCTACAGTGATCCATGCAATGATCACCTCCAGGATTGATTTCTATGCCTCACTCTTTGCGAGCCTTCCCTTGTCCTTTCCCCAGAAATTGCAGTTGGTGCAAAACGCAGCTGTTACGATCCTCACTGGAACATCCTGGAGGGCCCACAGCCAGCCAGTGCTGAGGCAGCTGCATTGGTTGCCAGTTGCAGCCTGGATCAATAGGACTTTTCCAATCCTGGCCCTGACCTGGGGAAATGAGCTCCCAGGAGAGCTTTCATAGTTCCGCAGGGCCTGTAAAATGGAGCTCTTCCACTAAGTCTTTGGCTGAGGCCAAGACGTGGGAAATTGAATAGTCCCCTCCACAATTCCATAACTAACAACTAAGAATAATATCAAGAATCATGCTAAGTTCAATTGGCACCCCTGGAAATCTGAGCCCTGAGGCGCTGGACCGAGGAGGTGGAGTTACATTCTCACTACTGGAGTCTGTTGTTAACTATTTTTATAGTTTTAATGTTTATGTATTGAGAGCGGCAGGTTAAAAAATCTAATTATTTAATAGCAGTTGAGGCTGAAGACAATACTAGAAACCTGAGCTCCCTGCCCAAAACATCAGTCTACTTAGAACATCCGTCCTCTTACTACCCCTTTATATTTACATCACCCCTCTCATCAGAAAGAGAGGATGTGGCTTTAGAGGCATCTATTTAATCTAATCTATGAACTATTCATGATTTTAATGTTTATAATGAAATATTATTGCTTATGCATAAGTTTTTACTGGACCTAAGCCCTTAGGGAAGGGTGGATTATAAATACATTTTTATTATTATCGTTATAAAACTAAAGAAAGAAAAACAGTGTAAGCATCTATGGTAACCAATTGGGTATAAATGAAGAAAATAAATAAATGAATAAATATCGAGAGAGAGAGAGAGAGAGAGAGAGAGAGAGAGAGAGAGAGAGAGAGAGAGAGAGAGAGCGCATTATTTTGCATCTGTAATTCTTCAGGTGCTTTTAATGTTGCCATATGTTTGTGTGTATGTTTCTAGTGCTACCTGGCATGGCTTCATATAGCTGGCTCACAAACTGTAACCTATGAGCAAAAATATGTTCCCTGTTGCAGCTTGTAGCCTTTGCAGAATGAAGACATGAAATGCCTTTTAGCAAGAGTACTTGTAAGCATAAATCACAGCATTTACATGGAAGGCTGATCTGCTTGCAGGGATGCTTCCTGGCTGGCATCTGATATCCTTTCTACGTCTGTTGATATGATTATTCTCTCTGGGGATATCCATTCGAGTTAGACAGATGTCAGTAAAGTTAGGCATGTGGAAGGCATTACTTCTTGCTCAATGCTTTGTCAACCATGTGTCATTGGAGGATGACAATTCAGCACGGAGGTTGCCTGGGAACGTGTAAGGATCTGAGTCCCAAAAGCTGAATTCATGAGACCACAACAAATCTCTGCGAAATATATTTCAGGCCTGGGTCAGACATGCATGTTTATCACTTGATAATTGCCGCATCCAGTGCAAGAGAAAGTGGATTATCACACAACCAACAAGACAAGGAAAGCTTTCATGTAAAATCAAATGCAATATTGTTCAAAATTACCTGCTATTGCCAAGCATCAAATGATATACTAAACGGTTAAGGATCGCTTGAACAAGCATCTTCTAATGAAGGGAAGCTTTGACTCTCAAAAGCTTCTACCCCAAAATTCTTGTTGGCTTCTAAGGTGCTACTGGGCTCGAATCTAGCTAAACATCTTTGAGTGGTGGGTGAGAGCCGATTCACACATTACAAAGTCCACATGGTGGGAATATGGTTATCACACGGATCCTGAATGGGGCCACACCTGGAGTTCTGTGCTGCAAATCCAGTTCCCAGATATGTGGGGGGCCTGATTCAGACTGAGACTGTGGCAGAAAAGTGCCTTAAGACTCCCAACCACCATTTTCCTAACCCAAAATGGCCCTAGGAGCAGCTATCTGTCCTCTTGGGAAAATTGATGTCGCAATCATTACATGAAAAAGCCACTTTACACATTACAAAGTTGTTCTGTTTGGTGGACAATGACACAAGTCCTTTGAATTAGATGTTCAGTGGAAGTTTTGAGCTTACCAGAATTGGATCTGATCTTTCTTCCTGAGACCAGGCAAGATCAGCAGAAGCTCCTTTAGCATTCCCTTCCATGCTGCTTCTTCCTCCTTAAACATCTCCATGGAGCTGTATTTGGCTCTGTTTACGAAATCAGACTCCTTATGTGGCTGCATGGAAATTTTGCAACAGTACTGAAGAGCAGGTTCCTGGAATGGTTTAAGGAGGAGAAAACAGCATGGATCCTCTTCGGGCTGCATGCCCAAGTTACAAGGAGAAAAGGGAACATGTGAGTCAGAGTCCAAAACCTCATGTCATTGCTCAACAAACACAAAGGTTTGTAATTGTAAAGTGGTTCTGTGTTTTCCAAGCAGGACAAACAGCAACTTCCCAGTGCTGTAACTGGGTATGAAAACCATGCATGTGGGAGTGATACGCCCACACTAGGGAGTTCAGGTTCATTTTTACTAACTGTGCAGAAAAGTCCAATTACCCATCTTCAGGTACATGGTCTTCCCTATCTGGGCCAGCTTCCAGGGACTTTCCCCCTGCATCAGACGAGCTGCCAAGGCACCTTGCAAATATCTTAGTCTGTACAAAGTTGACTGTCTATTTCTATTTGTTTGTTTGTTTGTTTGTTTATAGTTAGATTTATATACCGCCGTTCGCCAAAAAGTCTCATGGCGGTTCACAATAAAATATTGTTGTTGTTGTTATGTGCGAAGTCGTGTCCGACCCATCGCGACCCCATGGACAATGACCCTCCAGGCCTTCCTGTCCTCTACCATTCCCCGGAGTCCATTTAAGTTTGCACCTACTGCTTCAGTGACTCCATCCAGCCACCTCATTCTCTGTCATCCCCTTCTTCTTTTGCCCTCGATCGCTCCCAGCATTAGGCTCTTCTCGAGGGAGTCCTTCCTTCTCATGAGGTGGCCAAAGTATTTGAGTTTCATATTCAGGATCTGGCCTTCTAAAGAGCAGTCAGGGTTGATCTCCTCTAGGACTGACCGGTTTGTTCGCCTTGCAGTCCAAGGGACTCGCAAGAGTCTTCTCCAGCACCAGAGTTCAAAAGCCTCAATTCTTTGACGCTCGGCCTTCCTTATGGTCCAACTTTCGCAGCCATACATTGCAACTGGGAAGACCATAGCCTTGACTAAACGCACTTTTGTTGGCAGGGTGATGTTTCTGCTTTTTAGGATGCTGTCTAGATTTGCCATAGCTTTCCTCCCCAGGAGCAAGCATCTTTTAATTTGTTTGCTGCAGTCCCCATCTTCAGTGATCTTGGAGCCCAGGAAAATAAAATCTGTCACTATCTCCATTTCTTCCCCATCTATTTGCCAGGAATTGAGAGGGCCGGATGCCATGATCTTTGTTTTCTTGATGTTGAGTTTCAAGCCAACCTTTGCACTCTCCTCCTTCACCCGCATCAACAGGCTCTTTAGTTCCTCTTCACTTTCTGCCATTAGAGTGGTATCATCTGCATATCTGAGGTTGTTGATATTTCTCCCTGCAATCTTGATCCCAATTTGTGACTCCTCTAATCCCGCATTTCTCGTGATGTGCTCTGCATACAAGTTAAATAGGCAAGGCGACAGTATACAGCCTTGCCGAACTCCTTTCTCAATTTTGAACCAGTCAGTGATTCCATGTTCAGTTCTCACTGTTGCTTCTTGACCTGCATATAAATTTCTCAAGAGAGAAATAAGATGCTCTGGTATTCCCATCTCTTTAAGAACTTGCCACAATTTGTTGTGCTCCACACAATTAAAGGCTTTAGCATAGTCAATGAAGCAGAAGTAGACGTTCTTCTGGTACTCCCTAGCTTTCTCCATGATCCAGCGTATGTTGGCAATTTGATCTCTAGTTCCTCTGCCTCTTCGAAATCCTGCCTGTACTTCTGGAAGTTCTCGGTCCACATATTTCTGGAGCCTAGCTTGTAGGATTTTGAGTATAACTTTGCTAGCATGAGAAATTAGTGCAATGGTGCGGTAGTTTGAACATTCTTTGGCATTGCCCTTCTTTGGGATTGGAATGTATACTGACCTTTTCCAATCCTGTGGCCATTGTTGAGTTTTCCAAATTTGCTGGCATATTGAGTGTAGCACTTTTACTGCATCGTCCTTTAAGATTTTGAATAGTTCAACTGGAATACTGTCACCACCACTAGCTTTATTGTTGCTCAGACTTCCTAAGGCCCATTTGACTTCACATTCCAGGATGTCTGGCTCCAGGTCAGTAACTACCCCACTGTGGTCATCAGGGATGTTAAGATCGCTCTTGTATAGTTGTTCTGTATAATTTTGCCACCTTTGTTTAATCTCTTCTGCTTCTGTGAGGTCCCTACCATTTTGGTCCTTTATCATACCCAACTTTGCATGAAACGTTCTCTTCATATCTCCAATTTTCTTGAAAAGATTTCTGGTCCTCCCCATTCTATTGTTTTCTTCTATTTGTTTGCACTGTTCATTTAAGAAGGCATTCTTATCTCTTCTAGCTTTTCTCTGGAATTCTGCATTCAATTGGGTGAATCTTTCTCTTTCTCCCTTGCCTTTTACTTCCCTTCTCTCCTTAGCTATTTGTAAAGCTTCCTCAGACAGCCATTTTGATTTCTTGCATTTCTTTTTCTTTGTGATGGTTTTAGTTGCTAGCTCTTGTACAATGTTGCGAACCTCCATCCATAGTTCTTCAGGCACTCTGTCTATCAGATCTAATTCCTTAAATCTATTTGTCACCTCTACTGTGTATTCGTCGGGGATATGATTTAGTTCATACCTGAGTGGCCTAGTGCTTTTCCCTACTTTCTTCAATTTAAGCCTAAATTTTGCAACAAGAAGCTCTTGATCTGAACCACAATCAGCTCCTGGTCTTGTTTTTATTGACTGGATAGAACTTTTCCATCTTTGGCTGCAGAGCACATAGTCATTCTGATTTCTGTGTTGACCGTCTGGTGATGTCCATGTGTAGAGTTGTCTCTTGGGTTGTTGGGAAAGAGTGTTTGCTATGACCATTGTATTCTCTTGACAAAATTCAACCAGCCTGTGCCCTGCTTCATTTTGTACTCCAAGGCCAAACTTGCCTGTTATCCCGGTTATCTTTTGGCTTCCTACTTTAGCATTCCAATCCCCCATGATGATAAGCACATCATTTTTTGGCGTTGCTTCTAGAAGGTGTTGTAGGGCTTCATAGAACTGATCAACTTCATCCTCTTCAGCAGCAGTGGTTGGGGCATAGACCTGGATCACTGTGATGTTGAATGGTTTGCCTTGGATTCGAACTGAGATCATTCTGTCATTTTGGGGATTGTATCCCAAGACTGCTTTTCCTACTCTCTTATTGATTATGAAGGCTACTCCATTTCTTCTGCGAGATTCTTGTCCACAGTAATATACCTGATGGTCATCTGAATTAAATTCACCCATTCCTGTCCATTTTAGTTCACTGATTCCTAAAATGTTGATGTTCAGTCTTGTCATTTCTTGTTTGACCACGTCCAGCTTGCCTTGATTCATGGATCTGACGTTCCAGGTTCCTATGGAATAAAAATCTTTACAGCATCGGACTGTCTTTTCGCCACCAGTTACTTCCACAACTGAGCGTCCTTTCGGCTTTGGCCCAGTCGCTTCATTCATTCTGGCGCTACTCATACTAGCCGTCTGCTCATCCCCAGTAGAATATTGGACACCTTCCGACCTGAGGGGCTCATCTTCCGGCGTCATATCGTTATGCCTATTGGAACTGTCCATAGAGTTTTCATGGCAAAGATACTGGAGTGGTTTGCCATTTCCTTCTCCAGTGGATCACCTTTTGTCAGAGCTCTCAGCTATGACCTGTCCGTCTTGGGTGACCCTGCACGGTATAGCTCATAGCTTCACTGAACTACGCAAGCCCCCTTGCCACAACAAGGCAGCGATCCTTGAAGGGGGACAATAAAATATACAATCGCGGTAAAATCGCATAAAACCCCATAAGTACCCATTCTTACAATAAAAAGTTGGCATTCTATTCTGTGACTCTCCCCGTTTGTTCAGTGAGAGGTCAGACGTTAGTTCTGTAAGAGAGAGAAAAACTGGCCGATGGATTAGGGATCTTGGATGGAACCTGGGCTCTACCCTGGCCTCAACCATACACCTGGCGGAAGACCTCCGTCTTACTGGCCCTGTGGAAAGATGGTAGTTCCAACAGGGCCCTTAGCTCCTCCGGGAGCTCATTCCACCAGGTTGGGGCCAGGGCCAAAAAGACCCTGGCCCTGGTCGAGGCCAGGTGAACATCCTGGGGGCCCGGGACAGTCAGTAGATTCATACCTGCAGAGCGGAGAGCCCTGCAGGGGGCATAAGCAACCAAGCGGTCCCACAGGTAAATAGGACCCAAGCCGCGTATGGCAAAGGTTAATACCTATGATGGCAGGACGCTCTACAAAATGGAAAACTGTAATGGTCATTTCATCAGGGGGGGAGCATAAGACCCTTGAGCATTGTCCCAAACTGAATCAGGGCCATGCACAAAGGCAAATTAAGTTCCTGAAGGAGAACTCCCAGAACACATCTATCAGAAGCCCATTCAGGAACATGTGGGCTTTGTGGTGTGTTAATCAGTTTGTGTTAGTGGGTGTTTCCTTTTCAATCTGGTGATAAATGAATGTGTGATTTGAACACTCTTCACACAAGATCATGTCGGAACAGGCTTCTTTGCTTAATTGTGGATACAATTGGAGGGGAGGAAGAATCAGTCCTACAGCTCTATGAGCAGAGAACATACATTAGTAGTAGAGGGGGAGAGCATGCCTGCTGCTCTCTGGCCAAAAGAGCGTGAACACAACTTATGTTTGCTGTCTCTACCAAGGAATGTCATTAGCCCCACAACACTTTCTCCACCCACACCTATCAAGAAGGAGGTTCATACCATAGCCACACTAGGTGCATTGTGGGTGGCCACAGCCCGACCACATGTTTCAGATGGTGCTGAGACTGATCTGTAACATAACAGACATTGTAGATGGGAAGAATGGGCATTTTTGCTGGCATCTTAGGGGTGGAAGCCTTGTGGGCAGCAACTTTGATAAGCTATACAAACAAAAGCACTTTGGTCTAGACTCAAGGCTTTCCATCCCATCCACCAGGTGTACTTTGATATCAACTGCTCTACTCTCCTCCTGAAACAGAAACATACCTAGATTTGTCTGGAATGCCATAAAGTTACGAGTAGCTGTTGTAATAATAACCATGTGTAAGTCTCTGTTCTGTTTTTGTTTTCTAAAACTTTAAATGATATAGGCTGTTGTAATTTGGTAATGTCTTAGTAATATACTAGATTCCTGTTATAATAATTGGAATGTGTTATTTCTGTCCTAGATACTTTGTTTAAGAGACATATATTTGCTAAATTGAAGTTGGTCTGAAAACAATAAGTATGTATTCCTGACATTTATCTTTTATATGTATTATATTCATTTACTAATTAATGTTGTACAACCACTAATTGCATCTTTGTATTTTCTAAGATTTAATGTGCCTTGACAAAGCTAGTGGGCAAAATGCGTTGGGACTGCTTTGAATATCCTTATCCATTGTTGTTCCTCTATATATTTATGAAACAGCCTAGGGGGTAGGATGTGTCCGGCTGTCCAAGTTGGAATAGGGCCAATCAGGGTGCAGCCAGCTTTACCCTGATTGGCTCTACCCCTGCAGCTCTCACCCTCTGTCCCTGGACTCTAGCCTCTTTGCTCTCATGCTCTCAGATGCCTCAGTGCCTGGAGCCAGCAGAAAGTAAGGGGAAAGGGCCCTGGGCAAAGGGTCATGGTGGAAGGCTTGCTAACGAGGGCCTCTTGACCTGCTAAGCAGGCCTGCTGACGAGGGCCTCCCAGTCTGCTGACTGCCTGAGGAGCTCTGTCTCGCCCTGCTAACGAGCTGCCCAGCCCCTGCCCGCCCCAATTGATCTGGCTGCGAGTTGCAGCCCAAAGCCACCTTAAGCTGCCTGGCTGGGGGCCAGGGGAGGGAGCCCTTTCAAGTCCCGTTCTTAGGAACGGGCTTTGCAGCTAGTAAAAGAATAAAGAAATAACAGAAGACTGAAGACTCTACAGAAGTCTATTTTATTTTCCACCTTGGTATCCCAGTGCCTCAATACTTGATTCAAATACATAGAAGACATATGTCCTGTTGCAACCCCGCAATGCACATCCAAGGAACCCAAAGACAGGCAAAAGCAATTCCTTAGAAAAGTCAATATGCCATTTATTTGGTTCACAGAGAGCAGAATAGACTTTCGACAACAACAGGAGAACAGGGCTAAAGTCAAGGCTTAAAAGCTATGTCAGGATACATTTAGGCTCTACCCCATGCCACCTTCTACTTGGCATTTTTTGCGCACTAAAAAGTACTTCCAGGGAAAACCCCTTTTATCGCCAAAGCAGAAGCAAAGTGAAAGGAACTCAGATGTTTGACACCTGGGTGTTACAAAGCAACAAGGCCATTTGCTTTTCAGACACTATGCAGGCATAAACATAACAAAAACAATAATACCAGGTGGAAGGAAGACTTCTGGAGAGATACCAGGAGATCCATTTCAGGCAGGACCCCTGATTGATGGCATGGGGCCAGCGATGAGGCAATATGATATCTCCTTGGGTCAGGTACAGGCCCCAAAAGATCTACCAGTTGTTCTTGGCAGTATAATGGTGATGATTAATTTGTCATATCATGCCACTCTGTGCCAGCTCTGCAAGAACTTTAATTACTTGTGAAATAAGAATTCTTTCTAGGGTTTCCAAGTCTGGGTTGGGAAATACCTGGAGACTTTGGGAGTACCACCAGGAATGGGAGGATTTGGGGTGGGGAGGAACCTCAATGGAATATAATGCTGTGGAATCCACCCTCCAAAGCTGCCATTTTCTCCAGGGCAACTGATCTGTCACCAGGAGAAGAGCTGTAAAACTCTGAGATCCCCAAGTCCTAATTTTTCCCCCCTATGTTCCTGAAATGTGCCAGAAAGGACCTTTACATGCAATCCCTGAGAACTTTAGTTCAACCCTCAAAATGTATTATAAAAATATTAATGGTTATTCTGGCATCGTGGCGTCTGAAATAAAAACACTGAAAAAGATCAAATACAAATTAAAAAATGATAATTCAATACTATGCAATTCAGTTCAGTAGGTCTTAGATCTGATTTACAGGAGAGGCCTGTAAGTCTAAGTTACTTTAAAGTTCTGGGTAGGAAAAAACGAACCTTTAAAAGGAGGCCTTAAAAACCTGTTTTCATGTCTGGTAGACATGCTTTGTCCAGAATGTCTGGGTATAAATGCATGAAGTGATAAAGAATTTCACAGGACTCATGTAGAAATTTTATCTTCTCTCAACACAGAAGAAAATATATTGGACAATTATAAGAAACATTATTCACTACTGTTGGTTGTTTAACACTGGAAAAACATCACAAACTTCTTATTACAGCAAAATAAACAAGGATCCAATGGCAATTAAAGACCAACAGACTTTATTCCAGCCTAACCTTTTTGAGTTAAGAGCCCCCTTTCAACAGATGAATGAAGTGTTCCTCCATTTCACAGTTATATTCACCTTCAAAGCTGTAGACAGCAGGGAGGCTGGGGGAACTGGAGGTAGATGGCACAAAATTCTAATGAATCTGCATGTCATGCCTCTGATGAAGCACGTTTTGCCTCAAGAATAAGTTTTGTTCACCTACAAACATGTCTAAAGATACTGGACTCCTGATTTATTTACTATTATTACCAATACCAAGTACAAATAACAACAATATCTATATCCCATTATTCTACACCAAAACAAGTACCTCAAGCAATTTACATTACAGAGAGAAAACACAATTTCTTTGAAAAACATCAAAATAAATTATAACTAGAAGCAGTGCCGCGCGCGTACTCACGCCCTCCGCCGCCGACCCACGCCGCTGACCACAGGTCCAGGAGCAGCGGAGCCAGCCGGCGCCTGCCAGCCGGGCCTGCTCCCCTGCCACCACTCCCGCCTGCCGCACACACGGGAGCGGCCCGCACCGCCACCCGTGACAAGACACGCCCGCGGCCGCGCCACCAACCACCCTGCCCGCTCCAAGGACGCACAACCTCGGCAGCAGGCGGCCGCAGCGCTGGCACCTGCTGCGATGCCACGCCCGCCGCCTGCACAAGACAAGCCGTCGACTTGCTCCTGGCCTCCTGACCGCCGCCATCTCATGCCTCCCACCACAGCCACAGGTAGGCCGCCGGACAGGGAGGGGGCATAGTACGAGCCGCCCGCGCCTCACAGGCCGCCCCACGGAGCCCCTAAACCCCTCATCGCGACCCCACTAGCGCCTGCTGTATTTTGGGTGCAGCAGGCTTAGTTACTAGTGTACATATAAAGCTGCAGGATAAAACAAGGTAACTAGTTAAAAGGGGAGGATAAAAAAAAAGATTCATGCAAAAGCACTCAACAAAACATCAAAGTAATCTCCTAAAACCTTCCCAGCAAGTTATTACCAGGTCTCTTTGCACCAAGACAAACTAAAACGACTTCTGAAAAAGTATCAGCAAACCAAAAAAAGAAGAGGATAAACATAGCTCTAAAGGAAGAGAGGCCCAAAATTTGGAAGCACCTGAAAAAACTCTGCCAGGAATATTCTAAGCTCACTTCTGATAGCGCCAGTTCTCATAGCAACCTCACCAGCAGAGCTCATATCCTGTTTTAGTTACTGAAGAATCAATCAACTAAGTCTGCATATATATTTATATATAAGAGAATACTCCTGAAGAAAGTAAAGGTGATAGACACCTTTCGCATTACAGTGCCATCTTTGAAGAGGTATTCCCTCCAGTGTGAGAGAGAAGAAATCCTTCTTCTAAAATGGTGTCTGCCACCCACAATTTTGGTAAACTCATTAAAAACATCTGCTTCCTGACTAAACACCACCTTTCTAGTCCATTAAAGGTTTTCACTTAAAAGTTTTCACTGATTAATTTAATTGATTGACGGATAAAGTAGACCTAAAATATGCTAAAGAGATAGCAGGATGGTGGGAAACGAAGCCATGATACAATTCATTTATTTTCATATTAAATCTGTTAAAAACTTTTTCCTGAATATATTAACCATTTCTACACAAGGAATATTTTCCTGAGCAGCCTCCGAATGTTGGTATCTTTTAGAGCCCACTCCTCATGACGTTGCCAGCATCCAGAGGCTGTCCAGCAGATGGGTCGAGATTCAGCTATTTTTAAACAACTATACAGTAAATCCAGGAAAGTGGATTTACCACCCTCTATTACGCGTCCCATCTGCGAGCAACAAGTGAGCAACTAGAGATAAGACTGTATAGAGAGGAAAATGTGTGATAATGTCTTTAGCTTGGTCCCACCCTCGCACCCACCGCCACCTCTCCATTTATTGCTTACCGCTTCCAAGGAAGCCGCCCAAGCTGCCACTGACACCGCTGCTGCTGCTGCTGGCCCTTGTGGGGGTGGGAGGATGGGGGGCTGCTGGGGAAGAAACTGGGAGAGGAGGGAGGGGGACATGGGTGGCCGCCTGGTTTGGGGACCTGCACAGAAGGACTGGGTTACTCCCACCTCTCTACTCGGCTGCCACCGCCATTCTGCTCAACTCAGAGGGCTGTCAGCTTCCCTTTGGCTGTCCTGCCCCTGCCTGCCCTCTTTCCTCCCCCTCCTCCTCACTCTTGGGCTCCTAGTCAGGATCCTGGAGGACTTCCTAGACCCTTCCTGGCCAGCACTGCTCACCGGGCCGGTGCTCAGCCCAATCTCCTTGCCTCACTGCTTCCTAGCTCAATTCGCAAAGCCCGGCAGGGCAAAGTAGGTGGCAGTCACAGGCATCCTGAGAAGGAGGGGGTGACAGAAATCCTGGCAGAGGGAGTGGGAAGAGGCAGCTGGCACTGGCAGGATGCTCTCCCCAGCCTGTTTTTTCCGTGGCAACACACATGCATAGCCGCGCATAGGTTTCAATTAAATATATATATATATATATTTGCACTCGGAGGAACTTTGGAAATTCACAAACCTCCACTTAGAGGGAATTGGTTGCCTCCAGAGATGGACAGGTTGAGGAGTGGTGAGTAAAGAGTGCATTGCTCTCTCTTATGCCTTTCCCCCCCGCTAGTGAAGAGGAGGAAAGGCGTAATAAAAAGAAGGAAGCATAAGAAAGAAGGAAGGCTTTATAGTGTGGAGGGGCAGAAGACAACACACACTTTAGCCCTCCATGCAGAAATGGTCATTATATTAGAATATCTCCCTTAAATGGCTGGATGCTCTTATTGCATTTTTCAGAAGCAATACATTTTTGTTTCTTTTCTTCTCTTCGATGCTAGCAATATACATTCAGCACACAGGTTGCTCTATGTACACCTTGTCCTGCTTCCTTCCTCTGTGTTACCAATCAGAGCTTTGCATCAACATTTTCCCCTGTAGGATATCTCAAATGTGCTCAGTTTCTCTGCGTGAGTTTCAGAACCTAAGCAGAAAATGGAGAAATATAAAAAAGTACCCTCATGTGACGCATAAGGCAGCAGTCTATTTCCTTTGCACTTCAGATGTGGTTCTGCAATTGAAATCTTTAGTTTACGGTAATAATAGTCAACTGGTTCAGCACTCAGGAAAAGAAAACCACTGTCTTCAGGCTCAGATCAGAGGAGGGGCTTCTGAGGAGCAGTCCAGTACAAGTGTATACTTGGAAGGACATAAAGGGCAACAGGCTATACATCCTCAACTTTTGTTTTTATTACTTCCTCAAACACTCGGGCTCTATAATGACAATTTATTGCAGAAAAAGTGCCACTGGGATTATGTATTATGTTGCAATTGTCTTTAGTGTTTTGTTGGATGTATGAGGATGAACAGAAATTGTGGGAGGGAAGGCGGCATGGTGTAGCCCAATCAGACCAGATCTTGGAGCCTAAGTAGAGCCAGTACTTGGAAGGGAGACAACCAAGGAAGACTGTGCAGTGGGTGGGAAGAGGAGGGGCCCCGGGTGAGTGTGTACATAGCTATGCTTCCCAACCATATTCTGCATATGGTTCTGGGGTTTCTCAAAGCCTGAAGAATATTTCAGGAATTTCTTAACGGTAAACAAGCTGAGAAAGGCTGCTATAGATGTTTCCAAAGGTACAGAATTCAGCTTCCCATTACTTTCAATTTGCTTTGTTACTTTGAAGTTTGGTCAACATTTTGTTTGAACAGAGACAGTCTATCTGGAAATGTATGCATTCATGTACTAGGTTGAACCACCATGAACCATTTCTAAGTTTGTGGAAAGTTTTTGTGAGTTGAACTTTCACAAACTTCAGTTTGCATAAAACAAATTGCCAAATTCATCATGAACTTTAGTTCGTGAACAAGTTCATGCCTATTCCTGTTCATGACCATAAATGTATTCACAATTTACACTTTGGCCACATCCTTGCCAGGCAGTTTCTCTGCACCAAATTTTGGGATTTTAGTGCATATTACTAGGATTTTATAAGGAATAGAAATTCCAGGTATTGAAGACATGAATACACCTCATGCTACGTCAGATCTTGCAGTTTTGAAGTTTGTAGTTTGGAAACTATGCCTGACATTTTCCCCAAAAGCACTTTCCTGGGGGTATCTCAAACCCTGAAAATTCAATCCTCATCAAACTTGTAAGGCAGATCGAGAAGTTCCCCGTTAACATGCCAAGAGGGTTCTACCAAGTCACAAACCTCATGAACTAAATAAGCTTGTTTAGTCCCTAAAAGTTTGTGATGGTTGGTGGTTCATGAACTAGGCATGCCATTCATTAAATCACATTTTTCCAGTTCATGCCCATCCCTAGTTATGGACAACGCCCCATGATGGCAGTGCTGAATGAAATGGAGAATGAAGTGACAGAATAGCAACACAGCCAGTCATTTTGCAGAGAGTTAAGCAAGAGTATATATCAGAAAAGCATACTTGGACCAAAAAGTGGTTTTAGAAGGCTTTATTTTTAAGGGGAGGAGTCTGTTCATTGTTCCTGCAGTGTCACGGGAGATGATTGGCAAAGTTGTCACAAAATGACAAGAACTCCCTCAAAACATCTGAGAAGTATTTTATTATCCAAGCAAATCTGTTAGATACTCAAGAAAATAATTTTTGGTAGAATCTTTTGGAGGTAAAGTCAGCATTTCCTGTGGCATGAGGACACTCTTGTACCACAGCAACCCAGCGGAAAGAGCTAAAAAAAAATTAAGCCTTGTAATATTGTAGGAGAGTCTTCTGAAAGAAAGCCCTGATACCCCCACAAGGACATAAGTAACCTTTTTTGACCTTAAATTACAAATCTATGCTGTTTAGAATACAAGCAAATTTTGTAAATTGCTTCTTTTATAAAGAAAGCTTTCCTGATTGTAAAACACAGCATTCATGCTATGGAAGTTACCATTGCCTCCAGTATATAGATGCTGATGGAGTGGCCAATAGCCAGGAAAATAAGAGTCTATTTTAAAAGACTTCTAAGAAGGACAGCAGACCAGAGTTCGGGAAATGAAACACTTGGGAGGAAAACATAGAGTGCTTCTTAAATGTCTCAATTTTATGCCTTGATTCTGTTTCTTGGTTTTCTGTCTCTCTTTCTGGCAGCTAGTGTTCTGGTAGCTAGTGCTGAAAGGGCTGTGGCATAAATTAGTCCATCTAATTTTCACTGCCTGAGATCCATTCACAGCTAGGTATGCTTGAACACCCACAAATTCAGCTCATGTCCTGTTTGCTAGTTACCATTTGGCAAGTTGTTTAGATGCTCCTGAAGGGATCTGGACAAGTCCATCTGCATGATTACTGTGCGACTAGAAGGCTTCTTACTGCGACTTGTCTGCTGCCACTCTCTCAAATTTTAAAAGGCAATTTCTGTATCCTTTTAAATATATATTTGAGTTTATTGAGTTGAGCCTTTGCAGTCACTTTTCAAATAAATGGTGCTGCCTGCACATTGATACAAAGCACAGCATGCATTCTCTCAATATACATCATGTAAAGCAGGGGTAGTCAACCTGTGGTCCTCCAGATGTCTGTGGACTACAATTACCATGAGCCCCTGCCAGCAAATGCTGGCAGGAGCTCATGGGAATTGTAGTCCGTGGACATGTGGAGGACCACAGGTTGACTACCCCTGATGTAAAGAATGTATCTTATCTTCCAGGTGCAAAGAATGAATAAACTAAATGTGATTCCATGCTTTATAAATATCACTCACTAGAATGACCATGGCCCTGGGGGGATACCGACACACATCAAGCTGTTTTATATTGAATCAGATCCTTGGTCCAACAAAGTCAGTATTGTTTACTCAGACTTAGCAGTGGCTCTCCATGGTCTCAGGCAGTGGTCTTTCACATTACCTACCACCTACTGTAGTTCACCAGGGATAGATCCTGGGACCTTCTAAATGCCAAGCAGATACTCCACCACTAAGCCACTGCCCCTCCCCAATGCTGACTCTTCTATAATAAATTACATGATTTTGTTTCCATACTGTGCAAAAGCTGATCAGAGGTGCTACACATGCATTCCACACATGCATTCAGCAGTCAAGCTTAGCAGGTTCAGAAGTGTTGATCAAATGGGAGTCAATCACCAAATCTATTTGCTTTGTGCTGAGGAGCTCCAAATGCCCACTAAATTGCTTTGCATAGGGTCATCGCAAAACTGCACATGTGCAAAGGCACTGCCGACTCAAACTGATTAGTGTCACTAATTGAAAAATCAGGTCCCTCTTCACAACTGACGAGCAGGATGTGAGCCAAATGAGAGGGCATTCAAGCCTTTTCAAAGCAGATGAAACAGGCAATGACCAGGCACCTACTGGGCAGGCACAAAGCTGCTCAACATGATACTGTGCTTGCAACAAACTTCCCTAGAAAATATCAAGGCAAACTGAACATTGGCTAACCTTGAGGGTAGATCAATGGGGTTCAAACAATATATGTTCACATGGTGAGCGTGTCTGCCACCAAGTTCTCAGCATGCCTAGTCACAAAATGCTGTCATATACTAATCACACACAGTTACAGATCTTCAGAAGGCAGCCCTTACAAAAATTACTGTCAAGAGCCAGTATGGTTTAATGCAGGGGTGTCCAAACTGTGGCCCTCCAGATGTCTATGGACTACAATTCCTTGAGGGTAGGGGCTCATGGGGACTGTAGCCCTTGGGCATCTGGAGAGCCACAGTTTGGCAGGTGCTTCTGGGAATTGTAGTCCATGGACATCTGGAAAGCCAGTTTGGTTAGTGTGTTGGTTCAGTGTGTTGGACTAGATGCAGCAGTTCTCAACCTTTTCTTTGCTGCGAACCCAACTTTGGCAGCGGCTGGAGCGTGCATGTGGATGCCGCATGCATGCGTTTGTGCATGCCCACAACAACTGAGGCGGAGTGGAGGCAGCCATTACCATGGCTCTACCGCCTCTACCCACCTCTGCTTGCTAAAAAATTGATTATTTGAAGAACAAGATCTATCACAAAGCTTTTAGCCCCCCACCCCCACCCCAATACAATACCGCTTTCAGGGCAAGGAGAAACTGTAGTTGGCAGGGGCTGCATAACAAGCAACAATAGTGTAGGAAACATGCATTTCCTGTATACCCCAAGCCAAATCCCCATGAACGTTGTGATAGTAAACTGTACCTTGCAGATTCCTTTTTGTGCAGTAGGAGCATTTCTTCTAATTTATTACAGTCAAAGATCAGCAAAGATCAGTAAGTAATACATAAAAAGAAATATATACATACAGTAAAATCATAATCTCATTATCAATTAGATCCCATGTTACATAGATATAATCAATAAAGGGATTTAATCAGGTGCTTCCTTATTAAACAAGCAGGAGCACAAAATCTGGCCAAAATCTGGCTTCCGTAGAGTGATCCAAAAGGAGACAGAGCATATAAAATGTATCAGATCTACCTGGAGAGAATTGGAGAGACATATAAGGAATGAAAGTACTCATTAAATGAACATAGAACAGCACACATTTAGCCGTTTCAACCACATTCGGTTGGCAAGGCCAAACACAATGAGAAATGTTTCTCAGATTTTGGGCTAAGATCTAGTGAGTGTTTCACAGTACATCTGGAAACTGGATATACACTTCTGCATGATATGTGAAATACACTGTTGATATCTGTGGTTAAGGTCAGCTTGTTTTTGACTACAAGAATGTATTTGTCTTTGGCATGGTACATGTTCTGTAGTGAAAGCCAATGGTATGCAACAACCTACTGACAACTATAACACTTTTCTGCTGACCTGGGTCCACTTTCCTATGCAAAAACCCATGAGACATTTTTACCCCAATATGTTCCAAGCATTGGGGTGAAGAAGAAAAAAAAAATACTTCAATGGTAAAATGAAATCTGTGGTTGTTTTATGACTCAATGGTGTGTTTACAGAAAGAAAAGTGTGAGTGGTAAATAACTGTAGTACTTTGGAAAGGTTCTTTACCAACATGCAGGTGGCAAAGTCCTAAAAGCAGGGGTAGTCAACCTGTGGTCCTCCAGATGTTCATGGACTACAATTCCCATGAGCCCCTGCCAGCAAACGCATGGACATCTGGAGGACCACAGGTTGACTACCCCTGCTAAAAGGACAAAGTTACAGAGCTACTTCTGTTTTTATTCTGCCCTCTCCCTCCCCCAAACTGAAGTAGGATTTTTTCTTGATGACCAGCAAAGGACCAAACCCAGGTCAAATAATCTGTCACCTCAAGCAAGGTGAAATTTTTCACTGGCCAGTTTATTCCAGATAGGGGTGTGCACTGGACAAATGATCATTTCAGTTCTATATACTAATTTAAGAGAGGGAAAGTGTATTGGGTTTAAGAATTCTCAGAAATATTGTACTGTGAAGACTCGTAAGGTTCAGTTTCCGTTTGCATTAAGAAAGGATCTCTATTGCTTTCCATAGAAGATTTTCCCAAGCACAGACATGCCTAAATTTTGGACTGTTTCTAAAGCCTTTTTTTTTTGTCAAGGCCTTCTTTAGCTATTTTTTTCATGACATCTTTTTGAATATAAAGAAGATTGCTATCTGTTAATTAAGGGACAGTTGCTCTGCTCTGGGATGTTAATTCTAAGAACCTGGAGCACACCTTTCCTGCTAACATTTTGACCATACCTTTAAACTTAACAATTTAAAGGTAAACAACCTTCAATCATATTGCTCAAAAATGTAATGTTGGTTTAACAGATAGCACAGAGAACTCTGAGGTGCATTATATTTCCTATCATGCACTCCACCCAGCAAGATGCAAATTAAGTTTCCTGCTTTTGGTAGTAACTGAAAAAAAATCTCTACAAAGTTAAGTCCCATTGTATCTGAGAAAGTGTGTCAGTGATTCATTTGAAAGGATGTACAGCATACATTTTTGCTTCTATTACTTGTGGGACATGAATAGGATCTGTACCTTCAGAAAACTGAATATCTCCTTGTGACAGGGGGAAAAAACAGAAAAGGTGTTGTTTTTGCCTTACAGGCACCATGACAGGATCACAGTAAATAGAATAACTGAACTTTCAATTTCATTTATAATTTGGTAATTCTCTTTCATGTTCATTGTTGACCTCTGTGAGGAAACTGTATCTTTTGGCTGTTTTAAAAGATGGCTTTTATTTTGTACTAATTTCTGACATTTTGATTACAGCCAATGGCTGAGACACATAAAAGTTAACTCATACAGTAGCGTATACACGGAGAGTCTGTGCCTCTTGATATAAAAGGGTTCAGTATTATTACAACCTGTGAGATACTGGATTCAATCACAAACAAGCCATTAAAAGTTGGTCAAAAGGAACCAGGAAACCCGTCTGTTGAGCCTTAACAGTGCATAGAACCAGAGCTGCATCTTAACCAATTTATTAGGCCTATGAACTACCTATTATTACTCCCTCCCCCAATTACAGAAACAAAAGATATATTGAAGCTACAGAATTGATTCCAAGTTCAGTTCCCAGACATCATGGAGCCAAAGTTTCAAGGATGTTGAGATGCTGATTTTTTTTTTTATTGTAATGGTAAAAGTGTTCTTCCTGGGACAAAGTGAGCTGTTCTTACCAAGGGTGAATGAGGGTGAGCTATGCTATTGCTAAGGAAGAATAAGAAGCTGAAAAAAGAACCATGGCTTCTTGACACTCCAAAAGACCACATATATTTATATATAATATAATTTATATATAATTTTATATTATTATTATATTATAAATTTATCTTATCATCACATACATAGCACATTTCATTCAAAATGCTTTACACAAATGGAATGGCATACCTAGCCTATTGGGTGCCTAGGAGGATATATTTTCAACATTACCCTCCAATTTTTCTTTTCAAATCACAGCTGACTTATGGTGATCTCATAGCATTTTCAAGGCAAGAGACATTTGGGGTTGTTTTGCCATTGCTTGCATCCACAACAGCTCTGCTTAGCTTCTGAGATCAGAATCAGGGCCCCTCCATAACACAACAAAAATATTTTCAGTACTAATCATGAAATCAAGTGAATAATAACAGTGGCCAGAAAATAGATTCTGGTGGGGAGCCATGTTGGATTTAGATAGGAGAACAAAGGCCCATTCCGCACAAGAATCAATGTGGCCAATTGTTTATAATAAGCAATTCCGGAATTTAAAATAGTGGAATTCGGCGTTATGCATACCTGCCTTCGTAGTTGAATTCAGTAGTATTACAATCAATTCCCAAAGGTTTCCGGTCTCGCCAAAAATCACCAGCCAGGAAGCGATTTTTCCAGTGCTTTGTCCCGCCCCTGGCTGTCACTCAAACGAACAGCCAATGGGCGGCCATTATCATGCTCCCGAAAAGCCCCTTTCCCTTTAAGGCAGGTTTTTAAAAAAAAACAACCACGTTGCAACGAATCTGCGTTGATTCATTGCAACGGAGAGACCCATCTAGCTGGCAGGTGGTGTATGAGCTGGCGATTCATTGTTGCCACTCTCCCCCCAGTGAAACGCCCCCCCGTGCACGGGCGTGATTTTCGGCCGAAAATAAAGGGAACTTGCAAACGGGGCTGTGTTGTGCATGGGTGGGGGGTAGGAAAAGTAATAAACAGGCAAAGTCACCTACACCTCAAACAGAATG
The DNA here is from genome assembly GCF_049243985.1 of Paroedura picta. NCBI lineage: Eukaryota > Metazoa > Chordata > Lepidosauria > Squamata > Gekkonidae > Paroedura > Paroedura picta. Next base: position 49,400,368 of record NC_135372.1, on the reverse strand, counting down.
ATGTAGGTCTACATTTCCTCCTAGAAGCAGAAAATATCCACTCCTAGATATGCCAGCAAATAATTAGGGTGACTCCAGAGTCACACTACAGCTGTGCAGATGGGAAGAAAAACCCAACCAGGAGCAGAGTGGAAATTGGAGTCAGGTGCAGATGGCTTTTAATTAACAGAGACCAACCAGCTTTAAAAGCGCAGTGCATATAAGCCCCTGGATAGCCCTAGACAGTTTGAGCTCATCAGATCTCAGAACCTAAGCAGGGCCAACATGGAGGAAGGCAATGGCAAATCCCAAAGTAAAATCTGGAAGGCTTAGCAGAATGGGAGAGGTGAGGAAATTACATTCCATGAGCTTCCTTCTGCTAGCAGATGTTGGAAATATACAAGTCATTCAGTTCAATGAAACAATGTGTAGAAAACTGAGCTTGTGGGAAGAATGGGATAAAGAGCAGAGAGACTCACTGTGCTTTAATATTAACAAGTTTAAAATAGTTGCTGCAAGTAATGGAATACAGAATCTTTGTTTCCCCCTCTTTCTCCAAGGAACTCACAAGTTTCTTGTGGGATGCCTTAGTCTAAGACAGTGGTCCCCAACCTGCGGTCTGTGGCCCGGTGCGGGGCCGTGAAGGCCAGGGCGCCGGGCCGCAGTTCCCTCTCCCCGCCCCCCCCCCCGGCAGTAAGAAGCTTCCCCGGGCTGCAAGCTTGCGGCCCGGGAAGCTTCTTACTGCGGGAGGGGGGGAGAGGGAATCAGGGCCGCGCCGCACATCATGCATGTGTGGCCCGGCCGCACATGTGCGACGCACGGCCGAAATCGCGCATGCGCTGCACTTTTGCGCATGTGCGCAAGTGCCGCGCATGTGCGATTTCGGCCGCGCATCTCGCATGTGCGCATGCGTGGCATGGCTGCGCATGCGCGCTGCGCGGGCGGGGCAGTTGCCCCGCCGGTCCCCAGACGGAAAAAGGCTGGGGACCACTGGTCTAAGAGATAGGATAAGGTGACCAGATTGTCCCACTTTTGGAGGGACATCTGGGGGCACCTGGCAAATTGTACTTATGTTGAAATTAAAAAATATATATTACAATACTATTTTTGCGTTCTATGCATTCTATGAAAAATTTTGTTACTCCATATAGACCAAATTTTTAATCAAGAACCCCCCCCCCCCCCGGGTCAATGGTGTCCTGCTTTACCAATGTTGAAATCTGGTTACCTTAAGATAGGAACTTGCCCAAGGTCACTGGGCCAAATATTAACAGGGATTTGAACTTGGATTTCCCAGTTTTTCTTTGGGTAGAATAGTAGCCAGGAGAGAGAACTAGTGAATATTAAGGGCCATTCCATACATTTAAGAACACAGCATTAAGCCAGCACAATTGCTTAATGCTATTAAAAATCACTATTGAGAAGGCCAGATCCTGAAGATGAAACTCAAATACTTTGGCCACCTCATGAGAAGGAAGGACTCCCTGGAGAAGAGCTTAATTCTGGGAGCGATTGAGGGCAAAAGAAGAAGGGGACGACAGAGAATGAGGTGGCTGGATGGAGTCACTGAAGCAGTAGGTGCAAACTTAAATGGACTCCGGGGAATGGTAGAGGACAGGAAGGCCTGGAGGATCATTGTTCATAGGGTCGCGATGGGTCAAACATGACTTTGCAACTAACAACAATTAAAAATTGCACCCCACCCCGCCATTTCTTACCTCCTCGCACTCACACTTTCACTTTCTTCTTCTGCTTTCTCATACTTCCTGGCACTCTGCATGGCCGATTAAATTGGTGGAGGAGAGGGACTCACTATACCCGCAAGTCTCCCCCACCTGTCAATCATGGCAGCCAGCCAATCACCTTTCTCCCAGTTTTAAAGAGAAAGTGATGCAAGCAATCTCTTTTTTTTAAAGTCAAAATTCTCTTTTACTATGCTTAGCATTTAATCATAGATGCATAGTGCATAGTTTAATGCCACCTCACTTTGGAATTCCGTTTTGGAATTCTGAGACTTTAAGATTAACAAAAGTAATTATTTACCCGATTTTGGGAGTGGGGTGTTGAGAGGCATGCTTTGTGTGTCAACTGGTCTTGCAAGTCCCTCCACCCACCCCAAATAATCTTTCTTGGGGCTAGAAAGGGTGCAAAAACTGAGAGAAACTGCTTGCACAGGAAGCTGGACAAAAGCCATTGTGCTTACCTGTGTGGATCAGGTAGGATTAGTGCTTTAAAAATGTTTCTGTTTTCCCCACTAGGCCAAACAATCACATCAATTTTAGTGACCAGTCATAAAACAGAGTAAAAATTAGTGGCACAAAACACAAATGACAATGCATTATCATTTGAGTCCTTTTGTTATGTGCTACCATCAGAGTGCCCTGTTGATCAGGGGCAAACGTTTTTCACAGCCCTGGGCTTAGATTGCACATGCATCTTCATGGGATGTTCCCCTGGGGAAAGGTTTGAAGGCACAAGATGCTTTGCTGTTGCGGAAGCTAAACAGGTTTGACTCCATAAGCTACATGGATTGGGGATTGTTAGGAACCATAGTCAAGATGCTCATTGCTTAGTGTAACAAATGAAAGGCAGCCCAGCTGTCATCATAATTGAAAGGAAGGATTGGGAATGAGACAGACCTGTGCTAACTTGAGACAACTGTCAATATCCATTCGGCTCGTTGCCTGATAATCAAAGATGAAGATGTGGAGGAGGGGGGAGAGATTACAAGTCAGAGAATTCAGACAAATAACAGTATTTTGATATTAATCGTAGTCATACTATATCCTTTGGCATGATCATTAGATGTCGGCTATCTGCTTAGCTCTTTGTGTTTCCCATCCATGGCATGTTTTTGTCCTCTCCTTTTAAAGACATTTAAAACAGTACTTCAGGAGGAACGAAGCAAAAAAGATATAAAAGAAGCTGATGAAGAGTTAGTGCCGATTGGGCAATTGACAAAGATCTCGGTATGGATGAAATTCTGCTCCTGTTGAAATCAATGCTTGTCTGGTTTCAATGGGGCCATGATTTTGCTTAGTATCTCTTTTTTAAAGTTTGTTTTTATGCTAAAGCAACGGAACCTTTGTTTATCCCACAATACTTGTGGACTACTGTGTTCACTATTTTATGATTCTCATTTTATGTGGGAATAGCCCAAGGACATGTTAGAAAAAGAATTGGGGGGAGGCAGAGCAGACACTTTGAAGTTATTGTTCCAGCACACAGCAGGGAGCCTAGAATACTATCAGCAACCCCAACAGTCAGCAACATGTGCTTGCAAACTGACGGTATAATGTACAAATATGCTTTCTGCTGAGGCCTCTCCCCTGATGTGTAACTGCCACTAAGGAATGAATAAAGAACACTTCACTGAAAAAATACAAGTCAGAACAAATGCTTCCAAGTTTCATATAATAGCCATGGCTTCTGAAAATTTCCTCCAGCAAGCAGTTTGCAACTGCCAAAAATGTAATCGCACAATTTATTAGAAGCCAGCAGACAAAGAAAAAGCTGGTCAGTTCTGTATGTGGATTTAATTAACCCATTCCACTGCCACTTTGCGTTCACTGCTCCTTCACAATTGCCAAGTAAGGAGGATGCCACAATGATGCCAGAAGCAATGAAAGGCAGAATCTTCCCTTTGACAGCAGTCCTAATGATAAAATGCTTGCCAGGTCCCTCCTGGCAGCCAACAGTGGGGGGGGGGGAACTTACCTGGTGAAGGAGAAAGGCCCAGACTTCATCGCACACAAAGTAACATCATTACGTCAGAGATGTCCAGGAGATGTTGTGGTATTTGGGCAAAAACTCTTAGGTAAAACTGGCTTCTACCATAGAGTTTTTGCCCAAATACCAGAGCACTACCATGGACATCACCAGTGTGATGATGTCACTCCTTTGAGATGCTGGCAATGAAACTTAAGGACTTTCTCCAGATAAGTCACCCTCCTGCTATCCAGGTAATCAGCGGATAGGGAGAAGGGCCTAGCAGCAGGGTACTTCCACTTCCACCATGGGGTGTCTGGCAACCCTATCATAATAGAGGCTATCTCATAATGTAGTACCCCAACATGGTGGTACCCATGGGGGCCATGGCACTCACCAGTGGGCTTCCTGGTGCTCATTTCCTTCTTCCTTCAAGCAAATAGCCTGTCCTGACTATTCCATCTCACAGATCATCAGGAGATACTGCACAAATATCCAGGAAGTGATACCTTTATGTTTGCAGAGACAACTAGTGCAGAAAAAGTTGCTTTCATTATGAGAGGATACTTGATTGGCTTGCAGACTCTCCAAATGTTGCAGTTGGGCCAAGCATTGCATTGCAACCATTACATAGTAGCACTCACAGACTCAACATGATTGGGAGATCCCGAGGCCTACACAGCACCACTCTGCTGGGTATAAATTGGGTAACCAGCTCTCCTGGGATCACGTCACAATTAAAGCTCATTCGTCTACTTAGCTAACTCTCCATTTCAGCCTTCTCATTTACAAGCTGTGCATTAACTTTACCCGCTAAACTTCCTTTAGTGGAGGCTTAACTATGTATCTAATAAGGCAACTGCTATAGCACAACTAAGAATCCCTTACTTGCAACACAATTACTTTATTAGGATGAAACCATTGTCATTCTATGCCTGTAATTTAGCTTGTAATTAAGGCCTGTGTAGCATTTAACTTCTTACACAAGGGACTGACTCACATCTAGAAGGGATGTGACTCCAAAATTCTGATAAGGTGTCTCAATAGCAATAGAACAGAAGGCTATTTAACTCTGGGTGCCACCTAAAGGGGTGGATATGAGTCCTAAAAATTTCATGTGGACATCATCACAACGGGGGCCATATCTGCTGGCAGGGGCTCATGGGAATTGTAGAACATTGACATCTGGAGGGCCACAGGTTGCCCACCCCTGTGCCAAGTGGTTCTAGTAACCAGGTGACTATCGTTAGGACGATTTTGCGACAATAGTTCGCACCTACCAACATGAGGACACAAATCCTTCTGCTTTATCAAAACTGAAGTGACTGTACATTGCTGGACTTATGTGGTATAAAAAAGGCAACGGCTCTTAAAATATAATGCATTTTTACAATTACATTTATTGAAAAGTGGGTCTTTATACCATGCTGAATTTCTTGCTCTTCCCGTCCTGAAATCTTTTCATTCTCTCTCTTCTCCCTCTGTTTAATGAAATCTAATATGGTGATGCCCGGAGAGGCACTAGGCCTTAAGCATGCCAGAAGTTATCTCTTTTGACCTGGATTCCTACCTCTGAAAGCAGATTATTATGATTATTTTAGTGATGCCTGGAGCAGGATCAGAAGCATTTTCAATTTTATTGCCACGACTCAGAGCTGGTGTTGCAAATAAATTCCAGGACTAAGACTTTGTGGGGATCAAATAAAGTCCTAGAGGAGATCCAGCTAACATTCCAAATTTTAGTTCAGAAATTTAATTTTTGAAAAGTTCATAATTCTTAGTGTTTCCATCCCAGTTCATAAAAAATAGAGCTTAGCATTAATATACAATTCTTTGAAAGCATTTCATATGCATTATCTCAATGACTTAAGGACCCCTTCCTGCCCACCCACTCACAATCTGCCTAAGTTCATAAAATCAACATTTCTGTCAAATGACTGTCTAGCCTGTCTGAAAACTTCCAAAGAAGGAAAAACCACCAACTGCTGAGGAACAGGCTTCCTCGGGAGGTAGTGGGTTCTCCTCCTTTGGAAGTTCTTAAGCAGAGTCTAGATAGTCATCTGACAGAAATGCTGAATTTATGAACTTAGGCAGATTGTGAGTGGGTGGGCAGGAAGGGAAGTGCCAGTGTTTGTCTCTTGTGGCCCTTCCTTGTACATCCAAGGAATTGCTGATTGTCACTGTGGGATGGTAGATGAATTCCCTCCAGCCAAGCTGAATTCTGGAGATTTTTGGAGGGGGAGATCACTTAGGCATGAAACTGAGGTCACTGTGGGTAAGTTGTGAGTTTCTGCACTGTGCAGGGAGTTATACTAGATGATCCTAGATGTATCTTTCAACTCTATGATTTTGTGGTTCTATGATTCTATATTTCTTCTATATGAACCATTCAGGTAATCTCCGGAGACCCTGCTTCTGGTTTCCCCACCATCTGAGGTTTGATGGGTGAAGGCCAAGAAAGGACTGCTTACTGGTGGCATTTAGACTTGTTTATACTCACAATATTCATTTGGCAGATTCAGATGCAGTCTCTTGATAAGTAGTCCTGAGAAGAACTATTTGACTGGTTGTTTCCCTGTGTGTAGTGTAGCAGGAGATCCTACTGCCAGAAGTTCTAGTTGTTTAGTGTTATCCAAGGTGAGCTAGAATTGTACCCCAAAAAGAATTTTCAGAAAGAATTTAACTCCAGTTTTCAGATAGTCTCCTATCTTTAATGGAAAAAGAACATGAGCCTCCAATGTCTGCAACAAAGAGTATCATTGTTCTATAGTGCTTCGAGTGTTGGACTCAGGTTCAAATCTTCACACTACCATAAAAGTTGTTAGGTGAACTTGGACCACACTATCTCCACCTAATTATCATACTTACAAGGATAAAATGGGGAAGGGCTAGTGATGCATCCTGCCATGAACATCTTGGAGGATAAAAATACATTAGGCAGCATTCAAATCAATTTGACGTGGTCTAATGGAAATAACTATTTTGGAGAGAACTGTCCACTTTCCTATAAAATGGGAAAAGGTGAAATCGCCTGTTGAAAAAGGCTTCTGTTCTTAAAATATTCCGAGTTCTTCAAGGCAATTTTGTAATCACTTCAAGGCAGTTTTGTAATCACTTAGTATTAGGTACTGAGTGAGAAGAGGGAGGAATAATTTCATCAAAGTTCAGGAATAAGGTTCCCTTCAGGGCAAATACACATAATTGAAAGGTGTTCCATTTGAAGCTCTGCCAGGGCGAAGCGTCAATGGGCTTAATTTAATTTTGCAAAGATTTCAAATACTAGTATTGTACAGACTTTTATCCAGGATTACTTTGTCATAAGGCACAAAGCTTCCTTTAAATATAGATACAATCTTTTGAGCTTTTCAAAGCAACCCATTTCCCTTTGTGAGCCTTCCATTATCACCTGTCATGCCCTATGAGATAGGGTTTAATCTCCACAGTTGCTGCTATCTTTTCACTGCTAGGGAAGAGCAATACAAATGCTAATGATATTTCAAAATCACCCTGCAGTACACAGACAAAAGGGTTCTCGGTTGAAGGGTTACCCTTGGAAAAATATTACTGTATGGTATACTAGATCTTGGTCATATAGCATACTGATCTTCCATTCCTTTGACTCGTTTGAACGGTTATGTAAGAGAGAAGAATGTTTTTCTTATTGTTACTGTTGTTATTAGACATTTATATGCCAATTTTCTACCCAGATATGGCCCATAAAGTGGCAAACATCAGAACTGCAACATTAAAATATTTAAGACATTAAAACAGTGCTTAAAATCGGTATATCTAAATTGTTTAAACAATTTGACAAATGTTTAAGCCCACAACACACATAACACAACCAGAGAGGTGGGGCAATAACAATTGAGATATGCCAAACAAAATAAAAAAACTATCCGTTGGTGGAATACAAGAATAGAGGCAGAAGACGAACCTCCGTGGAAGGGATCCCTCCCCCAAAGTGTTGGTACCACATCCAAAAAAATCCTTTCATGGGTTGCCACTCACTCAGCCTCAGCTAGTAGCGGTACCTAAAACAGCATCTCTGAAGATGATCTGAGTGGACAGAAGGGTTTATACGGAAGAAGGTTATCCTTAAGGCAACCCATCCAGGGCCTCTTATCCTGCCTGTGAGCAACTGGTCATTACCTTTATTGACAGATGACAGAGCTGTGCATTATGTCTCTGTAGTATCCCAGTGCTAATGAGTAATGGGTGCTGAAAGTGGAAGTGTAACAGTATTAGTGTATTTATCTATCTATCTATCTATCTATCTATCTATCTATCTATCTATCTATCTATCTATCTATCTATCTATCTATCTATCTATCTATCTAAGATTTCTTACCCACTGCTCCCAGCAAACTGGCTTGTGGCGGATTACAAGGAATGCAACCCCACAGTAAAACAGTAAAACATCCCCCCCAGCTAAAGAATCTTATGTTCCCCCCCCCAAACAGCATCTACCTCATCCCACTCAATAGCCTCCCACCAGGCATCCCAGGGGGGTGTTGATAGGGGAACAGCCTGCTTTCCTGGCTAAGCTGAGGAGGGGGGCCTTGATCTTAACTGCCTTGGCCTCAACCAAATGCCTGGTGGAAGAGTCCCATCTTGTAGGCCCTGTGGAACTGTGAACGTTCTTTCAGTACCCCCAGCTCTTTTGGGAGCTCATTTCACCAGGTCGGGGCCAGGACCAAAGAGGCCCTGTCCTGGTCAAGGTCTGGCATGTTTCTTGTTGGCCAGGGACCACCAACAGATTTAATAGATTTAAACCCACAGAGTTTAAAGTGTTGTGAGGGGCATAAGGCAATGGGTGGTCTCACCACAGCACTGATAGAGCTGTTCTGGTGGAGCAGTAACATCAGGGCTCTCTCAGCCTCACCTACGTCACAGGGTATCTGTTGTGGGCAGGGAAAAGAGAAGGCAAATGTAAGCTGCTTTGAGATTTCTTCGGGTAGAGAAAAGCAGCATATAAGAGCCAACTTTTCTTCTTCTATATAGGAAGATTAAGATGCTATTGGTTAAGAGATTTCAACAGGATTTGTTTATTATTTCACATTCTCTCAGTGACTTCAGACACACAGAGAACCCTTTATATAAAACCATGTTAATTTTCATAATTATAATCTTTATATTTTATAGGCTTTTAGAATGTTCAAAGTATTTCACATACATTTCCTCAGTAAATTTCACATTACCTCTGTAATGTGGACTAACATTGCCAACAAGTAGGGACCAGCAGTCTTCACAAGGTGGGGAAAATCCCATTGCTTTTGCCTCCCCATCCCTTTCTAGGCTGTCCACTCACCAGCCAATCCACTTCCCACCCTACCCATCTTCTGAGCCACTACCAACATTTGCCTGGCTCAAGAATTGTAAGGGAGGCAGGAAGTAGCTTCAGGTCCATGTCCTCCTCACTCACCTGCCCACAGTGTCTACACCTCCATAGACAAGTTCCTCACTTCCAAATCAATAAAAGTGAACTGTGAATCAGCTGTTTTATTCAGCTGGGAATTTCGGCCTTCCTGAGTTTGTAAATGAAAAAAGGTAAGGACTGTGTCTTCAACCAGTAATTGCAGTTCCAATCACTGCAATATTCTGAGGGCAATCTTAAGCAGGTCTACTCAGAATCCTACACAGCTTTATACAATAGAACGCACTGCAAGAAAGCACTCCTAGGACTGTACTGCTGAGGACTTACTATTACAATGGATGAATTGGGCCAGAACTGGCCCTTATAGAAAATCTCAGATTCGGGGACAGGATGAAAACAAAAATATATATTTCAAAAAACAGTTATTACCCATGAATCACTAAAAAAGGGGGGAGGGGGGAGGAAATAGGCATACAAGAACACAAAGTGGGTTCTGTTTAAAACCACAGAAGGTTATTGAAGGCAGGCCTTTGAAAAACCCTGGTATATATAAGAACGTTTAACATCTAGTTGACATGCAGACCTTCAATGGAATATAGATGTTGGTTTACCACCATGGTAATTGAAAAATGTTTTACAAATGGTATTTTGGGCTGTATCAAATGGAGTATCATGCCCATATCATGGGAAATGATGGTACCGCTTTACTCTGCTCCGGTTCAGCCTCACTTGGAGTACTGTGTTTAGTTTTGGGCATCCCAGTTGGAGATGTAGACAAACTGGAGCGTGTCCAGAGGAAAGTAACAAAGATGGTGAGGGGTTTGGAGACCAAGACGTATGAGGAAAGGTTGACAGAGAGCTTGGTCTGTTTAGCCTGGAGAGGAAACGACTGAGAAGGGGATACGATAACCATCTTCGAGTATTTAAAATGGCGCCATATAGAGGAGCAGAGTTGTTCTCTCTTGCCCCAGAGGGATGGACCAGAACCAATGGGATGAATTTAATTCAAAAGAAATTCCATCTAAACATCTGGAAGAAGTTCCTAACAGTTAGAGAGGTTTCTCAGTGGAACAGGCTTCCTCGGGTGATGGCAGATTCTCCATCTTTGGAAAATTTTAAACAGAGGCTAGATAGCCATGTGACGAAGATTCAAGGGGGTGGCAGGTTACAGTGGATGAGTGATAGGGTTGTGAGTGTCCCGCATATTGCAGGGGGTTGGACTAGATGACCCGGGAGATCTCTTCCAACTCTATGATTCTATGATTCTATGAAAACTATGAAAACAAAACACAGGGGAAATGTGCATCTGAAAAACACAAAGCTCTCATTGCACATCCAGTGGCAGCCTTGAGGACATTGTATTGTGTAAACTGGCTCTGGAAATGTAAAATGCAGCAGACAGCACGAAGAACAAAACAGCATGGCTGGATTCAGATGTACAAATGTAATGGCCTTTGGCACTGGCAGTCTGCAACTGGATCTCTTGGTGTCTAATTTAGCTGCAAATTCCAGTCATGGAGAGAGGGGGCTGGGTACAGGCCATAGCACTGGCAACAGTGGCTTTCTGTGGTTGACAGTGGCCCACCTGGGCCATTAGTAACAGTGCAATCCTAAGCATGTTGGATGAAAGGGAGGGTAGGAAGGCATAAGCCAGTGCTCAGCTCTTGTAGCCCTTTCTTGCATGCCCAGGGTTACATCAAGTGCCGCCCTGGGGTTAGGAAGGAATTTTCCTCCTTCAGGCCACACTGACCTAGGAATCCTGGAGGGTTTCTGCCTTTCTATGAGCACAGAGCAGGGCAGTTGTGGAGAAGGCAGCTCTGAACTTTCTGCATTGTGTAGAGCAGCTTTCTCAACTTTTTTACTCTTGAGAAACTCCTGAAATGTTATTCAGGCTTCAAGAAACTCCAGAAGTGGTGCAATTGTACAGAATATGGTTGGGAAGAATAGCTGTGTACATACCCACTCAGGGCCCCTTGTTTTCTCACCCCCTCAAGGCTGGACCATCACTGGCCATTGGGGGGGGGGGAGGAAGAGAACAGGTTGACATGATCATATATGTTTGTATCACCTGACAAATGTTTACCAAATTTTAAAAATATATATAAATTAATGCTCACTCATTCAGGAAACCATACCGGGGCTACCAAGAAACTCTACAGTTTCATGAAATCCTAGTTGAGAAATCCTGGTGTAGAGGGTTGGCCTAGATGATCATTCAGATGCCTTCCAGGTCTATATTTCTACGTATACTCAGCAGTAAATTCCACTGAGTTCAACAGGACTAATTTCCTACTAAAAGTGTTGAGGAATGCAACCTTAAATACAGGGTGGTACAAGGAAAAGCATGAAATTAGTAGTGGCCAATCTTTCCAGGCTTCAACTACTGTGCTATAAGTAGTTAGATTACTGGGTTAGATCCTGTTCCCACTATGCCATAAAGCTCTTTAGGTGACTTCAGCCAGACCTATCTCATAAAGCTGCTGTATGGATTAAACTAGGAGGGAAGAACCATGTGTGCCACTAAAGGTTCTGGTAATTACCTTCAAGGCCATACACGGTCAGGGCCCAGTGTACCTGAGGGACTGCCTCCCTGCCTATGCTCCCAAAAGAGGTCTGCGCTCCACCGCTACCTACCGGCTAATGGTCCCTGTCCCTAAAGAAGTCCTCCTGGCCTCGATCAGGGCCAGAGCATTCTCTGTTCTGGCCCCCACCTAGTGGAATGAGCTCCCACAGGAGATCAGGGCCCTGACAGAGCTTAAACAGTTCTGCAGGGCCTGCAAAAAGGAGCTCTTCTACCAGGCATTTGGTTGAGACCAGGCATAACCAACAGCGACTGAAAAGCCCCTGCTCCCCCCCTCCCAGAACTCCACCAGAGCGCTCTGGACCTGTTTGTACTGTTGCACTGTTGCATTGTTTATACTATTATACTGTTATATTGCTATACTGTTACAGCCATTAGTTATTAATATTATTGTATGGTTATTCATAGGTTATAGATTGTTTAATGAATTGTTCATATGTTCTATGTAAACGACCCTGAGCCTCCGGGGAGGGTGGTATATAAATATAATAAATAAATAAAATAAATAAAGGTTCTTGCAAAAAGGTTGGGGAAAAATCATGCAAAGACTGATAGCTCTTCCCACAGTAGTTCACAGTGACTCTGCAGAAGGGGTTCTCATCAACTGTGGTGGTACCAGTTCTGTGGGAAAGCCATTCTTTCATTGGCAGTCTCAGCACTCCTAGTACCAAAGAAGACAATCTCCTGCCTTAACATGTGTGGGCAGAGTCTGAACATGCAGAGAGAGCAAAGCACCAGACTATTTAAAGAATAAAATAGTTTTAATTTAGAAAACAAACAACTATGTTCTGAAACAGGAGAGACCTAACTATCTAACACAGGGATTCCCAATGGGGTGTCTGTGGACTCCCAGGGGTCTGCAGGAGCTCTAGAGGGGGCCCACAGCCTTTCCCCTCCTGCCTTAAAGGACTAGGTCACAAGCTAGAGAATTGGCCACTTCCATCCCTTCCCAAGCATGAGTGAGTTCTCTCATGGTTTCTGTGCCTGGGAGGGGGTGGAGTATGCATACCTACTCCCACCTTAAACTGCCTCCTTCTTCTCCCCCCTCAGTTCTCCTTGAGCCTGCCTGTTAATGCGGGTGGTGATGCAACTTATGGTGACACATCACTTCTGGAAGCGCAGCAGGGAGGCATGGCCAGCTGACAAAACTTCTGGGGTTCCTCAAAGCCTACAAAATTATTTCAGGGGTTCCTCCATGGTTGAAAGGTTGAAAAACTATCCAACTGTTGTCTGCAGCCCTTCTTCTGTCCAACAACAGTTCTGGAGACAAGCAAGTGGAAGTATACTTAAAAAGCAGGAAGTCTCCTGTTAAGCCAATCAGGATACTGGAGGAGATAATTTGAAAATCATCAGGAAGTTCCTATCCTATCTTACTAAATATACATCTCCTCTAGTGACCCCTGCATGGCACACTTTATATTCTATTCAATTATGCACAATGCAGATCTTACATATTCCAACAATAAATCCTGGTTACCACCAATAGGATCTTACTGGCGGGTGTACTCGTTCTTTGCCCTTCGTCCTTGCAGCTCTTTCCTGTCCATGAGAACTCCTGCTCCTTCATGCCCGGCATGAAAGAACTGTGAAGGCCTCATCAGAGTTCAGTAACACGCTAAGAAATACAAAATACTTTTGTTCCAAGAATCAAACAGGATGTGGTAGGAGTTAAAGCAAGAGAAGTGGCCGGAATCTGTGGAGAAAAAGCACACAGTAGGAGCCCCACACTGCAGAAAAGCCGCGTTAGTAGAAATGAAACTTCAAGACTTTTAAGTTTCTGAGGTTGTTTTTCCACATGTCATAAAACACTCCATTTGAAGGAGTTCTGAAAGTTAAAACAACAGAATTGGCAAGCTTGGTTTTGATATTGCAAAAGAAACCCCCACCCCCACCCCCACCCACATACATACAGGTGATGGCACAATCTCTCTTAGTTTTGGTAACTTTCTCTGTAAACAGAAGGAAAGCACTCCAGGTGTGCTCTTTGGCATCCTACCGGCTACCCTTTCATCACGGCATCTAGTATGAAGCTTTACATTTGACCTCAGAACAAAGCCTGTGAGTCATAAACCATGGGCGGTTTCTGAAGCTAAAGCCATGCACCTACTTCAGGCTAGGGCTGCTGGTGCAGTCATTTAAAGGTAGTGTGCTGATATCTGTGCTAATTGAAAGCCATAGATCTGAAGGGGAAATCCTTATCTTCACAAGGTAATATTTTAGATGGAGGGCAAGATTTGTGGATCATTCAATAGGATTTGGGACATTTTATTTATGAGCTTTCCTTTTTCCAGGTATCTGGGACTCAAGGTGGGCAATTATAGTAAAACCAGTAGAAAGATGTAATTCCAAAAACAATAGAGCTAAACCAGCCAGCAGAAGAAAAATTTAAATAAAAGTTCACTGGAGATCACTGTCTTTCCAGAGATCTGCAGTGCAATCATTTTGGGGAGCCTGTATACCTGCAAGGGCTGGATAGGATAGGATAGGATAGGATACTGGCAATTAGTCATAGGCAAGAATCATTGACCAATATGTCTGGAACAGACATTAAACAAACTTGGCCTCTCCCAGTTAATACTTTGTGAATCGAAGTGTATGAAATCCATACATATGAAGCCATTAGTGTCAAATGATGCTGGCTGTATTAGAAAGCCAAACCACTTGTAAAGGGAACTATATGGTTTCACCACTGCCATATTAGTGTCTGGAACAGCTGTCAAGAGTAAAAAGTTGGCCATCTCAAATCTGGAGGAATTCAGTATGTGGATCTGGACCAGGGCACTTGTCTCTGATCCGGAGAGCCGGGTTTGATTCCTCACTCTTCCACATGCAACCAGCTGGGTGACCTTGGTCTAGTGACAGTCGTGTTGGAGCTGTTTAAACAGAGCAATTCTCTTTGAGCTTTCTCAGCCACACCTACCTCACAGGACGTCTATTGTGAGGAGAGTTAATTAGATTCCAGAATTCATTCACATGACCATAAAACACTTGATGCCTTACACAGGTCTGCAGCATCACAGATTCTCATCACAGATGGACAATTCACTTGTTACATTTTACACAAATTGCCTCTGGCTTCCCTATTCCACTTTTTCAGTGAAGAATGGCTGGCAGGTTCCCTTCACTGACTAGCAAAACAGGGCTGAATTCTGACCCCAGTGCACAGGAGCCTCAGTGCCCCATCTTCCCCCCAGTTGTTCTCCTAACTTGAAACAGCCCCAAGGGTGCACTGATGGGTTCTTGGGGGATTCCTGATGGAGCAAATATCCCCACAGCTGTCTCAGGTCAGGAAAATACGTTTGCAGGGTAGGCTAATGCCACTTCTTCCCATGTGCTGCTGGTTCCAGTCTGAATTAGGCACTGGGTGGCCCCTGACTGAAAAAGTGGGGATCCCTGACAAAATCCATGTAAAATATTATGTTTTAATTGCTCTGATTCAATGTCCTGAGAATATGATTGTGCCTCCTTATGGAATGCTACCTCTGGCTCTGTGTCTCCTCCAATGTTCTATCTTCAAGAACCACTTGCTAAGAAATAATTACACACTACTGTGTATTCTGCCCCTAGTTTTGTTGTAGCTTGGCTGACTGGAATAAAATGGAACAATCCATTTTCATTGCCAACTATACCCATAGCTGCAGAAGGAGGAGGAGGAGGAATTGATTTTTATATACCGTTTTTCTCTACCCAAATGAGTCTCAAAGTGGCTTACAATCACCTTCCCTTTCCTCTCCCCATAACAGACACCCTGTGAGGTAGGTGAGGCTGAGAGAGCCCTGATATTCCTGCTCGGTCAGAACAGTTTTCTCAGTGCCGTGACGAGCCCAAGGTCACCCAGCTTGCTGCATGTGGGGGAGTGCAAAATCAAACCTGGCTCAAAGCTGTCGCTCTTAACTACTACAACCAAGCTGGGTTGTTATGCTCAGAAATGTATCTACAACCAGCATGTAAACACCGACAATTCCTCAGGTCTAAACAGAAAAGTTGGAGGTCCCCTCCACCAAAAGCAAAGGAGAGGGGGGAAAGTCAATGTTTTTACATAATGATTACACAATTCAAAATTCACACTGTGCTTCTTTGTGGCACATTATAGTTCTGCAATACTTTATTACCATATTTGCAACTCACAGCTCCAGAGTTTTGCAATCTGTTTGCAAATAACTGACAAATCTGAAAGAGGAGGGGAAGAATCCATTACATTGTCTACTGGGGACTTTCCAAGCTCCACATTTCCCCCCAAACTGCAGCACTGGGTTTTGATATGACAATATTGTACGAAATCACACCTTCCAGCTTTTCCCTGGTTCTACTCAACAATTTTCCAAACCTGCTCTGGTATGACCCTTCCGCAAACATAAGACTCAAAGCACATTTGGGGAAAGTGGGGATGGGACAGTGAAACACCCCTCCCTGCAATCCTGGCTGATTTTGCACTTCAGCAGGGCTTGGTGATGTGCGGTGGGTGGCCCAAACCCAAGAGAAACACCTGTCTGTGCCCCGTGGCTGCCCCACCGTCCTGCTATCTTCCCCATGGGCATTGGTGGAGGGACCAGCCATCTTGAGCTGCAAGTCCCCCTGTCAATCTAGAGGGATGTTGGCCTGGACAGATATTGGGCATCATACTATCACGGGGGAGTGCCGAACCCTGCCTCGGGACAGGGTATCTACATGGCCTGCATCCAAAAGGTTAAGTATTGAGGGCATAGTTTGGGGGTGCCCAGGATCACCAGCGGACCTCCTGTGTACACATCAGGCCCCCTCAGAAGCAGGTAAGGCACCCTCATGTGCCTCCAGATCAAGAGATGCTCAGATTGTGAGCCCTGGCTGCCACCCCTGCAATACGCCTCTGAGTGCCATTGCCTCTCTGCCATTTCTTCCCTAATTTTCCTCATGCTCGCCATTCCCCTCCCCGATCACCAGCAGGATTTTTGTCTTTAAAGAAACACTAAAATGATTTTGCCTAATACTATTTGTATTTGCAGTGGCAATGAGAACAACCCAGGGAATCAGTTACCTCATGTAATGTCTCTGCCGGCTCAAGAAACAGCGTCCAGATTGTCTTGTTGAACACAGGTATGTTTATTTGTAAGATAGTTAAAAGAAAGCAGGAGTGGCAACACACAAGAGGTGAGAGGAGAGGAAGAACAACCCACCAGAAAACAAGGTTGCGTAAATGCATCACAGGTGTGTAAAGACAGGGATCTTTTTGAAGAAACATACATCACAACCAACATTTACTAGGGTGAAGCTTGAAGTACTGAAGGCATCTCTATGCATTTCTTCATGTGCAGATGCATGGACCTATAATACAGAGGAAGAAGTCCATTTTCCAAAGCAATGGGAATTAACGTTTTCTCCTTCCCCTCTTTACCTTGCTGTGTCCTGTTGTTTGAAGCATTTTTCTTACAGTCCGGCTCTGATACTGGAAGTGAGCTAGTTAGAACAAAACTAAGGTGCACAGCAAGGTAATATAACAGGTAGGACCTTGCAAAGGTTTGTGGGAGGCACCTCACATCTCCCTCCCCCTCCCCCTCTATATCCTCTTTCCCTTCCCTGAAAGCCCTGTAGTTTCTTCCCTTTTCTTGCTTCCTTCTCTTTTAGGGATGCTAACCTGGAGCTCCCTTGGGATTACAACAGACTTCTCAACTTCAAAGATTTGTTCTTCTTATGGTTCAATGTAAAACCAAAAAGTGAAACCAAAACCCAAACTAACCAGAAAAGTTAGGAACTCAAAGGTTGAGCTGCATAAATAATTTTTAAAATTTTCAAATATTAATTACATAAAATGCACTAGTTCAACACATTAAAAACATAGTCATCATAATTTTAAAACATCACATTTTTATTTACACATGGAATAGACCAACACAGAATGGACCAAACACATTTTGACCCCAAGGGGTCTTCCTCAGTGGTCAAATTATTGTGAGGAATACACTCATGTATAAAATCTTTGCTGGGTGGCAAAGAAAACTTTGTTAGGAGCTGCTCCAACTAGTCTTTCTGTTGTAAAGGTATCTGATTTGCAACCCACCCTCTAATATATGTACTTCCAGAGGCCACCACTCTCTGCTTTTGCCCAGTTACCAATCTCTGAGTCTCCAGTGCATTCCCACGTGGGTCAAAAAAAGCTTTGTCATCTTACAGTTGCCAGCTCTAAGTTGGGAAATTTCTGAAAATTTGGAGGTGGAGCCACAAAATCTCCAGGGATTTCCCAAGTTGAAGCTGGCAACCCTAGTCAGGTCTGGCCCTGATCAATCCTCCCTCAAAAGCCAAACTAGTGTGTAGTCTGCACGGGGCATTTTACCACTGCCAGCTCAAATAAATCCCTGCTGTGTACACTGAATTTGATTTCCACTTTGATTTTGGGCGCTTTAAATTTCCCCTCTGCAACAAGCATTATTAATCTGGAGTAACCCTACCTTTCCCCCGCGATATCCAGAAGTGGATATAACCCTCGATATTTCAACAATCGGCATCAGTAAATGTGCAGCTCTCTGCTTTTTGCGAATTAACTTGTTGCCTCATGCCTCCGACGCTGTAGCAAAGCAGTCTTCCCTTATTGGCCAGGGCATCCATTCAAAGACTTCTTGGTTCCCAGTTGCAAGCCTTCCCTTAAAGTGACTGTGCTCCAGAAGCCCTAACTTCTCTTAGCAGAGATTTGCCTCTTGGTTTTATTCCCCCTCCTTTGCTGTCTCCAATCCTCCCCCCTCCTCCATTCAAGAAAAGAGACTTCTGCTGCCCACTCTGAGCTTTCCCAATCCAGTGCAGAACACTTTCTGTTTCAATTGGGGGGGGGAGGGAATAGAGGAAGACCCAAGTCCAAATTGATCTGAATTCAGCAGGACCCACAATGAAAAAAACAAAGTAAGTGCAGAGTCAGCTCAGGTCTGGAAAGTTGCTACTACTAAGAGTGCCTTGCTCTGGGAATTGACAGGCCATACCTCTGTATAGGATGACACTCAAAGCTACTTTACAGTTGAGACAGAAAGCCACTGAGGTCCAGACTGAGTTTTTGGGCTGCAATTTTCTCATTCATTACATTTTTAACCCTCGTTTTTACCAGGAGCTCAGGGTGGGATACATTTTATCCTAACAACAATCCTGTGAGGTGGTTAGACTAAGGGAGAGCACGTGGCTGAAGGTCATCAGGGCAGTTTCATAGCTGGGTGGAGATCTGAACTCCGATCAGTCTATTCTTCATAGTTTAATAACTACACCAATTTTTACATTAACAGGTCACCAGAAAGGTTTTTACTTTCGTTTTCTGCTTTGCATCTGTGCCTCCCAAAGAGTGGCTTTGAGCTTTAATGGGAGGCAGTCTGAATCACACTGCACATACCAGTCTCTCCAGCTGATTTGCACTTCCCCTTTTTCTACTCTAAAATGCAGTGTGTGTTTTTTTTAAACCTGTGCCAGTAAATTCTCTAAAAATAGAGTCTTCCTGTCTATTATTTCACACATCTGTACATGTCATAAGATCTGGGCAGCTGAAAGAGGCATTGACCTCACTTTGCAGCTGTTCTTGACTTTATGACGGGAAAGCTTTGCTGTGGAGCTACTATGAATACTGGGAGACACAGGTAAGGATTGAGGTCTTTGCGGGATGACTTATTATACTTAAATCAAAATGACTTTTTATGGTAGAGCCAAAATTTCCCCTCCAGTGTAGTGCAATGGTTAGAACAGGCTTCCTCAACCAGGGTTTCATGAAGGCCCTGGAAGGATTTCCTGAATGGGTGGGAGTTAATTAATTTTTAATATTTTTACTGTGTTAAACATGTATTGGGTGATAGAACCATATGATTGTTTTATCCCACCCATTCCTCCCCAGTTGGCCAATGATGGGCCAATGGAGGGGGTGGGAAGTGGAGGGTCCCTGGGTGGGCGTGTGCACAGCTATGCTTCTCAACCATATTCTGCACAATCACACCACCAGTTTGCATGCAGAATGTATAAATAAGAGTAAGGATGTCAGTTCTCAGGTGGGACCT
The DNA here is from genome assembly GCF_049243985.1 of Paroedura picta. Lineage (NCBI taxonomy): Eukaryota > Metazoa > Chordata > Lepidosauria > Squamata > Gekkonidae > Paroedura > Paroedura picta. Next base: position 49,380,729 of record NC_135372.1, on the reverse strand, counting down.
GGGGGATCCTTTGGTCTTATAGCTTATCTCTGCACTAGAGATCAGTTCTCCTGGAGAAAATGGCTGCTTTGGAGGGTGGAGTCTATAACATTATACTCCACAGAGGTCCCTCCCCAACCCAAATTCCACCTAATCCTGGCTCTATCCCCAAAGTCTCCAGGTATTTTCCAACCCAGAGCTGGCAACCCTATATAAGAGAACCAGTATGATGTAATGGTAAGAGCGTTTGACTAAGATTTAGGAAACAGAAGTAAACCTGTACTGGGAAAAAATGGTTCTGTGTTGATTAATAGACCACAGTAGATTAGTTCTAGTTCTGATTAGTAGACCACAGATACTTACATAGACCTTAGGGCAGCCTGGACTAGCAGATAGCTGACGTGTACATAGGCTTGTGTTAACTTGCATGTCTAGCAAAGGCTCGTGGCACATACTTTTGAAAGAGCCAGTATGATAATGTGAAGTGGTATTAAGCAGGACTGGGCTGGCTGAAAAGATAAGAAGCGTAGATTGATTGAGAAGTGCTGTAGCACTCTCTTAAGGGCAAAGCTTTGGATCCAGAAAGGGCCAAGGAGACGGATCTGAAATTGCTACCTGAGAGCAGTTGAACAATCCTTTCTAGGACTGTTTATGCACTGCAGGTTTCGTGCCAGGCTGCAGCCTGGAGTTTTAGTCGTGGCAGGTTGCCCCACCTCTTCCTGTACCCACACGGGAGAGAATTTGATCCAGTGCACCTCATCTGCCCCCGATTTGTGCTCCTGCACAGGAGTTGGGGCAGTGAAGTCCCAGTGCGTAAACAGTCCAGGAGAGCTGCAGTAGCTGGGATGAGCAGAAGAGCAGGAATTGCTGACAGCAGAACTCTTGACTGATAGTATTGAAATCAGCACCCGGGCCGTAGTATAGAGTTGCCCCACTTTGTTTTTCCAGGAAGAAAGGAGAACTGCTCCTAGGGCAACAAACAAGCTTGAAGAGTCATCCAGCATCTTCACAGGAAGAAACCCTGCTGTTACAAGAAGTCCTTCTTGACATCTGGAACTCCTCTCCAGGCTTAGCCTTAGGAAGAACACATAGGGCTGCCTGTGCCTTCTTTAAAGGGGATTGTGAGTAGGACTTTGCTCAGAGACAAGGAGTAGCAAAATAGTATTGATATCTTTGGGAATGTTTCTCACAGCCCCTTTCTGTTGTATTGAAATACACTGGATTTACATTTTAAGTTTATGAACATTATCCTAGACTTTGAACCTGGCTCTTGGAACTCAAGGAGTTACACAGGTTTGACTCTCCCCTCTATATCACAGGGCTGCAATGAGGATAAAATGGAAGAGGGGATGATGTTGCAAGACTCTTTGGGTCCCCCTTGGGAAGAAAAGTTTGATATAAATATGTAAACTAACTAATTAACTAAAGATATGAGGGCCTTGTATCAACTGGCCATATTGTAGAGCTGCAAACTCCATCTTGGTAAATCTCTAAACATTTGGGGGATGGTGCCTACAGAGAGCAAAATTAGGGAGGAGAAACTCAGTTGATCCAAAGCTGCCATTTTATCCAGTGTCCAAAGCTGCCATTTTATCCAGGGAAACCAATTTCTGTAGCTGGGAGATCAGTTATAATTCTGAGAAAGCACCTTCAGGTTGGTAACTCCAACAGAATATCTTACAGATCCAAAAGAAAGACGGCTAGAAGAAATTTGGATCCAAATCCTGAGTGGAGCTAATGACAGCATTCCTTCCCACACACCTTCCGGAGGAATCATGCATCTTGCCCATGTGTCTTCTTTACTGAGTGACTGGAGTAGACCACAGGAAAGAAACTTTTAAGCCACTGTTCTCTAGTACGAGATGAGAAATGCATATAAAATCTGGTGGTCACAGCAATGGCATAATGGAAGGAGCATACATGAATAATGAGTTCCATAGAATAAGATTCCGCATGAACTGGTGCTAATAGCCGTGTCCAAGAAGAAACGGTTTCAGAACTTCATTTAATCCATTGTTTAAACTTGGCCAAATAAAGAAAATGGACACTTCTTTCCCCTCCTTTCTCAACACCGGAAATAGATCAGAGGCAAAATGCAACGTATAGCCAAGATTGTTTAGAAACACAGTGGGGTCATTAGACTTTTGTTGGAATATGCAATATCTGCAGTGAGCATAATTGAGCACAAAGAGTGTCCTGCAGGGGGTATGGGAAGAGATGTATATTTAGCATAGATAAGATAGGAACTTCCAGATGATTTTCAAATCCTCTTGGGCTCAACAGAAGACATCCTGCCTTTTGAGTATACTTGTACTTGCTTCACAACAGCTAACTAGACAACAGCTAACTAGATAGTTAGATCTCCTCTCTCCTATTTCTGTGCGTAGTTGTTTCTCTTCTGAATAAAAAATACATACTTTATTCTTTAAGCAGTCTGGTGCTTTGCACTCTCTGCCTATTCAAACTCTGCCAACAGAGTTCTGAGCATTCAGGCTATAAAATAAAGTAGATACTGGATGATGTGCAAAGAGAGCCAGAAACAAATAATGGCAGTTTCCCACAACACTCGGCATAACTACCTACTGGACAGGCTCACAGAAGGCAACCTCCTGATTTGGAGAAAGAAAATGAAGAGCCACTTGATACTTGATAGAGATGGGACCGTGGCACACTGTGTGGTCATTAGAGCTTATTGGTGCCCTCAGGTTGGGTTGGAAATGCCCTGCAGAATGTGTGCTGATAGTGGAAAGAGACAATTATTATTAAATGTTTGAATTTGGTCTTCAAGGGCTATTGGTCCCTGACCTTAGTAATGTTGTCAAGAGGCCATTATGTGATGATTCACTATTCTCTCTTTTCAAGACTCTTGATTCTTAAAAACTACAGAATATTTGCTGCGCTCCTTTGTTTGCCATTGAGCAGGCAGAATACTTATAGATATGTGAGTCTCATCCTGTTGTTAATTAATATGTCTTCTCATTATTACAAGTTTTAAAATGAAGGTCATACACAAGGGTAGGCGTGAAGGTTGTAAGTTCATCAAGGTTTCAGAATATGGCTCATGCTTGCTCCCACATGTTTGCAACCTCTCACGTGAGGCTGACCTGTAAATGACTACAGGAGTAGGCCCCTCTCTACTTCGTTCACTTTGAGAAAGGGGTGGGTGAATCTCAAGAGTAGGATGTGCTTCCACAGGTTAGCATTTACATTGAATAGCATGCATATCAAAGGGGCAGGGTGTGTAAGCCTGTGACCCATTTACATGTTCCACCACACATATTTCCTTCATAATGGGATCACATGAGAAGCAGCCCACCAAATGAAGGGTATGAGTCAATTGATATGTTCCTGTCATAAAATACAGGGTAATGCTTCTAAATGCCAAAATAAGCCACACATTACATTGTCAAGCAATCAACATACTCAGGAAGCTGGACTACAAAACAGGAACAGTCAGAATTGTGGCAGGTTGCTAGCCTACCCCCTACATGCATTCAACATAACTTGTGACTGCGTCTACACAACATACTGAAATGTCTGCATGACATAGGGGATATGCCCAGTTGCCTGTATAAAGCCTAGCCTAAAGGTAAAGGTGTCCTCTGTGCAAGTACTGAGTCATTACCTTGGGGTTCCCTCTAGCGTTTTCACAGCAGACTCAATACGGGTTGGTTTGCCAGTGCCTTCCCAGGTCATTACCGTTTACCTCCCAGCAAGCTGCGTACTCATTTTACCGACCCCGGAAGGATGGAAGGCTGAGTCAAACTTGAGCCGGCTGCTGGGATTGAACTCTCAGCCTCATGTGCAGAGGTTCAGACAGCATGTCTGCTGCTTTACCACTCTGTGCCACAAGAGGCTCTAAAGCCTAGCCTATATGCATACAATTTTCAGAAATTATGTGGAACTCACATAGTTCCAATGGTCAATGTCCATGATTCTGCTTTCCCCTCTCTTCATACTAACCTAATTTATTCATTAAAATATTCATATCTCACCTTTCCCTTCTGCCAAGCCTTTGGTTGAGGCTGGGACAACAAAAGATCTAGCCCCTTCTCTGAAGTTTCCCCAATAACACAGACCGAGGGACTTGGCAGATTGGAGGAAGGATGGGGAGGGAGGCTGGGGTAGGGGGGAGTAGATTAAAGCAGTGGTCCCCAACCCCCGGTCCGTGGACCGGTCCTGGTCCGTGGATCAGTTGGTACCGGGCCGCAGCTCCTCCTTGTCCTCCTCCCCGGCTGCTGCCTTGGGGGCTTCTCTGCCACTCTGCTGCCGGCTCACCTTTGGTGTTCTTCAGCGGCTGCCGTAGTTGGGCTCCCCCATAGCATGGCACTGCACAGCTGCTGCTGGCAGTGCCCCCCAGAGGGCGGCAGGAAGTCAGGGGCACCGGTGGGAAAGCAAGTGGAGCAGGGGCTCAAATGGCGGTGACATCCCTCGGCAAAAGACTACACCCCTCCCCCCGGGCCTCAGTAAAATTGTCAAGCGTTGACCGGTCCCCGGTGATAAAAAGGTTGGGGACTGCTAGATTAAAGGATCTCTTTTATTGCTTTATTTTGTGTTTTTACAGATAGTAGTCGCCGTGAGATGGCAGGTTCAAGAGCAGCAGCATATAAAAGTAATAATAAATAAATAAATACCGGGAAGCCCAAATTGGCTTATAACTAGCACGAACCTAAAACAGCTAAAGCACAAAAAATCCATAAGATAAAGAATAAAATAACAACCCAAGAGCTAATGTTTCACAGCCCCCAACAGAACATTCAGCCGCATCTGTCTATTTTAAAAGCTCTCCTGAACAATAAACAGCAAATTGCAGTCTCAAAGCAGTCAAAGTGGGCCCCCTTATAGTTTTCGCCAGAGCCTATTCTACAGAGAGAGCAGCAACAATGTGAAAACCTGTGAATAAGCAGAAACCAATTGAGCCATTTTTGGATTGGGGAGACTGAAGTTGGTACAGATTTACACCAGGAAAGGGGAACATTAACATATAAGTGCCCCAGTTAATGAAGGGCCTGACAGGTAAGAATCTGCACCTTGCATTTTAAAACCAGCTGAGCTGTTTTAACATAGGTATGACAGGAGCCTACTGATGACCCATTGTATTCTGGTAATTAATGTTGTTTCAAGGTTGCCTTCAAGAGCAGCCCCATGTAAAGAAGACTGCAGTAGTTTAGCCCCTGATACTTGGATCATCTGAGTACAAGTGGGGAGTGCACCAAATGCAATCAGGGAAAAAGTACTCTTTCCTACCTTAATAAGACCCCTGCACTACTAGTACAGTCCAAAAATGTACTTAGGAATCGCTCAAAACATATGAACAGCAATAAAAATCACCACAGGATAGCATTATGGTTACACTCACACATAACAAGGGGCAGTATTATGGATCTCAGCCTGCTCCACAGTCAAGTATACCTGTACTGAAATGAGTATTCATTAGTTAGGTGGTGTGTTCAGCACATTATATCCTATCTGTGGCTTGGCACAAGTAAAGGAATGCAAAGCAAGCCAGAAACATGAAATGACACAGACACTTTTTCAAAAGATGTTATCATTTAAAATTATGCTGGTGCCTTGACTATTGCTGCAAAAGAATGAAGTTCACATTTGCTATGGACAAACAAGACACAACCATGTTTTCAAAACACTGGAGTCATCTTGTACGAACCCGCTGGAAGGAAAGCGTCCTTCAAACCAGTCTGTGCACCTTCCTTAAATTCATGTTTTGCTGGTCTCCCAGATCATGAATCCAGCTTCAACAGGACTGGAAGAAGCCGACTGGATTCCTTTAGTGTTGACACAATAAGCCACATAAGGAAGAACCTTGGAGGCCACAGCATAAAGCCTTCTCTCTCATTCCCAAGTTCCACAAAGGACACGCTGAAATCAAGGGGACAGGATGACTAGCCAGTCTCAGGGAATCCAGCAACTTTTGCAGGCAGAGAAACGTGCCAAGGACAAACTCGAAGAAGCCAAAAAGAGTAAGTCACAGGCTTAGATATACCCCCCCTACTTTTTCCCCCTGAATACTCATTATTCCAAGGAAACCCTGCACTGTTTCATCTCCATACAAGCTCTCATCTCCTGCTGCTGCATCTTTCTTCTTCTCTTTCTGCTTGCTGTCTTGGGACCTGCTTGCAGCTGTGCATTTACCCACAATCGATTATTAAATGTCTTGCTTAGGAAATTGTCTCCCAATTACATGAAACAAGGTAGCGTTCCTCTTCTTTTATGCATCATGTCACTTTTTATCTGGTACAGCATCATAGGCATGGGATTCAGGGGCATGGGAGTAAGAGAATGAACCTAATCCACAGCTGTAGGAGTCTGTGGCACATCTGGACAGGTGCAAAAAGTCCCACAGCCCTTGCTTTTGCATACATCCTATTGGGTAGGACAAAATATTGATAAAGTACAGCACCATAGACATTCCCATACTTTTTATGCACATAATTCCCCCCCCCATAGAATGTACAGGCGAACATTGAAAGGCAGTGGGGGGCACAGTGGCAGAAAAGATTATTTGAAGGCAGAAGATCCCAGGTACAATCCCTGACATCGCCAGTTTAAAAAATCTCAGACGGAAAGTTAATTAGGGAAGTATTGTAGAACTACTTCCAATCTGAGTAGACAATATTGATGTTGATGGACCAATAGTCTAGTTCTATTTAATTGGTTTTACCATTTTGTTTGTAGATATGAACTCAATCTAGGAATTAGTTGATTGGAACAAACAGGTTTTTTGTTGGAGATGTTTAGCCATTGTTATTTAATTCACAGCTAACGGGATTTTAAAAATGTGTCAGATGTACTATGACACCCCTGTCCACTTCTCTCCTTCAGAGGCAAGATTGCCTCCTCTTTCTTTCCCTTTTTTGACTGAGCTACTCTAGTTATCCGTTTTCTTCTTTCCTGAATAAATCTGGCTGTCCCATCTGGTCACAATATAATGTTTTGGCTGTTTGCTCAGCTCAAGAACCTAAGGGAAGGAATGGGAACTCCCTTTAACTTATACAACTTAAATGGCACGAGAATTTTTTATATTCCAAATTAACAAAATATTTTATTTATTATAGAGGAGAAAGTTCAGGTGAAATCAGGGGTTGAAATTTTCTGAGCTAACGCAATATAAATCAGACTTTAGTTCTTATTTTTCAGACTAATGAGAGTTTTTAAGCTTTTCACAGTGACTTAAATTTTTATGTTGAGAGTCTTTTATTCCAAACACTTCAGTATACTTTGTTTGAGTAATCTCTAATTCTTTTGGTTTCCAGAAGGCTGGTCTACTCTCTCCAGTACCCAAACCCCTTCTCTTAAAGCACCACTACTCATCTTGAGTTTTTAACTCATTCCTAAGGTCTCTAAAAGTGGTTTCTCACCGCATCAGACCAGAGATCTCTGCACTCTTCAGAGCTTACTTCCTGTTTACCTGCAGGATAATGATTTTTCTTCCTTCTCTAGATTTATCCCCTTTCCTTGGCCTGAATAGAATTCCCCACTCATCCTTGCCAGCTTTCCTCAGTTTTCCTTTCTGTGTTAAACAGTTCTTAGTCAGGGATCAATTCCAAGATTCTGAAATCAGACTGAATTCTCCTCCTCAGAAATCTTTCTATGTTCAGCTGTTACTAACCTATCAGGTTCCTTGGAGCAGCCTATAACACCAGGCTCCGTGAAGACTTAACCCTTCACAGTCCTTTATCTATTATACTGCACTGCTAAGGTTTTAAAAGTGCAATCCGTCACATGTACATCTTGGGAATAAGTCGTTTGCATTAACAGAGAAAGCTGCTTTGGGGAATAAAATTCAAATAATATCAGCAAATCCAAAGCATGTATAAAAATGCCTGTACATGGAAAGCTGAAATGCTTTTGATTACTGCAGTAAGACTGCTATATGTTCAAAAATGGGAAAGTTTAATAGTATCCATGACTGAAGAATGATTGATAAAATGGTTGAATTGGCTTAAATGCTCAATTTAGCTAGGCAAAAGACAATTATGATATTTGTAGCTATCTGGAAACATCTTATAGACCAGTGGTCCCCAAGCTTTCTATCACCGGGGACCAGTCAACACTTGACAATTTTACTGAGGCCCTGGGGGGGGTAGTCTTTTGCCAAGGGATGTCACCACCGCCTGAGCCCCTGCTCCACTTGCCTTCCCGCCAGCGCCCCTGACTTCCCACCACCCACTGGGGGGCGCTGCCAGCAGCAGCTGTACAGTGTCATGCCGAGGGGGTGCCCCAGAAATGGTGGCCGCTGGAGAGCACCAAAGGTGAGCCGGTGGCAGAGTGGCAGGGCAGCCCCTCAGGCAGCAACCGGGGAGGAGGACAAGGAGGAGCCGAGGCCTGGTACCGACTGATTCATGGACTGGTACCGGTCCCCGGACCAGGGGTTGGGGACAGCTGTTATAGACGTTCTGTGTGATAGAATAAAAATGAAAAGATGGTTTGTGGCTTAAGGAGACAACATATGAGTCTATAGAACAGAGTGTGGCTTTAATTTCTTTTGCCCTTTCATAGTGTAACAGATAAATAATTTGATTTATGTTCACCACAGATCAAATCAAAAGCCTCTTCTTTTTTCTCAAATATTATATGCTGTCTTGTTCTTTGCTTCTATAGTAAATTTTAAAATCTTAATTAAATAATAAGGCTTAATAAAAAACATGGGAAATTTTTCATCTACTTTAGTACCTCCTTTTTCTAATATCAAATATTTATTCCACCCTTCCTCATGATAGCCAGGATGGTATAGTGGTTGGCATGTTGCACTAAGACCTGGGAGAACCAGGGTCAAATCTTGGGTTTGTCATGAAAGCTCACTGGGTGCCTTTGGGCCAGTTATTCTCTCTCTCTGCCTCATCTACCTCTCAGAGCTTTGTTGTGAGGATGTGGCAGAGGAGAATGATATGTTAAGCCACTTTGGTTCCCCCTTAGGGAGGAAAGCAAAATTTAAAAGAAAATAGACATGTGTGCCATGGTCCCAGTCTAAATAGAGCCCACACAGTAATAAGAACTGTGAACAGGAGAGCCAGTTTGGTATAGTGGTTAGGAGTGCAGACTTCTAATCTGGCATGCCAGGTTCGATTCTGCACTCTCCCACATGCAGCCAGCTGGGTGACCTTGGGCTCGCCACAGCACTGATAAAACTGTTCTGACCGAGCAGTGATATCAGCGCTCTCTCAGCCTCACCCACCCCACAGTGTGTCTGTTGTGGGGAGAGGAATGGGAAGGCGACTGTAAGCCACTTTGAGCCTCCTTCGGGTAGGAAAAAGCGGCATATAAGAACCAACTCTTCTTCTTCTTCCTAAGAGAGTTTGGTTGGCCTAGGGTCAACTAATAAGTTACGTGAGCAATGAAGGATTTGAACCCAGATCTCCCTGCTGCTAATCTGATACTCAGACCACTACAGTGTGCCAGATCTCTTCACGTAGCCATGTAGTTTGCATAGCTCATTCCCACAGTGATATTTCTCTGCACCCTTTCTTAGCAAAGCTATGGTTGATTACCCATCTGTACCTTCATGACACAAACTTAAACCTATGTGAGAAAGGCAGTCTGTACCAGTCAGCAGCTGCTTGGTCTGCTCTGTGTTCAGCCATCAGCAGGATTCAGTTATAAAGTAAAACAATGAGCCAGACCTTTCCGTACCAAAGCAGTCCTTGCACGTCCTACTGAAAACAGGACCTGTGTTGTGGCCGAGGAAAGTTTGTTGTATAATGCCAACTCTCATCAGTGCGTTTGTGTGTGGGGTGGGGTGGGAGGTTGTTTCTTGCATGTTTCTCCAGTTGTTGCTCATTTGTTCCAAAGGTAAGAAGGAAACAGGATTTTCTCCAATAGGCTTCATCAACAATGAAGCCTTTTCAGCTTTTGGACTTGTCAATAAAGACTGCCATGAGTATGAATTGCTTAAAGCATTGGACTTCTAATGGCAAATTGGGCGGATGCACAAGTGGGAACAGGCATCCTGACTAGGGTTGCTATTTTTTCTACAGCTACTCAGTTTCTCAAGGGTGGGGGCTTGGGGGCAAAGGTGGGGGGTCAACCAACCACAGGTGGGCAAATGACAAGCCTAACCCTGTCCTAAGCAGAAGCATACCAGTGGCAGCACTTCCATTTTCGTTAGCAGGCTAGAATTTTAATCTTTTTAAGAGGTAGCAAGTAAGAAAGAGAAAAACAGAAAGATATGAGATAGCCAACAGCAACTGAACCTCTTCTGTGGACAGGGTCAACTACTGGGCCCTTTCTGCCTGGTCATTGCACAGCCAGAAAGAAAGCAATGACTGGCTAGGAAGGACCCAGAGAATCCCTGGCAGATAAAGAGGCCCTTGGACAGGGCCAATTGCATTAGAGCCCCACCTAATCAGCATCCTATCAGGAGAGAGGCCAATCACTAGGTTCCAGAAACATGTAATTAGTCCTACATAGGTGGATGCTGCATTTCCATATTCCCTAGTACAGGGGTCCCCAACCTTTTGGCACATGGGGGCTACATTAGCATGCATAGTGCCTAAAGAGGGCCACATCTTAAACCAAAATGTAACAAAATTATTAACCTACTTATTTAGATCAAAAGTAAACATTCAAAGGTAAATGAAGAAATGTTAACTTTAATGCAATCCATTTTGGAAAAAATATTTTAAAGTGGAATCCTAAGTGTGATTTTTGTGGCTATTTTCTGTTAACCGAGGCATTGATGTCCAAGTCAAGGTTTGTGACAGACACTCTTAAAATGTCATGTAAATGTTCATCTGTAAGCCTTGACTTATACTTCGATTTCACAGTTTTCATCTTGGAAAAGGTTTGTTTACAGATATATGTTGTGCTAAAGTCTGTGAACATTAAAAAAAATAGAGACTGTCAAATCCAGAGAAAATAGAAAAGATTGACATGTGGCCTCCAAAATGTGTTTTTATATATGTGTTAATATAATTATTATTATTATTATTATTATTTCGATTTATTTCCCGCCACTCCCAAATGGCTCGCGGCGGGTTACAATGTCTTAAAAAACCCATTAAAACTCCCATTAAAAGACTTTAAAATGTCACAACATGGCAGCACAATAATAAGATCCCCTTCCTACCCCCATTCCTAAAAAAGGGGAGGGTGGAGGAGAAGGAGGTCAACGATGTTCAAGAAGCCCGGGGGAGAGCAGTCGATGTACCCCGGCAGCCCCAGCCTCAACCATAGACCTGGCGGAAGAGCTCCGTCTTGCAGGCCCTGCGGAATGTTAAAGGGTCCAGCAGGGCCCGCAGCTCACCCGGGAGCTCATTCCACCAGGTGGGGGCCAGGACCGAAAAGGCCCTGGCCCTGGTCGAGGCTAGGCGTGCTTCCCTAGGGCCGGGAATAAAACAAAGATGATCCCAAAAATGCAACTTTTAAATCCTAATGTTGATGTGTCCAATAATTTTATTTTTCCAAACTCAAATTATACGTAAAACGGGGTCCGGATACTTATTGCCCATTTTCAAAATGGCTCTTTCATCAGTGACAATATACCTTCATTCAAAATAATCCCTTTCCATTCTACACTTGAGTTAAGTCTCATAAATTAGTGAAAACACTCATAATTATAGGAAGAGCCTTAGTATAACTCCTAGATACCGTATATATACATAGCTTCAACATGGTAATTCATGGAGAGGAGGAGTTAAAAAGCTGAGTAGTATGGGTGCCTGAGCTTTGCTGGCTAGCAGAGCACCTAGAATGGCCAAAATGCTTTTATGGAGAATATAAGAACAAGAGGGGGCTGACAGAAGGAACCATGGAGACCAAAACAATGTTGCTATTGTCTCTTTTGCAAGAAAGGGACAGGATGAACAGCAGTAGATGGTGCCTCTTGAGGCAGGAAGAACAGTATGAGTCTGAGGGAAAATGCCCTAAGGATGATAGCAACAGACAAGCAGGTTGGAGGGCCACACAGAAAGAGGTTGGAGGTCGCATGCAGCCCATGGGCCTCAGGTTGGAACCCCGGCCCTAGCAGGTAAAAAACCACATTACAGAAAAGCACTGGAAGGAGGATTTAACTTACCCCTGGCTGGCTCTAAATCATGATAATAATGGGTGAAAAAAGGAAGTAAGGGAAGAGGTTTCTGGGCTACTCACAAGAATTCCCCTTCCCTATAAGGAAAAACATTTCTTCTAGTGCATCTACAGGGAAAGAAACTGGAAGGAAACTTTGTGATTACTAAGTAGGTATTAATAAAGAACAAGTATCATCTGGTCTTTGGCCTACTCACCTTCCACTACTGCCAAATTCTGACTACAAGGCACTGAACCTAAATCCATCTCCCTGCCACCACCTCTGATATGATGAGATCCACACATCTGGCATGAATTAGGTTTTCTGTATCCCATACCTTAATATCAGCTGTGTCCTTGAATGACCAAACAACCAGCCCTTGTCTGTGCCGCCTAGTCCGTAAAGACAAGAGGTTAATGTTATCCAAGCCAATTCATTAATTTTGATTTGAATAAAACAGCAGGTTTCCATCTAGATTGTGTTGTGGGATGCAATCAGGTGGAACGTAGGTGAAGTCATATAGAGAGAGATATATTGACAGTGGCTGAATCCATCCACAGCACTGCAATACCGGTGCCAATTTAGTCACAGGGTTCAAATTCAATGAAATGAAAAACAGCAGATTCCTGGTGTGAGTAGTCCAGTGACACTGTGGGAAACAAGAGGCTGCCACATTGCAATGACATCCAGAACTTGGTAATGTGTATTGTGCATCAAGCACACCTCGCTTGATGCTGGTCGGCTGAAACGGAAGTAATTTCAAAAGACTGGGATGGCAGCGATTATGCATTGATTTAGTTGTTAAAATAAATAAAAAGCAGAATTTCTTATATATCAATATTTTGAGGCCCTAACTAATCAACAGAGGCTAAGACCTGAACTAGAAGCGATGCTACTACACACAAATCACTCTCCTCTGCAAATGTTCCAAACAGGCAAGCTGGGAGTTATAGATTGCTGGCATTCTAATCCTGCACAAATCAGAAGTGCCTCTTAAACATGATGACAGTTGGGTGGACCACCACGATAAGTAAGGGCTTTCCATGCACACTACATCTAAATAATCTCCCACCACCCAGAAAAAAAGGCCTAAGCAATGCTGTGCAAGCCTTCCCTCTAGGGATCACCAGCCATATCAAAACTGCTTTTGGTTTCCACTGAAATTCCTCAGAGATTTTGCTTCTGAAAGAATCTCTGACTTTGTTTTGAATTTTACTGTAAACCAAATCAGATAGTTTAGTAATCTGCCAACCTTCCTGGAGAATTTCTGCTAGCTTTTTAAAGTGTTCTTTTTAATTTCTTTTAAAACTGCTCTGATATTTTCCCTGAAAAGAGACCCTCAAATGTGCTCCACAGAATAAATTTCATTTAACCAAGTTGGTGTCAATATTAGGTCTAAATCAGGTTCTTAGCCTGACATGTGCTGAAGGCCTTGTTCTTGACTTGGACAGGTGAATAATAACACAGGTAATGCTTATACTGCAGTCATATGCAGACTGTTTAATTCCATTCCAGGGAGTAGACATTATTCAATGGTAGTATACCTGCCTGGCAGAGAGTTCCAAGTTCAATGTTTGGCATCTCCATTTAAAAGGATAAAGTGGTGGGTGACGTGAAAGACCTCTTCCTGAGACCCTGGAGAGCTGCTTTTTGCACAAGTAGACAATACGGACTTTGATGGACTAATGGTCTGCTTCAGTAGAAGACAAGATCATATGTTCCATGTGTGTCTCACTCACATACTGGCCTCATCTCCCTGTTGTCTGCACTGGACAGTGGTCGGCATGAATGTGATTACATCACTTCACTCTTTACAAAACCAACAAGTGAAGAAGAAACTTTGCCCCCCCCCACACACACACACACACACACTGGCTTGTCGTTAGCCTCCACTTTTGTTCTATTGATGACCCTTTATAATGTAGCCAGCTCCTAACATACATGCCTCAAAATGCTTCCTAATTTCTGGTGTCTCTCCCTCTTTCAGCTCTCCACCTACTACTCTACTCCTGCGTAATTCATGGCAAAGTTGAAAGGGATTATATTTCTCAAGCTATTTCCTATAGTCAAACTAAATATACCCACATTAAATCAGTTCCCTAATTTTAAGCCCACAGAATTTATGGCGTTCTGTGAAATCAGTTTTAAGCCCACAGAACCTGAGATGGATTGTCTATTCATCAGTGCACAAAACTGAAAAAGCCTGGCTAGCATTTTAGAAAAAATGGGGTAAATTCCATCTCAGAAGGACCACTTGAGAAATCTTGAGGGCAAAGAAAAAGTGTAAGAAAATTACCCCCCCCCCTTTGGGAGCATTAGGTGTATCCCCCCCCCCACAAAAAAAAATCAGCACCAGAAATTAGATTCCTTTTAGGAGTTTTAGTCATCTAGCCATCTCTTTTTGTCATATCAGTGCCTGAACTTAGACAAACATCTGAAAACTGGGCGCTATGTTGAGGTTTGATAGACAGCCTGAACCTGTATCTAAATCCTGAGGACCAACCTGAAGCCTTTTCAGTGATCAGCTGACTTTGAGGGTAGTGGCTGCTGGAAGCTTCAAAGCGGTCACCGGACTTCTTTCAGCTCAGTCATATTCAATAAACATTAACCCTAGTAAAACATGCACTTCAGGCTCTTTGCAGGGGGAAAAATGAGCCTCTAAAACAGTTTTTGCCCATCTGTACATAATCCGAGAGATCACCGCAACATATAGAGTCTGGCAAGTGCAATTAAGTAACATGGAGGGGAGAGGGACATACATCCCAGAAGATGAAATGATATTCAATAAACCCACATGGTTCCTCGCCAGATTGTTTCTTCTGTAGAGAGGCTTTGTATAATCACATTTGATCTCTCTTTGAATCCCACAATAAGCAAAGTCAGCAAGACAAGCAGCCCATAAATCGATGCAAGGCCTTAAAAGGTATTCACAGTGTATTTTGCTGTTCCTTAAATCTGCTCACAGAGAACGCAGGTAGTGACTGGGGACTGAACTACCCACTGAGCAGATAATTTGCTGCCAGATCAGTCAGTTCTATCCAGGGCTGTCTCGAGCTACAGATCCACCGAAAAGACTGGTTTTCCCAAGCTTCTAGTTCATTGCTATGCCATGCCCAGAGGAGTCACATGGCTGCATGTCACATCTAATACTGTTTTGCATGTGTGGGGCAACCACAGTCAATGCAATGTGGCACAACAAACGAGAGAGAAGTGAAAGGCGGAAAAGGGAGAAAGATTGCCTCAAGTCTGAAATAAAAGCATTCACAAAACGTGGCTCTGTTAGGGGTCCGGCTCTGATCTGTCGTACTTTGTCTCAATCCGCCGGAACTCAGCTAGCGACTCCTGAGTTACACCAGAAGAGCAGAAACAGAAATCAGGACCCATCAGATCTCGTGAGATACTTCTAAATGAGGAACAGCAACTGCACATTCTGTGCAAGACGATTTCGGCAAGATGAGCTCAGGAACATGAGTGCTGATTCCTCTGGGGGCATACAGGGTTTCTAGGAGCAGACATGGGATAATTTGTGTGTGGGTGGAGGGGGAATTATTCACATTAAGACTGCTTTGCTCTTTAGATGGCAAATGGATCAAGAATGCTTTGCACTCAAGCACAGGTAAACAAGATTTTAAATCAGCCAGAAATCTGAACAATTCAGCACATAAATTCATTTTCGAGGGACGGGAATGGAACTGCCTGACTTTACAGACATAGATTACAGACATAGTGGAATCTTGGTTTACCAAAATTTGGAACAATCCATTTTACCTAGAATGTGTTTGGGTGGTTATAGTTAAGCTGATGAAGAAAAGAGAGAGAGAACAAGACTGTTAGCTGCGAATTGAATCTTTTAGGATTGTGGGAGATCTTTGTATGGTGTGGCACTTAATACAATCTGTACTCACTCTGGAAGCTATGTTAGTGGAGACTCCAGAATATTCTGCTTATACAGCCAGTCAGGAGAAAGACAGTTTTTGGCATTAATTTAATAGGAATGATGGCACAAATCCTCTATCCAACTTCGTTATTTGGAACAACTCACAAAGTGGATATTAAGAAGGGTGCAATATGAACAGACGTAATTATAATTTCAAGGCTAGGATTTGGCAATCACTGAATGATTCTCAATTTTGTTTTAGTGTGAAGTGTGAAATCCATAGCAATGCTTATTGTAGGTGCTGTTTTAGTTCTTTGTTCACCAGAACAAAGTAATCTGTTATACATTGTATGTGTTATACATTGTATCTGTTATAACTGGATTCTCCCCATACAGAATTATAAGAACACTAGATTTAAAGCGGGAATGGTAGAGGACAGGAAGGCCTGGAGGATCATTGTCCATGGGGTCGCAATGGGTCGGACACGACTTCGCACCTAACAACAAAGATTTAAAGCCCATTGTATGGTAAAATACAATGGGCGCGAACAGGCCACAAATGATTCAACATTTGCAATATTACATTCAGTATCAGATTACTTGATTTCAATTCTGCCCATTGCTGCTGAGTACAAGTTAAGGTTTCAATATTTCAAGACCTCTCTGTCATAGAGATTGTGGTTAAGAGACTTTTAAGCTTGATTAGGTTGATTATTCATACATTAGTTTTTGCGAATTGTTTTATACTGCCTTCCATCCATATTTCAGACTGCTTCCCTTGCCTCACAGCAGACCCCTTTTGCTCCATTCCTGATCTTAGAACCCCACCACCACCACCCACCACTGATCTTCTCAAACCCCATCACCACCACCAAGAAATTATAGCAAGCTCAGAGGCTTCAGGCAGCGGAGGAAGTGGGAAAGTCACACTCTGTGAAGTCACCAGATGGTTGCAGAGTTGCCAGTGTTCTGTTCTCTGTGCACATCCTTACCAACCCCATAAAACTGAAAAGATTTGCATGTACAGGGTTGGGGAATTCCTACTCATATAGCAGTCCTCCAGTTTCACCCTCATGTTGCTTCTGGGGTTCCTGCATCACCCAGGATCAACTTTTGAGGGAGCACTTTGGGCTACTTGGGAAGGGTTGAGTGGGGAATATACATATTTGCCATTTCAAAAGTATCCATTGTTAGAGCTTCAGTGATAGCTCATGGTAAGAGCCTCTTGGTAAGAGGCTCTTGTGGCGCAGAGTGGTAAGGCAGCAGACATGCAGTTTGAAAGCTCTGCCCATGAGGCTGGGAGTTCAGTCCCAGCAGCCGGCTGAAGGTTGACTCAGCCTTCCATCTTTCCAAGGTTGGTAAAATGAGTACCCAGCTTGCTGGGGGGTAAACGGTAATAACTGGGGAAGGCACTGGCAAACCACCCTGTATTGAGTCTGCCATGAAAACGCTAGAGGTCGTCACCCCGAGGGTCAGACATGACTCGGTACTTGCACAGGGGAT
Source organism: Paroedura picta (assembly GCF_049243985.1). Classification (NCBI taxonomy): domain Eukaryota; kingdom Metazoa; phylum Chordata; class Lepidosauria; order Squamata; family Gekkonidae; genus Paroedura; species Paroedura picta. Next base: position 49,363,348 of record NC_135372.1, on the reverse strand, counting down.
ACCTTTACCTTTACCTTTTAATCACCAGTGTTCATATTTTGTGCATAACAAGTAAGTAGGAAAATACGGTTGTTGCTGCTGTTACATTTATAGTGATTTCCAGTATTATATACACATCACACAAGGAACCTATTAAATCTTAGGAAATGAGGAAAAGAATGATTGGAATACATTGCTAACTTTTAAAAACATTTCAACCCATAATTCTGTGATTAATCCCTTCCAGAAACTTTCCAATTTGGTGTTTCTTTGATCATATATTGACTTTTTCTTTCCCAGTTCCTATATCATTGATAATACCACATGTAGTAGGTACTATAGGAACACAAGTAGCATTTTCATTCTGAGTCAGAGTTTGGATTAGATCATCATCCAGTAGTTTTCAATTTCACGTTCTCATCTCCGCAGCTTCTATAATGATATTTGTTGCCTCTTTCTCCAGATTATATCCATGCTCTTAGGTAATTTTAGACTGGATTTAATAATCTGTAGATGGTACAGTATACTTCAAATGTAAAACTACAGCCTGTTTGGGGAGTCCCTTTGTACATACCACTGGTATAATAAAATGCTGTTCCCTACTCTGAAGACCTAACAATCTAAATTCTGACAGAGGGAAGGGGAAGGTGTGGATAACAAAGGGGGTAAATATGAGCAAGAGCATTTACTCATATGTAAATATAATTTTAGCTACACAAACTAACTGTCCTAATGAGACAGGAGGTCAAGGCTGAGAGAATATGGCTTTTCAAGGCTCTCTAGTGAGTGTGCAGCTAGGGGAATTTTAACTGAGGACTTATAGGTGTTCCATAGTCTACTTCTACATGAGCCAGCTGCAATGCAAGCATACATCTATCAGGATGACTTGTGAGGTCAGAACAGGGCCGTCCTCCCTGACAGCCAGCATGGTGTAGTGGTTAAGAGCAGCAGCTTCTAATCTGACAAGTAGGGTTTGATCCCCCACTCCTCCATGTGCAGCCAGCTGGGTGACCTTGGGCTTGTCACAGACTTGATAGTGTTGTTTTGACCAAGCAGTAATATCAGGGCTCTCTCAGCCTCATGTACCTCACATGGTGTCTGTTGTGGGGAGAAGAAAGAGAAGGGGATTGTAAGCCACTTGGAGACTCCTTCAGGCAGTGAAGAGCAGGGTATAAATCCAACTCTTCTTCTTCCCCACTTGCCCCTAAACGCAGTCCCACAATAGTTCCCCAGTTCCAAAAGGCTGCAATGACATCATGAATTGTGGATCCACATTCTTTTTAATGCTGAGAAGAATGCAGGTTATGAAGTATCAATTTATTCCAGTCTGTATTACGCGACACCATGTTAGAATACATTCAAGTTTTTCCTCCAGGTTGTTCTTTGCTGCCCTTTGTGTAGTCTGCATGGGTTTTTTTACCCACTCCCAGTTCGAATGAATCCCTGCAGTCTACACTGAATTCGATTTCCACTTTGATTTGGGTGCTTTAAATTTTCTCTCAGCAGCAAGCATGATTGATTTGTGGTGACCCCACGATATCCTGGAGTGGACATAAGCCTCGATATTTGAAAGACCGCCATTAGTAAATGGGTTTTGTGAACTGACATGCCTGAGAGCAAATGAGTCTTCCCTGATTGACCAGAGCATCAGTTCAAGGACTTCCTGGTTCCCAGTTGCAAGGCTTCCTGTAAAGTGACTGCACTCCAGAAGCCCTAACTTCTCTCAGCAAATATTTGACTATTGGATTTATTCCCCCTCCTGTGCTGCCTCCAATCTGCCCTCCCCCCTCCTTCAAGAAAAGAAAGAGCCTCCTGCTGCGCTTGCCTTCCCTCCCCATTCTGAGCTTCCCCAATCACATGCAGAACGCTTTCTGTTTCAATGGGGGGAGGGGGGAGGAAGACCCAAGTTCAAATCAATCTGAATTCAGCAGGATCCACACCAGAAAAAAATAATGTGCGGAATCAGCCCTTGCCACATGTCTTGCTTCATTGTTGTTTTTCTCCCCCAGCATATATTTATTAAAGGGACCTTATCTTTACAGTAAAATCAGAGTCCAGTAGCACCTTTAAGACCAACAAAGATTTATTCAAGGCGTGAGCTTTCAAGTGCATTTTATTGTGCTACTTCAAACCAACACGGCTACTTATCCTTACAGGGCTGCCATGCAAATAATAGGGCTGTTTATTATCTCCTCTGAACTCCAACGTACCACTGCAAAACGTACATGCTTTAGAATGACTTCCCCTTTCTGCACTGAAGCAGAGTGGTCACTGCGCCACTTGGAGAACCCTGCAGTGTAGAAGCATAAGTTTTAAAATTCCCTTATCTTTTAAAAAAGATTTCAGGCTCAGGTAGGATTACAATCCAGAAGTCTGATTCTGACACTCCAGCCACATGTAATGGGAACATGTGCTATGCACAGTCCTTTCAATACATGTGGTTGTCATTTGCATGAATGGAACAATGTGCATATTTTTCAAAGCACACACATCTCTGGTATATGTTAACATGTTCCCCCTAAAGATTGGGGCTCCTTTCACACTTAGTAAAGCTTTATGCAGATTGCCCCTTTTCATGCAAAATGGTGGTTGCATATATTGGGAGGATCGCACATGGTCCCATTGTTCACATTAGGCGTGCCAAAACTGAACAACTGAAAAGAACTACAGAATAATACACTTCATCCTGGAATGTTGGCACATCCAAGGGTTTTGCAGGATTTAGGGTGAAGGCTTCATGTTTATAGCTCCCAAAAGGGTCACTGAACAGAGTCATTTTCCTGTTGTTGTTTGTTGTTAATTTTTTAAAGACTTGACTTTACCTTCACTTTCATGTCTACAACATATTAATGCTGGAAATCTACTTTGATGTTCTTACCTACCTTTGCATTTAGCAAATGTTAGAGAAAGGAGGGGGGGGTTTCCAATAAAAAGTAAATGTTGCAACTCAGTTAGTGTCTGAGCTATATCTTTGTAGTGCCTTGGAAATATGCCAGTGTTAAATAGAATCCAGTTGGTGGGGACTGAAGGGTTCCTGGCAGCAAATGAATACAGCAAATCTTGCAGAATAATGTCTTTTCTCATCAGCGACAAGTAAAATCTGTTCTCTGGCTGTTGCCATTGCAAATGGGGGGAAATTATGTATTGGATGATTTAAAACCAAAAGCATGTTAGGGAATCATCCATGGTTGCACCAGAGAAGACCCTTTGACAACGCCTGGTTCTGTCCTGCAAATCTTTGCTTGCTGTTGAGAGCTAGTAAATATGACAGACCTGATCATGGAGCCAGCACGTAAGTGACACCTAGTAAAATCAGTAGGAGTTTCCTCACTGTAGCCAGCGCATGAAGGACAGAGGAAAAGAACAGACTGTGTGACAATGGGGGCAACTGTGCTTGTGTTCAGAAAAGGGGGGTATGCAGACACCTAACAAAAAGAAGTGTCTCTTTTTTTAGCCTTTCATTTGGTTTTATTTGGTTTTAATAAGAAATAAGATGTTCAAGTGTTAATATACCAAATGTTTAACTCTTCAGAAAATATGATTCACAAATTTGATCTAATTTAAAGGCTCAGGCACACAATGTACACACATGGTGATGTGGGCGAAAGAGTAAATGTCAGGCTAGCATGCTGCATATACAGATCATAATAGCTCACATGCATGTACCCTGCTGTGCAGACCATCTACCCCATTTGCACCTGAGGAATCAAGAGGACCGCCTGTGTACTGTACAGACACATGGGAAGTGGGTTGTATTAGGGTGACCTGGGTCGTACAGACCCTACTCTGAAACTCTTACCAGCTACACCACACTGGCTTTCATAGGATGGCTGCTGTTGATGAGTAACTAGCAATCTCGGTGAGTCACGCAAGTCAGGTAAACATCACATCTCCCAGTGACTGCTATCCAGCATTGTTCCAATGAATCTTCCCTCAAAACCCACAAAGGGCCTTAACCCATGACCCAAATTTTACTGAAAGAAATCAAGCCTAGGAATGCTGTGGTTGCCTAGCAATGGCTACTGAGGCAGATAATTTGTTAAAGCTACAGCATTCTAGTTATCATCTTGGAATTTTTTAAACACACATCTCCAATGTATTTTTTTAATTTCAGATTTTTCTGCAAACCTGGGACTTTGATCAGGTTTGTAAAAAAAAAATCCATCTTTCCTGTTCGCAGCTTCAAATTCTGGATTCAAGAAACCTCAGAGTTGGTTGACTTTGCTATCAGAATATGTGATTGTTGCATCATAATGCCCATGTCACTAAATTTGGATTTTCTTCTTATTTTTCAGGAAAGGGAAAGAGGCTAAAGCAAGCCAAAGAAGAAGCCATAGCAGAGATAGACCATTACAGATTACAGAGAGAGAAGAATTTCAGACAAAAGCAAACCAATGTAAGGAAGACTATCGCTAACTGGTTTATACACTTGCTTCATTGAGATTATCTTAGCTTGGTTCAGAAATGAGCAGGGAACAGCTGTTTGGCAGGGTCTAAATATCTCCCCAAAGACCATCCAAGGCTGCAGAAAGCAGACTCCATGCAGCCTTGCAGGGATCTGGTGGGGAGGCATTTAAAGATCCCACTCACATATAGAGCTGTTTTTCAATTAGTCAAATCTCAAATTAGCCAAGTCACTTCTCTGATCCAAAAGATTTAAACTGATGGGATGTTTGATTCAATTCGGATAAACCTAAAAAGCACTGATTTGAGTATGTTGGGGCTTATCCCAGCTGAATTGTTCATCCCTAGTGTAGACACATCTCCTCACCCTAATCCATGTAATAATGTAACCTGGGAGCTCTATTTGTGGACTTACAAATTTAATAAAGCAAATTAAACAGCCCTTTAATTTGTTTTATTAAAGTAGGCTTTAAATTGCTTGATGTTTTGCTACCTTAGTGCAGCCTTTCTCAACTTTTTGCCTTTGAGAAACCCTTGGAACATTCTTCAGGCTTTGAGAAACCCCAGAAGTGGTATGAGCATGCAGAATATGGTTGGGAAGCATAGCTGTGTAAATGCCCACCTGGGGCCCCTCCCCTTCCCACCCTCTCCAGGCCCATCATTGACCATGGGGGAGGGGGCAGGTTGACATGACCATGTATGGTCATATCACCCAATAAATCAGCCTTTCTCAACTTTTTTACTGTTGAGAACCCCCTGAAACATTCTTCAGGCCTCGAGAAACCCGAGGTGGCATGATCATGCTGAATAAGGTTCGGAAGCTTACCTGTGTACATGCCCACGCAGGGCCCCTTCACACCCCCTCCAGGCTCATCATTGGCCATTGGGGGGGGGACATGACCATATATGGTCACATTGCCAATATTTAAAAATATATAAAAATAATTAATTCCAACCCACTCAGGATACCCTTCCAGGGCCATCAAGAAATCCCAGGATTTCATGAAACCCTGGTTGAGAAAGCATGAAGTAAATCTTTAACATTTTAAAAATATATATACATATAAATAATTAACTGCTACCCATTCGGGAAACCTTTCCAGGGTCATCAAAAAAACCAAGGGTTTCATGAAATCCTGGTTGAGAAACCCGGCTTTAGTGAGTTGGTGCTATGGGATTATAATGACTTAAAATTAATATTCCTTCTGTTTTGAAACCTTATTGATCTGGTTTACCACATAAGATAAAATGAAATTAGTTACAAATAGCCCGAAAAGAAAGAGCCTCTTGTGGCACAGAGTGGTAAGGCAGCAGTCATGCAGTCTGAAAGCTCTGCCCATGAGGCTGGGAGTTCAATCCCAGCAGCCGGCTCAAGGTTGACTCAGCCTTCCATCCTTCCGAGGTCGGTAAAATGAGTACCCAGCTTGCTGGGGGGTAAACGGTAATGACTGGGGAAGGTACTGGCAAACCACCCCTTATTGAGTCTGCCATGAAAACGCTGGAGGGCGTCACCCCAAGGGTCAGACATGACTCGGTGCTTGCACAGGGGATTACCTTTACCTTTTTAGCCCGAAAAGCAAATACATTTGGTGACCTAGAAGCCCAATAATGTTATGTTGCAAGAACAACATACAATCACCATGAAAGCAGGCTTGAATAAACATAAGACAAGGAAGAATTCAAGAAATAAAATAACACAAGACAGTAAACTAGCTAACTAAATGATAGGCTAAAAGTCAAGGCTGGGAAAAGAAGATTATTCTGACCTGGTATCTATTGTTAGCAAATTAGGCATCTGGGGAACATTTAGGGGGAGTGGCATTCCTAAGACAGTCCTCTGGGCATGCCTACATCACCTCTGAGGCACAGAGGTCAGGACTTGAGGTTAAGATTTTAACTAGAAATTCATGCTGAAAGTACAAATCCATTTCCTTGCAAAAGATCAGGGATACCACTAGGATTGCCAATTTCAGGTTGGGAAACATCTGGAGATTTAGGAGTGGAACCTTTGGACAGCAGGGCATGGGGAAAGGGAACTTGGCAGAGTCCTTCCTCCAAACCAGTCATTTTCTCCAGGGAAACTGACATCCATAGTGTGGTGATCCATTGTAATTAAAGGAGAACTCCAGACCTCAGCTGGAGATTGGCAACCCTAGATGCTACATACATCTCAATGAATCCATTAGACAAAAAACATGTCTATTTAACAGCAGACTCTGAACCAATCAATTATATGTACCGACAGTACTAGGCAACTTGAACAGCTGTCAAACACATTTGCAGCTGCCTGTTGGTCAGAAGCTGACTCACAGCTGATTGTTGAAGTCACTAGAAGTTGGGTTCTAATTTACTACACCCCTTCAGAAATACAGCAACACAGTGAAATTGGAGAAGGGAGAAGGGAAAAAAATCGCTCCAAGCTGGAAGTGGACATAAGCAATGCTTTTAATCTCTCCACTGCAAAAGAGAGAGATGGTTTCTCTTTCCCCACTTCCAAGTTGGGTAAGGGAAAAGAAGCAATGTTTTGATCTCCCAATTGTAAAAGGATAAAATAGAGATCAATTGTGTTCTCTGCAATCTAAGCTTGGGATGGGGAACAGGGAAGGGAAACCAGCTGAGCTTCTGATTCACCCTCTCCTGCTTTTTTTTTCTGGAAGGCAGGAAAGTTTCTAGGATATGAGATAAGAAGAACCTGATCTCCAGCTGACCTGGAGTTAGCATCTGTTATCTCCCCATACACACACACATACAAAGTTGCATGGTACAGAGCAAAATTTCCCCAGTAGGAATTCAGGTCTGCTGCAGGTAGTGTGTTCCTTTACAAACAAACAGAAACAGGCTGCACAGTGGAGCAGACCTCCAGGCAGGTGTTCAAGTATCCCTACAAAAGGACAATGGGGTTAATAACATTTCCATAATTCATACGAAATATCTTATAAAAGAATATAATTACAAGTGGTCCTGGTCTAGTCCTAGTTGCAGATACTCAGTACTCTAACAAATCTTCCCTCTAAGTGGGACTGAATATTTGTATGATCTATTCTACTAGTTCAATGGATCCTGAAGTCAGATTTGTGATGCAGATTACCCAAACTGAGTTGCAGTAGTTTGTGTTGTTGTTTGTGATAAGGTTGTTTGTGATAAGGTAAAGAGATGACTGGGGAAGGCACTGGCAAACCACCCCATATTGAGTCTGCCATGAAAACGCTAGAGGGCATCACCCCAAGGGTGACATGACTCGGTGCTTGCGCAGGGGATACCTTTACCTTTACTTTAAAGAGATGAAATACACAGTTCTTCTATTTGGTACGTTTTAGAAACATTAATTTTATTATTTATTTATTTAGATTTATATACCGCCCTCCCCGAAGGCTCAGGGAGGGTGGTATATAAACATGTAAGCACTATAAGAACATTGTTTTTTAGAAGTCTTTTGCAAAAGGTGAACATAAATAATGGTTACCTTACTTCAGGGACCCACAAATTTCAACAAGGCTTATCTGCCTATTTTTGGTCATTTTCAGCTCGCTTACCCTGTAAGTATTCTGACATGAAGGCAGACCCTGGTATCAAATCTCCAGGCCCATCAGGGAGAAACAGGCAAATAGCCAGAACATTTCTGCAAGGAGTATGCAAACCATGGGTGAGGAAGCCGAGGTCAATACCTAGAAAACAAACACTCAGGAGCCAGGTCCAGGGCAAGAAGAAGGTCTGTAGTCAAGAGTGTCAAGTCGAAAGTCAGTTAGGGAAACAGGATCCACAAAGTTCAAGAACAGGGTCTGAGAGTGCAAGTCCAAGAAGAAAGATGCTGCCAGCACCGTAGGCTTTTGCCTCTCACCTCTCTTAAACTTCATGCACAGCTAATCATGCAAAGCTACCTCAGCCTTCAGACTGGACTCTGCAAAGAATCTCAGAGACCAGTTCTGCCTTGTGCAGCCAGCCTTGCACTCCTGCATCTTTCCTGTAAGGCAAAGCACTGCTTCCTACACCATTGCTCTTTGGGCTTAGGAGAGAAGGGTGGGAACCAGCTGCTGCTGGGGCTTCTGCCACAAGGTAGATGTCTAGAGGCTGGAGGTGCTGTGCCTGGTTGTGGCTCAGGTTCAGAGCTGGGTTCCCTAGGCATTTTTGGTGCATCCTGAGGCTGAATCTGTTGGCAATGGGTAAAGCTCAGGGGCTGATCCTGGCAAGACTCTCGTCTCTGCTGCTTCCTCAGGGTCAGAGAGGGCTGTAGCTGGCTGGGGCCTGACACTTGGCAGGAGAGGGGTCAGCCTTTCCCTTCAGGTCATACCTCCAGGCTTCTTCCCCCAGAACTGACAGAAGGGAGGGGGATCCTTCAGTCAGGCAGCCTATGCCAACTCTACTGCCATTGCAGGAAGGGCTTCGACATGGATTCTTAAGGCTTTGGCATTGAAGGGAACAAGACTGTCAATCCCAATCACCTCCAAGCTTCTTCCTTTGGGACCAGGAGAAGGGAGGGGGAGGGAATTTTCTTTAAATGTAGTTTCTTCTTTACCAAAATGAGTTTAGACGACAAAAAGGGAGATTTTTGAGAGAAAGACATTTTCTTAGCCTCAAGAATGAAGTATGGGGAAAAAACAGAGAACAGCAGTGGAGATCCTCTCTCTGTGGCAGCAAAAAGAAAACTGAGGGAGTTTCACCTCTCCTTCTGGTCATGTGTTCATGTTGGCAGGAAAGCGCCAAAAGGAGGAGGGGCACTTCTAGTCTATTAGTAGTCTCTGAGTCTCCCAGCTTTGAAAATCTTTCCTTCATCAGGTCTGCAAATGCAGTCCCATGTGTGCCTGCAAAGAAGGCACAAAGATTAATTACTCTTCCTTCCCCTGAGAACTCTCTGTATGCATGGATCTCTGGGGAAAGGTTTGTTTCATTTTGTACCAAGCAGAAGTGGCACTAGTCCAAAGCCAGCATGAAATTAGATGATAAACTGCCTCTCTCCCCCCCCCCCCACACACACACACTCAATTCTACTGCTTGTGAGAGAACTCAGAGGAAGACAGTAGGCATGTCTACCAACAAAAAAACCCTTCCCTGTGTCCAAGTCATCTGCAATTTGTGGACAATTCAGAGGAAGGGAGGGGATGTTTATGCTTGGGTGTCCACAGTGGGATCAAGGGTGGTATGGGTACAACAGATTATATGTAACCAGATTCTTGCTGGAAGATCTCACAGAGATGCTCTGAGAGCAAGGGAAAGAGGTCAGATTAACATACTCTGTTTTTTTCAGAAGCACCTTTATACTTCTCATCCTACACAATGAATATTATTGTTGTAGATGATTACATGGGAACATGTGTCAGGCGTACATTCATTTGTTTGCAAAAATGAAGGCAGCTGGTATCTATGCAAAACATTGTTGTAGTATATTAGGAAACATTAAGATTTCACATTTCTGTTTCACTCACAAGATGTTTTGTTTGACTTGTAGATAATGGGCTCTCAGGGTAACCTATCAACAAAAATAGATGAAGAAACTGCAACAAAGATCCAGGATCTCACTAGTAACTATCGTAAGAACATGGAAAGCATGATAAGACATCTTTTGGACAAGGTGTATGACATCGATCCAGGACTCCACCCAAATTATGCATATACTATTTAAACTGTTTTGTGAAAATGTTTCAGAAAGTGCACTAATGGCTTTACCATTAGACAGGGTGATGTGGTTTACCTCGACTGGCAGATTATAAAGTACCATTAAAGGGCAGAATAAAGGCAGTCGCTATATTTTTACCTTTTACCACCAGCAAGACTTGGGTAGCCATTTGGATATTCCGAATCTAGGATCAAAATTGTCTTGTGTTCTTTTTGAGCAGAAGGTATCATTTTCCTGATATTTGTCATTTTCTACATTTCTACTTGGGTATGTTAGAAACTGCAAGCCAAAAAAGCACGTAGATGTTTGTAAGATTTGTGATGTGACTAGTTCTTCTCAGGTTTCACACAAGCATTTGGTGGAATGGAATTCATCCTCTTCCCCACCTGCACCCCTCTTTTCTAATAGCAAGAATTTGCAATGCTATCCTGAGCAGAGTTATACCATTTTAGGGACACTGAAATTAATGAGTTTAGAATGGTGTAATTCTCCTCAGGATTGCATTATTTGTCACTTAAATATGGGCAATGATAGAATAAGGAATTGTTTGACACCAGCAGCTTTTCAGTGGGTGTCTTTTTCTTCTTTACTTATGTTCTCTACTACTTAAAAAAATGTTCTGTATGACTTGGCCTGTCACAGGAAATCTGTTTGTTGCAATATGTGGAGTGTTTAAAATAACAAAATATTTTTAAAAAATACATATACAGATAGAGAGTTAAAATTATCACACTTGTCTAACATCTAGAGATGCAGCTATTATACATAGTATGTAGCTTTACACATTAGGCATAATTTATGGAGAAAGGATTCCTGTTTGGGGCCCTAACTGCTGATGAACTGTCACTGAAATCAATATCAATATCAATCTACATATGAAAAGAATTATTCTCAAGAAAAAGAAACAAATACAATTTACTTTTACTTAGACTATATGTCACCGCAGACATCATCTTAGAAGAGGCATTCCCCCCCCCTTTTCTCTGGCCTAGGAGGGAATTCCTCTTTGTAGATGGCAGTTGCCACCTGCAGATTCAAAAGATTTGGATTTAAAATAATTTTAAACACAGAAACTAGGTCAAGTCCACTAGGGGCACCTAAATGGATATGAGAACGAATGTGTGAAATTCAGTGCAATGGCAATCAATTCCCTACCCACCACTCCAAGACAGATATTCATTTGTTGATTAGCAAGGCCTTATTGAAGCTTGCATGCCCTAATTTCCTCAGTGTAAACACTTGGTATTAATTACCTATGGTATTAAGTGAGCAGAAGTGTTGCACGACAACAGTAGGTTAAGTTGTTTTGCAACATATCAAGATATGAATCATAATGGGTGACTGGATGACTACTTGAAGGAGGGTGGATAACCCGAGTCATATCACACGACCTGAAAGGGGTCTGCTGGCCAATCCCATCTTCATAATCATTTACCCTTAAACTACATATTTATGCCCTCTTGTTTCTGGGGACTCGATGGCTTTCAGAAGGATAGATTTAGATCTGAGTCTGCCAGATGTACTTCTATTTTATGTGACTCCTCTTGCAAAAAGGTAACTAATCTCTCAATTTTGACAAATGGGTTTGGATTAGGGTCCTGAGTTGCTGCACTTGATATGTGATTTTGTGCTCCTGAACTAGGGTCTGTTTGGCTTTCATGTTGGATCCCCCAAGCCACTTGTATCTCTGTAGAATGAAAATCTTTTTTAAAGAAAGCCAGTCTTTTTAATTGTTCAGAACAGCCGATATAGGCTGGAGATTTTTGTATCTTAGTGCTTCCATGTCCCATGCATGCATACAGCTAGACTACTCTCTGCTTTTGCTCAGGGCATAATAAATAAGATGGAGGAAGACCTATCATCTGATCCCACACAGTTTTTATTTTTTTACAAAAACAGAGTAGCAGTTGTAGTATTAAAGGTTTAACACCCCTAACCACCCACCCACCCCATGCTGTTTATCCAGTCCCCTGAGCTGGCCTTCATGGAGAAAAACATAAAGAAACCCTATAATTTAATACATCTGCATGTAACACATAACTATGTGAAAAGCAAATGTATCGTAATCATCTAAGGGTGTGACCTGGGAAGTCTCTCATTCTAACCTCTCTTCATTCATGCCTTTATGAAGCTGCTTTCTCTCATAGTCTTCTCTGTGATATAGTGGTAACAACACTGGCCTATTGTGTGTTGGACTGGATACAAATGATAAGATTGTCTCCACAGGTGCCTTTCAGTCCATGCTTTGCATCCGTCTCAAGACTACTGAAAGAATGGGTCACCATTAGCTATAAAAACAAACCATATATTGTAATTTTCCAAAATCAAAATGGGATAAGTCTCTGGGTTCAAATCACTATTAAAAGGGGGGAGAAGATCCTGTAACCGTTCTGGATAAGATTTCAGACTATACGGAGCCAGTTCTGGATGGATCCTGAAGCCATTTGAGTGGCTGTGAAACAAGAGCTAGGGGTGAGTATAGTTCTCTCCAGCAGTAGTTCAAGACCCAAAGAAGCTGGATGAAGAGATCAACCGGCTAGGAAGTCTAGTTCAGGAGCCAGGAAGAAATGGGACCTGACATGAAAAGGAATGGTATATTGTTTGGGGTACAAAAGAAGACAGAGAAAATAGCTAAAAAACTCAATGCCAAAAATGTTAAAGAGTAATCACTGTAGAGGCACATGCATAGGTATGCTTAATACCCTGGAGTGTTGGGCTGGGCTGGGTTGCTATAGCAACCCAAAATGCTACCCCACGTTATATGTTTATGTTTACTTCATTTATAATCTCCTTTCCTCTCTGGGGTTTAAGATAGAGTACAACATATAAAAAACTTATTTTAAAAACCCAGCAGAGACCTCCAATAGCACTGCAGTAGGCATAGGATTATAGAATTAGAAAAAAATGTTTTTTTAAACCTATCTGATCAATATATCATAATGCAGAAAGTAGGTTACAAAAAGATAATATGACACTGCAGTAGAAGATAAACAATACATACAATAAGCATTGCAATAGACCACAAATGCATGTAGTAGCTTCAAATACTTAGAAGGAGAAGGAGCAGGAGGAGAAAAGCCAATAAATCTGGAATGTGGAGCCAAAATAAGATGGGATGAGAGGGATGGAAGTCAATGGGGGAAAGGGATTCTCCTCCAAGGGAGTTCTCACAGGTTCTCTCTTACCATAGCTAGTTGCCATTGATAGACTTAACCCGCATAACTTAGTTGAACCTTTGTTTAAAACCATCTGAGCCACTGGATAGAACCAGATCATGAAGCAATGAATGCCATGGGGACTTTTCATTCAGAAAACAATTATAAACTTTACTTATATTTAGGAGGTGGAGGTAGGCGTGGTAGGTGCTGGCAGGGTACTCTGAAAAAAGCCAGAACAAGGATTCATGCGAAGCAAGAACAGTAAGCCCAGGGTATATCTTCAGATGCAGATAAATTGTCTTCCAGGTACAAAGACATAGGATTGCAGCAATCAGTAGAAAATTATTAACCACTCAAACTGGTTTCTATGCAGTGAAACAATCTGGAAGATCAAGAGAACTGTAAACATGCGTAGGCTCTATAAATCACTGAGAGCAATGTGTACTTGCACTCATTAGACAGCAAAGAGGCACGCATGCTCTGTTTTGTATACACACAGCCAAACAAACCCATATAGATTTATGGCACATTAGCAGGCTCAATACACTCACATTTCATTACCATGTGAATACTGTGCCTGTGTAGATAATGATTACTTTGTGTTTCCTAAGTGCTGTGCTATTTTCCAGACTTTATCATGATGGCCTGCCATTATTTACAGCCCATTCTTCTGGTTCCAGAAAGTGAACACTTTGAACTACTGGAACATTATCATCTGCCCCACTTAATATTTCTGGTAAGGACGAGGAGGAGGAGCTGATCTCATGGCTTAAGTGAATCCCAGTGGTTAACACCCACTAAAGGCGGCTGTCCGCCCCTCAGTGCCTCCTCCTCCAACCTGCTTGCCTGTCTGTCCAGCAGCCAGCCAATCATCCGCCACCCCTGACCATCCCCTCCTCCTTTCACTTCCCTTAGAGGCTGCATGAGAGCTGCCCCTGCCGGTGAGTTCCCTTCCCGGGGGCTTCCAGCCTGCAGCCTTTCCAGGTCCTGGGGGGAGGGAGAGGCCATCCACAGAGTTCTTCCGCCCCCCTCCCCCATCAAGCACTTGTATTCCTGAATGCAACGGTCTTGGCCCCTAACTTTGTTATAGTTATGTGGCTATTACCGCAAAATGCTCAAGGTATACCACTTGAGAGCTTTATGAAAAGCACACATGGGGCACTGGCCACACATGGAGATCTGTGCAATGTTGCAAGCTGCTGTAATACTTTTCACATTCGGTTCTTTGTTTTCCTGACCAATCTTCATGCAGGTATTGTCATTTAATAGCCATCCTGATTCTGTGGCTCCACCCTGTCAAATCTTGGGTGACAAGAATAAACCAATGATATTTGCTACTATTAAAATACATCATCCCACATGAGGCCGGATCACACACAGTTGTGGTTAAAAGCATTAACGTGTTTAGTTAAAAACACTTTGCCCTCAAATCAGAACAATATAACCTGGCTCAGTCCTATGGACTTAGCTTTTAACTGCAATTGCAGCTTTTCACAACATAGTATTATTACCTGCTAAAGCCTTTAGATCATGCTATGGCTAAAGGCACAGGAGCAAAGACAGCAAAAATGTTGGCACACTGTCCTGTAGACAAGTGGTCCCCAACCTTTTTATCACCGGGGATCGGTCAACGCCTGTCAATTTTACTGAGGCCCGGGAGGGTAGTCTTTTGCCGAGGGATGCTGCTGCCTGAGCCCCTGCTCCACTTGCTTTCCCACCGGCACCCCTGACTTTCGGCTGCCCACTGGGGGGCGTTGCCTGCAGCAACTGTGCAGTGCCCCGCCAAGGGGGAGCCCCAGCCATTGCGGCCGCTGGAGAGCACCAAAGGTGAGCCAGCGGCAGAGTGGCAGGGCAGCCTCCGAGGCAACAGCCAGGGAGGAGGACAAGGAGGAGCTGCAGCCCGGTACCATCTGATCTACAGACCGGGACCAGTCCCTGGACCGGGGGTTGGGGACAGCTGCTGTAGAGAATATTTGCTGTGGATGTAATAATGTATCACAATTGCCAGGCAATTGACAAAACTTACTAAATAATCCTCTTCCTTTTAACTGATTAAATGTAAATAAATATACATATTACAGTGATCTCAATATAAGTTCCTCTTAGAGATGGAGAGAAATTTGCAGCTTAATAACCAAAGCAACCATTCATCTTCAGCATTTCTTCCCATTTTATTCCTGATTTCAGCAGCAGTAAAAAAATTTAAAATACCCTCTAAAAACTATAATTCTTCTTTCCATTGTGGTCATGATCCAAGGCCTTTTGAAGAATAGAGAGATAGCCCATTACTGCTATTTAGACATGTCTCAGTGAACTGATTTGGATTGGAATTTCATGCAATTACATTTCATCCAGTTCTTGCTGTATGCCCTTGCCCCTGTGCCTCATGAATTTTTCATTCTCATCTTTAGTAACAACACACTACGTTGCATTTGGAAAAGTAGTTTCTGCTCCACAAAGGCCAATGCTGGACATCTCTGAGGTGCCACAGGGCTTCTTGTTCTCTATCCATCAGAACACTTTATCATAACATTCTCCCATCACTGAGCTTCTGGTTGCAAAGCCATACAATGGCAAGGCCCCAGACATCCTTAGATTTCATGAAATTTCTTCAACATGTGTCCTCAGAGCATGAAGGAATATAAAAATGAATGTTTAACATTGCCCAGCTCGTAATCCAAAGGATTCCTCCTACGTCTATAAAGATTTCACAAGGAAGTGGGTGGCTTTTCCCATTGCTGTGCTGCACTGCGATTTCCTTCTCTGTCAACATATTTTCCTGCCACACAAACGAAGAAGACTATGTGCTGCTTAATGAGATGGTTACATCACTTTGGAGGAGTTATGTTCACCCTATTTCTCTAACAGTGAGATGTTCCAGGGAATAGCACTTACCTGGTTGGCTTCCCTTGGAGGGAAGAGAATTGGAGATATATAGAGATTGTGAAGGATTTCCCTTACTTAAAAATATGCAAGCAGGACACAAATGGAAGCATAGATATCCTCTAAAGCAGGCTTTCTCATCCAGAGTTTCTGGAGGGGGGGTTACCAGCCCTGGAAGGGTTTCCCTATGAATGAGTGGGAGTAAATTAATAATTTTATATATTTTAAAAATATATTAAGCATTTATCAGATGATATCACTATATATGGTCATGTAGACCTACTCACCCTTCCCAAAATGGCCAACGATGGGCTTGGAGAGGGTGGGAAGGGGAGGGGCCCTGAGTGGGCATGTACACAGCTATACTTCCCAACCACATTCTGCAGGATCACACCACTTCCAGAGTTTCTCTGAGCCTGAAATATGTTTCTGGGATTTCTCAATGGTTATAAAGTTGAGAAATGTTGCCCTAAAGGGTCACAGATCTGCTATCCCACAGTAGATCCTCAGAGAAAGAGAGCCCCAGGAGCTTCTGTTTCTCCAGCAAAGGTTGTCATCTTCTCTCTACATGTCCCTCCTTTTCCAGTCTTACCCATGTGCCTTCATCACACACAGATACCCATCCTACCCTTAGGTAGGAAGCTCAGCTTCTCCAAACTTGATAGGCACTTGGTCATCAGAGTGTCATGGCCTACTGAAGGGGCTTGACCAAAGCCATAAAGGGGCATTAATATTCTGTATGTCACTATACTTATTACAGAAGTTCCATTATCATAATTCTTTCTGACAGGGGTTTTGGCATTCCTAGGAGACCCTCCATACATGCCAACAAATCTTGGCACATTTTCAAAGGGGAGGGGATGCAAAAACAGCATCAGATGAGCAATGAGAGAAATTGACTTCCTCAAGCTCCTTTCAGTGTAAGAGTGGAACATAAGACAGGTATCTCCAAGCTCTACAAAAAGAGGTCTAGGGAAATTAACATTTATTCTG
Source organism: Paroedura picta (assembly GCF_049243985.1). Classification (NCBI taxonomy): domain Eukaryota; kingdom Metazoa; phylum Chordata; class Lepidosauria; order Squamata; family Gekkonidae; genus Paroedura; species Paroedura picta. The sequence continues at coordinate 49,346,320 of NC_135372.1, read as the reverse complement.
ATCCTTATTAGTCATTATTTCTCGGGCTTCTTTAGGATGTGATAGGGATAAAGTCTCTATATGACACTTTAAAGTATCCTGGAATTAGATCTTAAACTAGACCCCTAAAAATGCACTGGAAGCATGTACTGCAACTTGTTCCTCAAACTCCCTTGGGCCATGACACGGTATTCAGGTTAGACAAAGCTTGTTTTCCAGATTACATGAACAGGAAGCTTCCTGCCTGCCCCAAAGTTTAGCAGATTTGAGTGTCTCAGTCTGTCACATGATATTATAGCTACTGGGGCATATGCCTGTCCCTGGGTCACACCTCATGAAATGGCACGCACAAGGATCCTCTCCCCTCATATACAGCATCCCAGATATTTTGTATCCCCTTGAATGGAACAGTTCTCAATAGCAGCATATTTAGGAGTGCATGACTGTAATCTATGGGAACCAAATATCCACTCTGCCATGGAAGCTCACTTAGTGATGGTGGGCCAGCCACTATCTTTCATCTTAACCTACATCACAGCAGTATTGTGAGGACAGAATGGAGAATGGGAGAATGTTCTATACTGCTTTGGCTCCTCATTTGGGAAGAAAAGTTGGGTATAAATAAACCAGCAGACTATCATTAAAATGAATTACTGGCTGATAAGAAACCAAGCAAAAAGTGATAAAAGGTTTTTCAGCAAATATAATTCTGCAAATACAAACAGAGTGCATTCAGAGGCCAATGTTATTGCAAGATTTCGCAGTTATCTTATGGTAGTATGTTTGAGTGGTACTTTCAAAGCTTTCCAAAAAAGGTGATAATTTCAGTTTTAGGTGACTGCCGGCAGAATACTCCTACTTGGTATTTGCTGTGGGAGTATTTTTGATCATTTGCAGTGCCAGGTCTGTATGCATCTTCCAGTCCCATTTTAGACCATTGTGAGGCAGATCCAGGGAGTGAAATCCGGGTCAAGGGTTCTTTTCTGACAAACTGCACATTACATAGTAACATGTGAAGCATAAGTTAGATACTTTCTTGTAAAACGGTCAGTCAACTAGGGACAAACCAGAAGTAAGACTAATTACTACTCCCCCCCCATCCTGTGGATTTTCCTCCTACATGGTTCGCAGAAACATGCTTGCAAGTAGTTCCTTCTGGAGAAAATAAAAGAAAGACTTAAAAGGTACATTCACCAATGAAAGGCTAAATTCTTTGGTTCCAGTATTGTTCTTCATAAAACTGTTCCTGGAACTCACTGAATCACTCCCTTTGCCTTTGGATATGAGCAACGTCATCCTCTTCACTGTAACGAGGGTAAGAATCAAATCCCTGAAACAGCACAGTGATTTTTAAAGGCATCATTTTATGCATCAATATTTCTCTTTTTTTTCTTCACATCTTTGAAATAGCATCTATGAAATATTATATTTTGAGCCTATAGAATAGGTTGGGGAATAAATTAAGGAAAGTAAGTCTGGCCTTTCCTAGAGGCTACAGTTTGAAAGAGGTGGGAGGGAGGGAGGTAAGCAGAACAAGGCTCTGTTACAAAATACTGTAGTAGCTGGAAAGCCGCACATCTGGAGAGCAGTGAGGCAGCTCCTGGCTGGCTGACCTTACCTAGCCTGAACAGCTGAAAGGGAAGACTGTGTTTCAGCAAAGAGGGAGATGGGAGCCAAATGAGATGCTGAACCAAGAAGAAGATAAACCAATGACATTTATGGCTTTGGCCAATATGCTTTAATTTTGATATCCCCTTTCAAATCAACATCTAAGAATCTAAATTGAACTGACGTCAGTGTAAGTCTGTTTAGGATTCCTATACAAATTATTGGGGGAGGGGGTCAATATGGGTTTGTTGGCTGGGTTTGCTGTTTTATAGCACCCATTATTTTTCTAGTTGTGCTGTCCTCACTATTCATGTTTCCATTATCAGAACCACATATCTTCATACCTAGTACTTCTGTACACAGAAACTAGTGAGCAGGTGGCAATTACCACAATTAGAAAGAGGGTGTGCCAGCATCTCAAACAGTAATCCCTGTTCTCTCTCTAAGCCTCATCTCAGTCTTCTTGCTGCTGCTACTACTACTACACAAACATACTGTACTGCTACTTTTAGACACAATTTAGAATTTACGGTAAACCTCCCCCCCCCCCTTGGACAAGGCACAAGGACAGCTAAGCTCTACTACTCAACATTAGATGGCGCTGTGGGTTCAGCAAAACCCATGAAAACCTTCTCAGTGGCATCAGTCTAACCACCAAAGGAGGAAACAAGATTTTTTGATTGTACACTTATTCGACATATTTTGACATGTATCAATTAGAACATGAATCTATACAATGTTAGCTTCCTTTGGCTCCAAAACTAGGTGACTGCATCACTTCTGCTGCCCTCCTTTATGTTGCATGTTCACAATGGTCCATTTACAAAGAATAACTGAGCTGTGGAAGCACAGAGAACACTCATGAACACAGGATGCTGCTTTATATGGAGTCAAACCACTGGTCTGCCAAGGTGAGTGTTCTGTGTTCAGTTTTGGACACCCCAGTTGAAGAGGAATGTAGACAAACTGGAGCGTGTCCAGAGGAGGGCAACAAAATGGTGAGGGGTTTGGAGACCAAGATGTATGAAGAAAGGTTGGGGGAGCTTGGTCTGTTTAGCCTCCAGAGGAGACGACTGAGAAGGGAACTGATAACCATCTTCAAGTATTTAAAAGGCTGCCATGTAGAAGATGGAGCAGAGTTGTTCTCTCTTACCCTGGAGAGAACCAATGGGATGAAATTAATTCAAAAGAAATTCCGTCTAAACATCTGGAAGAAGTTCCTGACAAAGCGGTTTCTCAGTGGAACAGGCTTCCTTGGGAGGTGGTGAGTTCTCCATCTTTGTAAAGTTTTAAACAGAGGCTGGATAGCCATCTAACAGAGAGGCTGATTATGTGAAGGCTTAAAGGGGTGGCAGGTTAAAGTGGATGAGCGATAGGGTTGTGAGTGTCCTGCATAATGCAGGGGTTGGACTAGATGACCCATGAGGTCCCTTCCAACTCTATTATTCTATGATTCTACTCCAGGCTTTCTTAACCAGGGTTTCGTGAAACCCTGGGGTTTCTTGAAAGTCCTGGAAGGATTTTGTGAATGGGTGGGAGTTAATTAATTTGTTTTTATATTTTTTAAATGTGTTGAACATTTGTCAGGGGTTGACCTATTCCCCTGTCCCAAAATCGCCAGTGATGGGCCTGGAGGGGGTGGGAAGGGGAGGGGCCCCAGGTGGATATGTATACAACTATGCTTCCCAACTGTATTCTGCATGATCATGACACTTCTGGCGTTTCTCGAACCTGAAGAATGTTTCAAGGGGTTCTCAATGGTAAAAAAAAGTTGAGAAAGGCTGGTCTTCTCTGACTGGCAACAGCCGACAGAGGTCTTTCATATCATTCAGTACCAGATTCTTTTAACTGGAGGCACCAGGGAAGCTTCTGTGTGTAAAGCTTCTGTGTGTAAAGCTGCATCCCCTGATATAGTTAAAATCTCTGCTCAGGAGAATGATAAAGGAAGAGGCAGCCTGGGAAGGAAAGCATGGGTCTTCAATGGCAGGAACTAGTAAACTTTGCCCTCACCCCCAGAATCGAGCCTACACACACACCCTCCCACACTAACCCGTAATATGGAGTTAAGAATATCACCTTACCTCACATGACATTTGTAAAGATTATCTGAGATGGCATCAGTGAAATGCTTTCAGCAATTTGGAAGAGCCCCATTAAAATATTATGATGTCAAAATATGCTATAAAACAGGGCAGTGTGACCAGTGCAGTCATGAACATCGGTAGCTAGTGCTAGTTCATGAATGCTTGAAATGAGAGAACTTGGGGGGACAGTAAAATTAAACTTCCATGTTTCTCATTCACATGCCATCCTGATTGACCCATGCAGGAAAATAAGTTGGTACATGAGGCAGTACAAAGAAGTTCACCAATGCAGAGACTATAAGCAGTGGGCTTCAAACTGGAATGTTACTTCTTTTTTAAAGTTCCATGCAAAGAGAAAAGTAGCACAGCAGAAGAAAACTTCTGCCTCCTGTTTTTGCTTCCTGTGCTGGATTTCTCTTTGTGATCTGGGTGTGGAATATTCCACAATAGGATCCTTCATAATCATTCACCAATAGCCTGGCATGACATTCTCCGTTATACCGCCTCAACATTCTGCTACCTCTGCCAGGTGTGCGTGAACACTTCCAAGTCGGTCGTACTCTGACAGCAAGATTCCTCCCCAACTTTCAGTTCACCCCAGTTTTCGAACCACCAAAAGATAACCTATCTGCATAATGTTCAGCTTGGGCCTGATATCAAGATAGATTGTAGTTGTTGTTGTTAGGTGCAAAGTTGGGTCCGACCCATAGCGACCCCATGGACAATGAGCCTCCAGGCCTTCCTGTCCTCTACCATTCCCCGGAGTCCATTTAAGTTTGCACCAACTGCTTCAGTGACTCCATCCAGCCACCTCATTTTCTGTTGTCTCCTTCTTCTTTTGCCCTCAATCGCTCCCAGCATTAGGCTCTTCTCCAGGGAGTCCTTCCTTCTCATGAGGTGGCCACAGCATTTGAGTTTTAGATTGTAGTAACAAAGCCCCATTCTTCTCTTACTTTGCAACTCAGTGTTTGGAAGCATAAAAATGCACTACTCAAGGTGCAGTGGATCCAATTAGCAAAGGAGGACTTGAAAAAGGTGGCCTCCCCAGATCAGAGTATTCTCTTCAAGGGACTTGTTCTGTGGCAGTAAAAAGAGTTTCTGAACTAGTGGCTGAATGTTGCCAACATTCTGTCTTGCCAAAGGACCCATCCAGTTCAGTGGACTGCTCACTCGGACATGGTCATGAAGGGGTCAGGCTGCATGAGGCTGTTCATCCTTTCCCCTTCACCAGCCTCCAGAAAACACATCACCCATCAATGCCAAGTGCAAAGCAAAGGCACTGGTTTGTGTGTGTGTGTGTGTGTGTTTATTTGGCATGCATGCCAAACAATATGCAAGATGTGCTCGCCCACTATCAGACTGTGCTGTCTTCAAAGATGTAATCTTCGCACTTTTCCACATGCGCTGTAGGTGTGCGACTCCTTCCTGTCCATCTGTTACTTCAAGGCTTTGTGCCCCTCTTTCTGTGTGTCTGGAAATATTCCTCAAGTCTTCATCAGCTTCGGGTCTCACAACACTGACATTTATAGGTTAACTGTATCCCTTTGCATCCCAGCATTTTTGTGACATCACATAATTGTAATAACTAGCGCTGTTACGTTACATCATTAAAGCTATAACCCTGTAGACATTTACATTGCTTAATTTCTTATTATTATGTTTATGTTTTTTTTAAATATCAGTTGAAATTCATACAATATGAAAAGTGCTAATTTCTTCCAACTGTATCAGAGGCTTCTTTGGAATTTTCAGTCATTACCTCAAAGAAACACCCTGATTATAAATTTGATATCTATGATGGCTACAGACAGGAACGTAATGAGGGAAAGTGACACAGTGAGTAAACACAATCTCCTCAGAAATTTTCTTGTGAAGGGTTGCCCCCTCTCTAATGGGTCCATGGTTACAATGATTGTTTTACCTAACTCTCCTTTCCAGTGAAATAATATTAAAGGGCAGTGTGACAGACTATTTGTTACAAAGAAGGCATGCTACAGAATGCCTAGCTGAGCAGAGGCCCGAAGATTCTTCCAAGGAACTGTGGCAGAAGGATGAGACGATAACTCCAGAAGTGACACAAAATTGTTTTCAGCAACCAATAGGTTCAAAGGACCCAATGACTAGATTCTGCAAATTCCTTATCCAGTTTTCCCCATGTCTGGGAAATAGCTACTGAAAACAATTGGATATTATCAAAAATAAGATAAGATGTTTGGAATTCTTCCTATGGCATCTCTCCACAAATGTCCAGAAAAGAGCTAATACAATACCCCATATACCCAGGGTTTTATTCTTGGGTTTTGTGATATTACCCGCCACAAGCCATAGGTATAAGGGATACAGGCGAAAGACCTAGTGTGGCCTTTGATGACTGGCAAGTACATCTGGGTCCCAAAATTCAAGCTGTTCTCCCTTCAGGAAGGTTTCCCTCTCCTGTCTCAAGACTTATGTTTTGCCATAATCAACCATGAGGTCACCTACTTTCACATCAATGTACACCTGAATTGCACATGATGTTAATTATGAGAAATCTGTGCTCAATCTCCATCTATATACACTCCACCACTGACCTTACAACACTCACCAATGAATGGGCTACTAATATTGTCTCCCTGGTAAGCAGGTTGTGATGTAAAAAGTTCTAAGTATGTACAAAAATTTACCTGGAGCAGTTCTAAGATGCACATGGACTTGTTGGAGTTCTGGGCTATTAATCATGACCTTACTTCTTTTACAAACTTGCTTCAAGGATAGTGAGTTCTCCTGTCCACAGATGTACTACTGCAGACTACTATAAGATAAAACAAGGGGCACAGAGCCCTGGAGGCAATCCCACAAAAACCTGTCTCTGGGTGATACACCATGACATTCGTGTCTCTACCATTCACATAGTGGGGGGACATGATATGCTCATAGACACCTTGAGCAAGGATAACAGTCACACCACGAGTGGCCAATAACAAACTACTATCTAATGTTCATCTTTTATGTAAGGGTACCCCTTGCATAGATTTTTTTATGTTACAAAAAGCAACACGGAATGAACCTGATACTATTCCAGGATACTGATTTAGAATCCATTGAGGGTGTTTTCCACTTTTTGATGGATTGGATGGACTTTCTAGGACTTCTAGGTAAGGTATTTGCAGAATTCCAAACAGGCAGAGCACACAACATACTCATAGGTGCCTAGTGGTTCTTGAAGGCATGACCCTTTCACTGGAGAGAAAGGCAACAGGCTGTTTCATTGCCACCACCATTTCCCAGAGGTCAAATAATTCCACCTCATGGTTTGGCTGATACTCCCCACCAGGGACTGATGGATAGGGTCTTAGAAAGGTTGCTGGTAGACAGCAAACCTTCTCCTAGCCTAAACAGGAACATTTCAAGACTTAGTCTGCAAAGCAATAGCTGTAATTTCTGACATCCAGAAAAATGTGTCCTTTAACATTGAAGGACATAGGTTTAATCAACTGTCTGTTGAGATGCATTTGACTGCTATTTTTGCTCAATATATGCATGCTGGGGTTTTCTTTGTGTTTGCTTCCAAGGAAGCCAAGGAAATTATGACAGGGTTAATTAAATTATACCCTCCTGTTATAAAACTGATTCCTCAGTGGCATTTGTTCTTGCTTCTGTCAATGTTGACCCATAAACTATTTGAACCATAGGAGTTTTTCCAGTCTATTCTTTCTTTCATACAAGGCTTCCTTTTTAATGGCCATTACTTCATCCTGGAGGGTGGGGGAACTTGCTGTCACCCTCTTTCTCTGCAATTTATTCATTACAAGAAATCTGTGCTCAGTTATCTAGTTCTATGCATTTATCCTTTCTAGCAGCCCATGGGTCGCAAAGAGGCTGAGAACATAGGTATGGCCAATAGGCTTCCCAGACGGAAGTCATAGCCATGAAGGAAGATGGACCAACACAGCATCCATAGAGAGAGGATTTGTGGCATTTGATGGTTTGTGGTGAAGAGGCCTACGTAAACCAGCAGCTGTAGAGATAGTCATGGAATTTTTTATTCTAGTGACTATGCCAAGTGCCTCCTTGTCAATTTGCACTTAGTTGCGCTCAGCAGAAAACAATGTCTGATAGCAGAATGACAACAGAGCCTCTCACCCATCCAGTAGGCAGTGACTCAGGATGGCACCAATTCCATGTTGGGAGGTGTTGCAGGCAAGATTGATGGGCTGTCTCATCAAAGTGCACCAACACACTGTCTGAGGTGATGAGACACTTGACAACCTCAAATGCCAACTATTGCTCTGGGCCCCAGAACCAGGGTGTTTTCTTGTCAAGGAGCCGATGCAGAGGCTCTGTAATGGTGGCCTTGTTGAGTAGAAACAAGTGATAGATGTTCAAAAGGCTTGCATACCATGCTGGGACATTGGTGGTGGTGCATTCTGGTGCATTCTGGATAGCTGTCTGCTTGGTCGGGTGGACTCCAGCATCATCAATGCAGAACCTGAGGAATTCCACCAAGGGTTTGCCAAGATGACATTTTCCCGCTTGACTTGGAGGCCTGCTGAGTTGAAACGGTGCAAGGCAGAGTGGGAAAAATACATCAATACATGGTCAGCCATCTTTAGGGCAGAACTCCCAGCCATTAAAACATCATCAAAATAAGGGATCACCCCTGGAACCCCTTTGAGGAGATCTTTCATAAGATTTTGAAAGATCCCCAGTGCAACACTTGCACTGAACTGAAGGTGCTTGACCCTGAAGCACCCAATGGGTGGCAAATCATTGCGGCTTTGGTGGAGGCATCATCCACTGGCAGTTGCTGGTATGCTTGGACAAGGTTAAGTTTGGCGAAGACCCTGCCCCATCAGAGATGCTGAAAGGTGGCTAATAACAGGAACTGTGTATGAGTGCTATTGTAAGACCTTAAGTATACTGGTGGGAGCCTCCTTATAAAGCTGCACATGTGCCTGATCAGTGGTGTCTTCCTGGCTGAGGAGACGGCTACTGCACATGACAAAGTGTCTGAGGGGGACTCCAATATAGGTTGACCCCCGAAGGCTTCTCCTTGGCTTCACCTTCCTGGGGACCGGCAAGCCTAATGGGGAGGGGGAGCTTGACAGGTGTGTTGCTCGGACCCCATGGGCAGGCCTGCTAAGTAAAATAAACATGCATCTGTGCGCCCTTTGTGCATCAGTATTGTCCCCACCCCTACCTCACAAAGCAATTTAAAGCATCACTAGACAGAAACACGTGATTCAGAATTTAATACTGCAAGATATTCAACAGGTTTAACTAAGTGATTTTTATCTTCTGGCCTATACCTGTGATCACATAATCCCAGCCCCAATTATAACATGGCATAACTGCTACTACTCCTCAGGCTCTGTAGCTCTGAAAAGTATACAGCATAAGTGACGGAAACAGATTAACCACATGTGGTGCAATCCACCTCCCACTGAAGTCTGTCACAAAGCTCCCACACATTATACAGTCAATCAGAATTGTACCCAAGCAAGGGATAATCAATTGAAAGCACAGCAGCCTCTGATTACTACCTCAGCTGGTGCCATACAAAAACTACAATACCAGAATATACTACCATGGAGAGGTGATAATGGCAAGCAGCAACAACAATTATTTTACTTACTTTATTTATACTTGTGTCATTGATTATTGATGTATTTTCCCCACTCTGCTTGTTTTCACAATTGTGTTCTGTTTTTTTGCTGTTATATTTATAATGCATGCATGCAAGTTAAGGAAATATTGTGTTATTTCTTAATTAGTATAAGCCAGTGTGGATACAGAGATGGACTGCAAGATCAGCATTCAATTGACTGTTCAGTCTTTATAAAATCTGAAGCCTTCTACCCTGCTTCATTGTTGCCCCTTCTTCTTTTCCCCTCTTAAAATGCCTTATGTATGAAACTGCTAAGCTTCATCATGCCAACCAAGATTTCAGCTAGCATTGTTTTTGAAATTGCATTATTTGCCCTTGCAGACACATCACTTTTCCATTTGGGTTTTTTAAATCACCCAAACTTTTCTTTCGTTTTGGAAATTTTATGCAAACCTGAGGATTGACCTTTAGATACCCAAAATAATGTTTTGATTCACATTTTGAGGCTAGGTTCAGAATTAGTGACATGATATGTGTTAAGTATACCGGAACAATGCATTACATCTTAAGACAAGCACTCTAGAGACAGATAGCCAAGAATCAGTAAAATGACAACAAATATATTGACCATTTCCACAAGAGGAATCTGCCCCTCAACAGACTTTGAATGTTGGTGGCTTTTAGAGCCACATGATGTCGAGGCTGTCCAGTAGCTAGGTTGAGTTTTGGGCATTTTTAAGGGGAATCGCCAAAATTGGATTTAAAACCCTAAATCACGCATTCCATCGGTGAGCTACCAGTGTCAACCAGAGGCAAGCCCATATGGAGGGGGAAAGGTGTGATAGTTTCTGAAGCATTTACCCACACCCACACCCACCCTCTCCTCTCCATTTCCTGCTCCAAGTTCTTTTTTTATGGCACAGTCCATGTTGTAGCATGACTGCAAACCTACATTGTCAAAGGTAAAATAAAATCATATTTAAAGTGTCCACGGTCCATTTAGGATCAGGCAGGCTTTTCTGTTTTCTGGAGGTGGGGAATTAGCTGGGAAACAGGAGGGGGGTGATCGGGCAGCCTTCTCCCAGTCATACAGGGGTATCAGCACTTTGTATTTAAGCCTACCATTAACACAAAATGTCTTTTTGGGCTCAAGGGACTATGTCCAGCCTTCTCAAACCTTGGGCAGGAAGAAACAGCCCTATTTCTGTTTTCTGGAGGTGGGAAATGAGCTAGGAAAGAGGAGGGGATGGGTGATTGGACAGCCTTCTCCTGGTCATACAGAGATCTGAACACTATTTTTAAGTCAACCATTAACACAAAATGTCTTTTTGGGCTCAAGGGACCAAGTCCAGCATCTCAGAAATCCACCCAGGCAGAAATAAAATACAAAAGAACACGAATCCCAAAGTGGGGGGTGCTGTATTGTTCTGCTGTTTCACTATAGCAGCAGTGTTGATTTTTATTAAAAAATGCATGTGTCTTGTAGCATTACTGCATAGCAACGTGGAAGTACCTTTTTTAAAAAAAATAATAATTTCGGGCTCGGTGGGGGGAGAAAGTTTCAGCCCACAAGAGAACTGCTGAACTGTGATTGGTGGCTTGCTGTGATTGACAAGCCAAGGAACAGAGGGAGAAGATTGTTTTGCTTTCCCTTGCAGTCTCGTCAGAAGGCTAAAAGCTGTGAAGGGGCAGAGGGAAAAACGCAGGAGGGGTCTCCCCATGAGGAGGGCTGCAAATGTGTGATTGACCATCCTGCGTTTGCAAGCAGGAAGCCACTCGGGTTTTACCCCTCTGTGCGGAATTCCCTATCAGGAAGATCAGTCAGAAAACAAGAGAGTGAATGCTTAGACAGTACATAGTGAACACATTCTAGTGAAACACATTGATTGCAAGCCGCACTTCTGGGGAGGAAAGGAGAGGGATCAGCCAGCTTTCAAATATCTCAGGAGTCACCGCACCCAGCTGCTATGCAATCGTATGACACACTGCCGTTTTGCACCAGAAAAACTGAGGTTCCACCAGGTGTGTTGAAAGAGGATGATGTGTGTAACGTATCATCAGATACTTGCTGCGAGATGGTGTTCAATAAGAGCAGGGCACATTTATTGTTCTGTTCTCAAAGCAGTCACAGGCCAGGTATCCTTATTAGAACTCCATTTTCACTTTTGGTGAACAAGCTGAACTCCCTCTATTATGAGACCCTCCTTTATTCCAACAAAGGAAAGCCTTCTAGGAAAACTGGTCTGGCTCTGCTTCACCCAGCAGCGTGCAGGTTCACAGCGAAAGAAGCAATTCTCACAAAGAACAACCTGTGAAATGCATTTTTTAAAAGTGTTTTATTGCCATTGGTATTTGGAGCCCTGGGTTAGTGGCAGCCATCTTTTGGCAACACAGATTCCCAAGTGCCACTAGCAGTGTGACAGCTCAAGGGGGAAGCTCGCAAATTGGATTTCAAGAGTATCAGAGTTGAGGATCAGAGATAGCGTCCACCTATTTAAATCCCATTGTTAAACTAGAAAACAGGGTCAAGGAGCCATGAAATGCCAAGTAGTACAGAGTGGAATGTAATTATGTAAAATCAGACGTGCCTGTTTCCACAGCTCTCAGTGAGTTTTTAAAATGTATAGTTTCCCCAAGGAGAGCGTTTTAGATCAGGAAAACAGCATGGGGTAGAAGGCCCCCTAACCTCACGCTACACTCCCAATCCAAATCCAACCCTGATGCACCTGATCATTATGTTTTTAAAGACTATGGGGAACTATGGAAGCAGCCTAATCTCATTTGGTCCCTAGTGACAGGTGAGGCTACAGGTAGCAGCAGGAGGCTAACAGTGGAAGATTGGGGAAAACAAGAGTGGGCATAGAAAAGGATTGGGGGAGTTAGATTCTACACACACGCACACATACACACAAGTCTTTATGAATTTTCCTCTTGCAGCTATAAAAAAAGACTAAATAAGCATCTTTAGTGATACTTAACATCATGAGAAATGCGGGATTAGAGGAGTCACAAATTGGGATCAAGATTGCAGGGAGAAATATCAACAACCTCAGATATGCAGATGATACCACTCTAATGGCAGAAAGTGAAGAGGAACTAAAGAGCCTGTTGATGCGGGTGAAGGAGGAGAGTGCAAAAGTTGGCTTGAAACTCAACATCAAGAAAACAAAGATCATGGCATCCGGCCCTCTCAATTCCTGGCAAATAGATGGGGAAGAAATGGAGATAGTGACAGATTTTATTTTCCTGGGCTCCAAGATCACTGCAGATGGGGACTGCAGCAAAGAAATTAAAAGACGCTTGCTGCTGGGGAGGAAAGCTATGGCAAATCTAGACAGCATCCTAAAAAGCAGAGACATCACCCTGTCAACAAAAGTGCGTTTAGTCAAGGCTATGGTATTCCCAGTTGCAATGTATGGCTGCGAAAGTTGGACCATAAGGAAGGCCGAGCGTCAAAGAATTGAGGCTTTTGAACTCTGGTGCTATAGAAGACTCTTGCGAGTCCCTTGGACTGCAAGGCGAACAAACCGGTCAGTCCTAGAGGAGATCAACCCTGACTGCTCTTTAGAAGGCCAGATCCTGAAGATGAAACTCAAATACTTTGGCCACCTCATGAGAAGGAAGGACTCTCTGGAGAAGAGCCTAATGCTTGGATCGATCGAGGGCAAAAGAAGAAGGGGACGACAGAGAATGAGGTGGCTGGATGGAGTCACCGAAGCAGTAGGTGCAAACGTAAATGGACTCCGGGGAATGGTAGAGGACAGGAAGGCCTGGAGGATCATTGTCCATGGGGTCGCGATGGGTCGGACACGACTTCGCACATAACAACAACAACAAGTGATACTTAAGACACCTGGAAAAAGGACACCATTTTGTCACAAGTGAAGTAAAGTGAAGTAAAGAAAGACTTTTGAAGTTAACAGCTAGTTACACAATTTCCTGTCCTATAATGCCTGGTTTGGACCCGAGTGGTGTGAGGGGGTAGAGAGAATTGTCGTCAGCTAATCAAAGGCCTTGGGCATTATCAGTTTCCTCACTTTATAACCTGCTAACCTGCTTTTAACTTGGCAATACAATGACCTAGCATAGCTCAACTTTCTTAACTTCCTGCCAGACATCTCAGGAAAAAGTCACTAGTTATCTAACACCAAATTTAGATTTGCTGGCTGATTAGCTGACATGTCGGAACTGTTTTTAAGGTTGCATGTGATTAAGTGCCTGTAGCCTTCCCTTGTCACCAAACACAGATGTATGAGGCAGCATCAGATGTTCTACTGCTAAAAGGAGCGGCAAACAGAATGCCCAAGCATCGCCATGGTAACAGAGGTGTGTTCCAGGAAAAATGGCCATGTGGAAGAAAGAAGCGCATTATACCAGAAATTAGTCTCCATAACAACACTAAAGAATTGATGCGAAATTTAAAAACAAGAGTTCATCAACCCAGTGGCCCATTAAGGAAAGATAGGAACACTGGTGGAATATGACTTGTCATCTTTGGTTGCATGAACTAAATATGAAGCATAATTGGTTACACATCATAGACTATTAATGATATTTACGTGGCACACTAGACATTTTGCAGACATAGAAGCCACAAGAGAGCAAACATTCTAAGTAGATGAAGTTAAACAGGTATGTAAATAAGGGAGAAAGGATTTCACCTTCACAAGTTAACCATTTATTTAGAGGACTATGAATTCACAATGAAATGATTTTCACTACCAGTTACTGTAAATGCAGTTGTGCAGTAACGTGGCCTCTGCTTCTGACCATAATGTTCAGGATGACACAAAGCTGTAGGTGGATGACTGCACTGTACATCTGATGAGGTGAGTGTTAACTGGAATAAATGCTGCTAGCCAGTTAAGTTACCACTGAAATCTGTTTGATTTAATTGTTCAAAACCCTTCCCAGTGTCTGACAGCAGGTGTATATCTTCCAGCTCACATGTGCTCCGTTGACTGAAAGCTGACCGATCAGTGTGGGTCTTGATGGCGGTCAATGGCATTGCAGAAACTGGAATTAGTGATTTGCTGCCCTGTTGATCTGAGTTTATAGTAAGGAAAGATTCTGGAGGCAAAGTGAGGTAGCACTGCATATTAACCTGACAAGAGTCATGTGACCTCAATAGCTTCATCCTTAGTTTGCCTAATCTGGTGGTGATTGCTTGTTGTTCACTGCGCAGTAAGTTAGCAAAAGAATTAAGAAGATCCTCCTCTACCAAATTATCTAAATGAGTGTGCTCTAGAAGAGCTGGAGATTGATCCATTGGTTCTGACCAGTCAATCAAATCCTGATATATGAACTTGTTTGGCAACTTTTCAGAAGCAGAGTCAGTGCTTGCTATTGACCTCTTTGAGTATAAGTTGGGGCACAAAGGAGCTATAATATTGTTTAACAGAACTCTAACTTTACGTCCCAGATGGCTTTTACTGTGTAAGATCAATGAGGGTATACTTGAGGATTTGAAAGTGAGCATGATTTTTTAAGCTTGATTCAAAAAGTTGATTGTCTCAATTGTTAAAAGGTCAATTGGGACTTGATTCATCTTTAATAAAACTCTCAGATGATTTGTTACCTGGTGTTTCATGTCCCAGAGAAAGAACCGCCCCTAATAGTGACAAATAGTTAAACGTGCTTTATGTGTCTCTAAGATTAAGTTATGTAGTTGCACCTTGCTGTTGAGATCTTGTCATTTGCATCCATGTTGCCACTCACATTTATGGAGTCCCCAACTCTTGGCCCCATCACACTATCCAACGAAGATCAAGAAGGATGTCAGAATGATCTACTGCAGAAGGGATGGAATTTTTAGTCACCTCTAGCCATATTACCAATCAAAGAAATATGGTTAATCTGTGTATTCTATCAAAAATAAGCTCCACTGTTTTAGCAATATAAAATCAGAATCCAGTGGCACCTTTAAGACCAACAAAGATTCATTCAAGGTGTGAGCTTTCGAGTGCAAGCACTCTTCCTCAGACTAGTTAAAACAGATGGAAGTTCATAGTCTGAGGAAGAGTGCTTGCACTAGAAAGCTCACACCTTGAATGAATCTTTGTTGGTCTTAAAGGTGCCACTGGACTCTGATTTCATTGTGCTACTTCAGACCAACATGGCTACCCATCTGAATCTGTTCTAGCAATAAGCATGGATTGATTGCCCTCCACAGCCCCATCACTGCTACATTTCTCAGTATCAGTTTGTGATTGCAAAACAACAGGAGCCTCCTTCAGTTCCTCCCATAAAGGGGTCACTCCCTCCAAAAGTAAAGCCTCAGCCATAGTCTCCTTCTGACCCCCGGATTCCTCAGGTTTGTCGCCAACCACCAACAGGAGATAGTGACTGGATGTTTAAATAGAAGTTGGTAAAATTAGTGTTAGAAGCAAAGGTATCCTTGATTCTGGTTTGCTTGCTAACTGGCAAGGATCCAGCTCCTTCTAGCTCTCAAAGGAGTTTACCATCCCCCATTTTTCACTCAAAATGACTTGTCCCAGCACTTCAGTAAAACGCATGTGAAAAATTTGTATAAGGTTCTCCACAGAGAGAAGCAGCATCCTCCTGTTATTGTTGGTTTAATGTTGCTTGCCCTAACAGTCTTCCACGAAAAGAGGACAGTTCAAAATGAATATTGTTTAAATTCCAGTGAAGAATAATAGATCATATACTTAGTGAAGGACTAGATCCTCAGCATATACTAGGTTGGAAAAATAACCACTGATGAAAATGCCACTTTGAAAACGGTTCAAATCTGGAGGCCGTTTTGGTTGTTTTATGACGATTAAAAGAAGAGATAAGGCATTTCTATTTTTATTTATTGTTAAATTGTTTGTTAATTATAGCCTAGGGTAGGTTCTTTCTTCTGCACTAACAGGCCTAGCTGTCTAAAAACAGCCATTAAGGAACTCCAGATGTCCCTGACACTTCACAGAGGTTATAACAATCACAAAAAGCTCAGATGCCAAAAGAAAACATAAATATTTTGGGAGAGCAGTACAAAGCTGTTACTACTATGCCACCATATTCCCTTGGGCAGGGTGAAAAATCAAACCAAATATTCTTTCCTGAATTTTGCCAAAGCTTCACTCTTCAGAGAGAGTAAGAAACACAATCCAAGACGAGACAATGAAGATCAGATGGACATTTAAAGAGAGTTAAAACAGTTAATCAGGTAAGCAGATAAGGTCCTTAATCAAGATGCTCCCAAGGCTTCCTTTCAATTAAAATTATCTCAGATTCAGCTTTCCACGCTAATGTGTCTAGGAAGAAGAGTTGGTTCTTATATGCCACTCTTCTCTACCCAAAGGCATCTCAAAGCGGCTTATAATCACCGTTCCTTTCTTCTCGCCACAACAAACACCTTGTGAGGTAGGTGAGGCTGAGAGAGCCCTGATACTACTGGTTGGTCAGAACAGCTTTATTAGTGCCGTGGTGAGCCCAAGGTCACTCAGCTGGCTGCATGTGGGTGAGCACGGAATCAAACCTGGCTCATCAGATTAGAAGTCCACACTCCTAACCACTACACCAAATGTTTACAGAACAGCTAATGAAAAAGCCTGAAGCTTGATAAAAACATTTTTTTAAGTTCTCCAGAGATCAAAATTACATACAACTTCCTTCGGCAAAGCCTCCAAGAGTTATCTACTATCATGGTAAGAAAAATAATATAAACATGTCTGTCGACCATTTCATAAATGTATTAACACTGTCTTTCCCAGACATAACAGGACCAGACTCCAGGACCAGCCTGGATGCTTATTTTAGCTTTTGAGAATGAGAGGCTGTCTCACTACCTACCTCCTCCACACCCTAGGAAGATGCATAATTTGGCCTAGGACAATATATTTCCTAGGAACTAGCATCTAATCTTTCCCAGTTCCATTTCTCTTGTCATCATCCACCTGAATTAACAAAGTTAACACCCTTCCCAAACTTAAGAGCTTTCCCATCCAGTATTAATCAAGAACCATTTTTTATTTATACCTTACTTTAGGTAAAGCAATTATATCCATTATCCATCCCCATGGGAACCCATCAAGGTTTCTCCTGGAGTTTTTGGACAAACCCATCCCATGTCTCCATAAATCATGGTCAAACACCAGAGATCCTCAACTCATTGTCAGGATTGACCCAGGAAACATATTTAGTATGTAACATAATCATGCCTTTGTGTGTGTGTGTGTGTTTGTGTGTGTGTGTGTTCTGAGCACCACCATGTACCTCTCTTTTCCTCCATTATTTTCTTAATCAGACTTGTGTGTATTTCAGTATTTTTGTATTTGTTGTACCTCTACAATTCCCCTTGATAAAAACATTCCAGTCAAACATCAGAATTTCTCTAGGGAAAAACTCCCTGTACATATTGGTAAAGATTCCATCACTGCCTCTTGCTATATCTCTGATTAAAAGCTAATTTTCCCATCTAAATTAAGAGACATCTATTTGGGTAACAAAATGTGCAATATTTCATATGCCCATGGATCTAAAAAACACATGAAACATATAACTAAACAACTGTAATTTTTTTAATCTTCTACATTTTAAACTTAACTGCCAATAGCTGAATGATGCTATATTTACCTAGTTAGGTTCAATCCACAATACTCAATGCCCAAATAGAGTGCTAAATTACAGTATGAAAAGAATCAGCACTAAGGTAATCCACACTGTTGACTATATAGAAAATGTGGGGGTGGGGATAATATGACACAACATGAGAGAGTAAAAATTACAAAGGTAATCAGTAGCACCTGGGAGAAGAAAATTACATCAGCCAAATTATACTCCTTAATCTCAAAAACAGCCATGTAAATCAGATGCACAGCCAATCAATTTCTTCATTCAAACTTCTTGGCACCAAAATATCCAACATGAAGATCCAGAAGGATTCCCTTTTTTCTAAAAGTCAAATTAGTTGTGGGGAGTACATTTACAAGTTTTCTATGACCCAGAGCATAAGGTCCTTATCAGTATGTCCAAAGACATAAAGTACTTGTTAAGTCTAATTTTTATTCTGGTTAACTGATAACCATGACAGATCTGTGTTTGTTTTTAACAATTTTATTGTTATTCGCTGGCAGGGACTCATGGGAACTGTAGTCCATGGACATCTGGAGTTTGACTCCTGGCCTCATGCAATAAAGTTTGACTTGACATAAAGTACTTCACAAGTGTAGCCAGCAATCTTTGATGCAGCTTCCGAGCTCAAATATTTTAATCAACTGGCCTTAAAGAAAAGTACCAAAGCAGGATTTCAGCCCAACATCAAGATGACAAAGTAATGACTATTGAGGAGTTACATAACTTGAAAGGCTAACGATGAGGGAATTTAAACTGTTCAAACACTTCAGTTCTGTGGCTTCCTCCTAAACCAAAATGGAGACTGAACCCAAGAAATCGGAAGGAGATTGAGACTGGGAAGAACAGCAATGAAAGAGCTAGAAAATATTCTTAAGGGTCAGGGTGTATCATTGGCAACCAAGATCAGGGTGATTCATATTAAAGTAATCCCCATTAAAATGTATAGTTGTAAAAGTTGAACAATGTAGAAAACTGACAAAGAAAGTTGATTAACATGAAACGTGGTGTTGGAGGAAAGTTTTGTGGACCACCAAAAATACAAATAAGTAGGTTCTATGTCAAATCAATCCTGAACCCTCCCTAGAAGCTAAAATGTCTAAATTGAGGCTATCATACCTTCGTTAACTTATGAGAAGACAAGAATCACTGACAATTATAATAATGCTAGGAAAAGTTCAAGGCAGCAAGAAAAGAGGAAGACCCAACATGAGACAGGTTGACTCAATGAAGGAAGTCACGGCCCTCAGTCTGCAAGACCAGAGAAAGGCTGTTAATGGTAGGACATTTGGGAAGTCATTAATTCCTAGGGTCACCATAAGTCAAAAGCACTTTAACACACACACAACCTCCATAATACCCCACTGAAGTCTCTCCACTCCGCAAACTTCATGTTTGCAGGTTCCATTTCCAATTTTCCAGAAATTCCCTATAGTGAGTAACACCTACCCCTGAGTTAAACAGACATCAAACCTCCAACTTCCTTTCCTTCTCACTTTATGTTTGTGATTTTAAAAATGCCAAAAGGAAATCTGGAAACCCTCTTCAAAAATCATAGAATCATAGAATCATAGAGTTGGAAGGGGCCATACAGGCCATCTAGTCCAACCCCCTGCTCAACGCAGGATTTGCCCTAAGCATCCTAAAGCATACAAGAAAAGTGTGTATCCAACCTTTGCTTGAAGACTGCCAGTGAGGGGGAGCTCACCACCTCCTTAGGCAGCCTATTCCACTGCTGAACTACTCTGACTGTGAAAATATTTTTCCTGATATCTAGCCTATATTGTTGTACTTGAAGTTTAAACCCATTACTGCATGTCCTCTCCTCTGCAGCCAACAGAAACAGCATCCTGCCCTCCTCCAAGTGACAACCTTTCAAATACTTAAAGAGGGCTATCATGTCCCCTCTCAACCTCCTTTTCTCCAGGCTGAACATTCCCAAGTCCCTCAACCTATCTTCATAGTGCTTAGTCCCTTGGCCCCAGATCATCTTCGTCGCTCTCCTCTGTACCCTTTCAATTTCAAAGTGTGGTCTGACCAGTGCCGTATACAATGGGACTATGACATCTTATGATTTTGATGTGATGCCTCTGTTGATACAGCCCAAAATGGCATTTGCCTTTTTTACCGCTGCATCACACTGCCTGCTCATGTTTAGTTTACAATCCACAAGTACCCCAAGGTCTCGTTCACAAACAGTGTTACCTAGAAGTGTATCCCCCATCCAGTAGGCATGCTTTTCATTTTTCTGACCCAGATGCAGAACTTTACACTTATCTTTATTAAAATTATTATTAAAATTATTATTAAAATTATTATTAAAATCTTATCAGCAGTAAAAAAATAAGAATTTAAACAATATTTTGCCATTTAAGACTGCATATATGCTACAATTTTGAAATGTGCATAAAAACGTGGAATTGGCTTTGGAATTCATCTTTCTAAAATTTCAGTTTTCTTCTTTTACACTGAATAAAAAAACAGAATCTCATTGTTTATCCCTCTGGAGGACAAAAATGTTTCTCCTTTCTCACCAGCTAAAAATGGACAAAATAACTACAAATCTAGTAGAGCCAAGCAGATAGATTTCTGCTGGGTGGCACTCTTTTCTTTATTATACTGAAGATACAGGTGCTTCAAATAAATGTTTGTCCCAGTACAATTGTAAGTACATAAATGAAGGTACTATACCCATGTAAATGGGTACAGGACAGTTGCTATCAATGCCTTGCCTTTCTGTTGCACGTCTGGTTTTAAATTTCCCCATCTCTTCTTCATTACATCTGGGTCAAAGTGTTTTTGTTTGTTTTTTTAGGTTTGTTGGATTTTTTTCTCTTTATAATTAAAAACAAAAACATCTGGAGGCATGGAATCCATACATTGTTCAGTGAAGAGTCATAGGAAGCTTGTTTTGCAATTGTTTTCTTTCTTGTTCCTTTATACGGAGTTTAACAGATAATAATTACACATGAGTGACTCCTCCATTTCAGGTTTCTTATCAAAGGACTGTGCAGTTTATGTTTGTTAATGCATTACTGTTTACAGGACACTGCTGTTTCTGGTAGCTGTTACGCAAATGCTGAGTGGGTATGGCCAATTTTCTTTGCATGTCACACTGCAAACCTGTCAAAGCAGAACGGACATGAGATTTCATCTCTGGGGATAGTCAATCCAGATTCACTTGTCATCTAAAACATCTCTGGATGGTTCAAGATTCCTTAATAATACAGGAACTATTCCAACGTATCTTCTGACTGTGCAGCTCCATCATATCAAGTTCCAACAGAAGAGTTTACATTTCAGCTCTTTCCCATACCTGTATCAATGGCACCAGGCTACAGTAGGGAAAAGCCCATCATGGCCCCCTCCACTCTGACCACAGAGTACCAAACTTCTGGAGTGGAACATGAAGGATCCATGACGAAATGTGCATAATCATTGTAAATAAAGGCAATTTCAGTGTGGGGTATTATTGGGAAATAAACAGAATAAGAATCACAATGCCTTTACACAGATCTGCAATAGCTGTGCATTTGGGAATATTGTGTACACTTCAGGCTCTCCTTCTCAGAAATACTTATTAAAGAAACAGAAAAAAAGAAAAAAGGCCAATCAGCATAACTTCACTTCTATAAACAATGAGGAGTTCCAGAGGAGTGCTTACTTGGGTTTGTTCCCTCCAGAGGGTAGAGCACAGTAGACTTACAAAGCTTTTTAAGTATTGGCTTTATTTAGAAATAATTTAGAGGTATAGAAGCACCCCTACAGGGAAACTAATCTACTACTCCCCATCACAACCCCAGAAAAAGAGATCTGATGTCCTGCAAAAATAAGTCATACATGCATACATGTATTTGCTGAGGAAACAACATACAAATTTATTCAGAATAAATGAACATGAATCAGAGAAAATAGTGAGAAGTCCAGCAGAGTCCTTCATAGCACCATCCGGGGCCCAGACAAGGCAATATATATATATATATATATATATTTAGAACCTTTACTTCTGTTAGCCTTAATTCAGCCTCTTAATCTGTCCTTGTCTGCGAGACCAGTTTATTAGTGGAGGAGTGAACTGGAATACAGTGGTTTGTATCCCAATAGGATCATCAGGCTATTTTGACTCCTTGGTCATATACTCCCTGCTGAATTAGTTAGGCCTGTTGGGTACTTTCAAGGGATTAAGTTGTCTTCACAAATCAGTATCACTTCATCTGCTCACTAAATTGCCAGTCCTAAACTGCTGCTGTTCTGTGGACTCGGCTGGAACCCTCTGGGCAAAGCTGTGGGCAGTCCATCCAGGCAAGTTACACCCTTATGAGTTGCTGAGAAGGGTATAAATCTTCTTAGGATTCCAATAACTGTTGCTTAAACTAAGTTTAGGTAGATGTCCTAAATTGCCAAATCTAAATGTAATTAGTATCAGATTGAGATAAACAATATTCTCCAATCCAAGAAATGCTGACACAGCAGATCTGGGATACAAGTAGGGAAGCCATTTTGTTAAGGAAACCACAAATATGAACAAAGAAAATACATTACAAGAACATCTGCTCATAAAATTCTACCTATGATATACCAAAAGAGCATTCTATGACTGATTTTGGCTGGGATATTGAATTTGCTAGCACACACCTTCACGCTGGGGAGTTCAAACCAGGGAACTATTTGTCAATCCTCACTCCAGTTTGATTTGCTGATAGCAATGGAGAAGGGTTTCAGAGGAAGGTGGGGGCAGGCTGAAGTGTTCTGAGTGGTCCGCACTGCGCTTCTATAATCTTTAATTTAAGAATGTGTGGCTGCCAATGGCTGAGTTTTAGCACTCGGAAGTGAGAGAGAGAATTTGAAGTGATTGGGAATTCACATGAGTTGCACAGGTAAAGAAGTAAGGAATGCTTTGCCGAATGATCATAATTTAGAGTTGTTGGTCCCCAGGTGGGACACAGAGACCTCCCAAAATTACAGTGGCTTTTACTACAGTGATCAATCCTCCTGGGGAAAATGGCTGTTTTGGCAGGCACACTGTGGCTTTCTAGCATGCTGGCAGGGACTCATGGGAATCGTAGTCCATGGACATCTGAACAGACACTGCTGTATGGCATTATACTCCATTGGGATCTCTTCCGTCACCAACATTGCCCTCCCCATGCTCTACTCCCAAATCTTCAGGAATTTCTCAACTTGGAGTTGACAACTTAGGTATGTGGTTTGATTTTTGGTCATGAAATTTGCTACCGTGAAGATATAAAAGTCCACAAAGAAATCAGATTCCTTCTTGTACTTTTGATGTCTGCTGTCAGCCATAGTTGCATGATCTGCAGCTGTTTCAGTGTGATTTAGTTGAAATTTCCTTTTCACTGAGTGTTCCCAGCCAATCAGCAATTACATAGTGAACATGATGAATCCATGTGGCCCCAAAGGCAATCAGATGTTGCCAATGAAGGTATTCTATGACCTCCATTCTGAATGGGTAGAAACAGGGAGACAGAATACATCTCCATTTTTTCAGTAACAAGGCTGATGCTCTCTGTCTTGAGGGACTGAGCTAGCAATTACATATGTAGGAAAAACTTTACCCTAGTGAAGCCATAGTCATCTATAGTAATACATGATTGGTTGAGACATATCTGAATTAGCAATCCACTGAAAGTAATGCAATATCAATCAATAAAATTTGCAGCTGTGGCTGAACTGGCTAACTAGTAGGGAGAGGGAATGTCAGTCCTGTTGGCTCAGTAACAGGCCATCAAGAACCAGTCTGAATAGTAAGTTGAAAATATCCAGAAGATGCACAGATTTAGGAATTGGGGAGTCTCCACCATAGGAGGGAATCCTCCTATCCTATAAAATATGATGTATTTTAGGTCTTCCACCTTCCATTCCTTTCCAAAATAAGGCAACATAAATAAATTCCCATTATTTTGATAAAATTATGAAATACCTAATCGTTTTACAGATCGGATAACACAACAATCAAAGAGATACACCAGAGAAGAGGACAATAAATTAAGAGCCAACTTGGTATAGTGGTTAAGAGTTGACAGTCTCTAATCTGGAGAACTAGGTTTGACCCACCACTGATCGACCATTTACTCACTGGGAACTTCACTGCCCGAGCTCCTGTGCAGGAGCACAAATCAGGGACAGATGAGGCACACCGGGCCAAATACTCCCCCTTGTGGGTGCAGGAAGAAGTGGGGCAACCTGCCACAACTAAAACTCCAGGCTGCAGCCTGGCATGAAACCTCCAGTGCGTAAACAGTCATCCACATACAACCACCTGGATGACCTTGGGCTACTCACAATTCTATCAGAGCTCTCTCAGCCTCACCTACCTCACAGGGTATTTGTTGAGGGGAGAGGAAAGGTAAGCTGCTTTGAGACTTCTTTGGGTACCAAAAAACAGCACTTCTTTTAAAGGTTTATGTCCAATAAACCTACACAATGACATTTTGATGGAGTGTCATTTTATGTCTTATAAATATTCCTTGATCCGTGATACAAACATGCATCGAGAGAGAAACTCCTCTCCAGAATTATCCTCTCAGTCTTTTTCAACATTTTTACTATTGAGAAACTCCTGAACCATTTTTCAGGCTTTTAGAAACCCCAGAAATGGTACAATGGTGCAGAATATGGCTGCAAAACATAGCTTTGTACACACCCACCCAGGGCCCCTCCCTGTTCCACCCACTTATTGGCCATTTTGGAAGGAGTGGGGGCTAGTCAATATGACTGTATGTGATATTACCTTATAAATGTTTTAAAAAATTAAAATATATACAAAAAATTAACTCCCACCCATTCAGGAAACCCTTCCAGGGCCGTCAAGAAACACAAGGGTTTCAAGAAGCCCTGGTTGAGACAGCCTATTCTAACCCACAACAAACTGGCCAAAACCTCTCAATATCACTCTTGGCACCAACTTCCAGGAGACCAAATTCTTCTTCAGAAATCTAGGCATAGACTGGAACTGGAAGGCTGGAATCACTCACATCCCATAAGCTAAGCTCTTTTATGTCAAGTGCTTTATCTTTTCAACCTTCTTTGTATCTGGTTTATTTTTAAAACATGGCTAGGGGCTAGGGATGGTAGGGGAAATTTCAGTATTAACAGCTGTAAGTGTAACAGAAGAAAGAATTGGCAACTGTAAACATTCCTATATAATAAACATGAGCAGGCCTTTTCATGTATGGTTTGATGTTGTGGGCTGAACAAGAGAATGTATTCTAGATGCTGGCTCTCAGATTACCAAAGATTGCAATTACGTTTCCTTCAGAGGAATACAATTATCAGCATGCATTACGATTAAATGTTGTGTATAGAAAATATTTCTGGGAGGGATTATTTAGTGTGAATTGTTTAGCATATTACTTCAGATAATGAAACAGTTAATAGCTAATGAAATATTAGCAGCAACTCATTAATTTTTAAATTATTTAGCAATGGTGTTTTGCAACTCAGTATCTATTGCTAATCTTTTTATGTATTTCGGGATATGGCATCTTGGAGATAAAGCTGCCGAAAAGGCCAGGGGGGCATTTAAAGGAAGGTCTGGGGATGGGGTTCAGAAGATGGCTTTGATAGTGATGCCAGGATCTTTATGGAAGGATCTAGTAAAACGGTAACAAGGTTGATGTCAAGGATGGGATAGCTGGAATAATAAGCATTTTGTAAAGTATAAACAGAAGAGAAACACCATCCCAGGTGTATTAGCCTGAGAAAACCACAGCAAGAAATCAGACCCAGAATTCCCAGCCAACATTCTCAGCCAACATTCTCACCTGAAAAGCTCCTCCAATCCTCTCCTTGGCAGTGATGACACTCCAAGTCTGGCTGTCAATTAACATGGCTTGGTGATCAAGTTGTTCTACCCGCCTCACGCACAACCAAACAGTTCCTTCTTGCTTCAGCCTTACACATTCCTAATTGCAGGTTGGCGCAGTATGACTTACATACGCCTAATCTTCCTCTTTTGTATAATGTAGGCGTGAAGAAAGTTTATCTAGGCTGCTAGAACTTGTCTGACATTTATAAAGGGCACTTGCTGAGAGACAGTGTGTGTGAGCATTTCAGTCCTGAGTTCTGCTCGTCTTAGCAAAGGACAATGAGTATTTTTCACAGGGTGTTTATGTTATGGTTGTATTTGTGCACACCGATCTTATTTGTGGAACTTTTTTTGGTTCTTTATAATGCATTAAAGAACACACCAATACCATCAGAAACCAAAGATCCAGTGAAACTACGACTTTATCATGTGGCATCACTGTTGGTTTTTCGTTTGGTAAGTGCAGAGAACTTATCTTTCTGTTTCATCTGTTTGTATCTGCTAAAGAACGTGATTACAGAAGAAACAATGCTGGTTGCTTGGATGATTTCATAAGAAAGTGCATGGATTATTAATAAATTTGCAGCCAGCATCGTTAATGGAAGTAAGTCTCAGGATTTACAATGGGTTCAGTAGACCTTACTCTTAAATATCAGGGAATGGTAATATTTAAAGAAATGTACATTCCAATCATGTATTGGAGAGAAAATCTCATTGAATCTGTGGGAATTCCAAACAAAAATGCATAGGATTAAATAGCAAAATATACAATGATATTTAACCAAATTACTTGGTGTTATTGTTGTTGTTCTTGTTAGGTGCGAAGTCGTGTCCGACCCATCGTGACCCTATGGACAATGATCCTCCAAGCTTGCCTGTCCTCTACCATTCCTCGGAGTCCATTTAAGCTCACACCAACTGCTTCAGTGACTCCATCCAGCCACCTAATTCTCATCCCCTTCTTCTTTTGCCCTCAATCGCTCCCAGCATTAGGCTTTTCTCCAGGGAGTCCTTCCTTCTCATGAGATGGCCAAAGTATTTGAGTTTCCTCTTCAGGATCTGGCCATCTAAGGAGCAGGCAGGGCTGATCTCCTCTAGGACTGACCGGTTTGTTTGCCTTGCAGTCCAAGGGACTCACAAGAGTCTTCTCCAGCACCAAAGTTCAAAAGCCTCAATTCTTTGACGCTCGGCCTTCCTTATGGTCCAACTTTCACAGCCATACATTGTAACTGGGAAGACCATAGCCTTGACTACATGCACTTTCCTTGGCAGGGTGATGTCTCTGCTTTTTAGGATGCTGTCTAGATTTGCCATAGCTTTACTCCCCAGGAGCAAGCATCTTTTAATTTCTTTGCTGCAGTCCCCATCTGCAGTGATCTTGGAGCCCAGGAAAGTAAAATCTGTCACTACCTCCATTTCTTCCCCATCTATTTGCCAGGAATTGACAGGGTCGGATGCCATGATCTTAGTTTTCTTGATGTTGAGTTTCAAGCCAACTTTTGCACTCTCCTCCTTCACCCGCATCAAGAGGCTCTTTAGTTCCTCTTCGCTTTCTACCATTAGAGTGGTATCATCTGCATATCTGAGGATATTTCTCCCTGCAATCTTGATCCCAATTTGTGACTCATCTAACCCCGCCTTTCTCATGATGTGCACCACATACAAATTAAATAGGCAAGCCGAACTCCTTTCTCAATTTTGAATCAATCAGTTATTCCATGCCCGGTTCTCACTGTTGCTTCTTGACCTGCATATAGGTTTCTCAAGAGACAGATAAGACGCTCTGGTACTCCCATCTCTTTAAGAACTTGCCACAATTTGTTGTACTCCACACAATCAAAGGCTTTAGCATAGTAAATGAAGCAGAAGTAATGTTTTTCTGGAACTCCCTAGCTTTCTCCATGATCCAGCATATGTTGCCAATTTGATCTCTAGTTCCTCTGCCTCTTCGGAATCCTGCTTGTATTTCTGGAAGTTCTTGGTCTACATATTGCTGGAGCCTAGCTTGTAGGATTTTGAGCATAACCGTGCTAGCATGAGAAATGAGTGCAATGGTGCGGTAGTTTGAACATTCTTTGGCATTGTCCTTCCTTGGGATTGGAATGTAAACTGACCTTTTCCAATCCTGTGGCCACTGTTGAATTTTCCAAATTTGCTGGCATATTGAGTGTAGCACTTTTACTGCATTGTCTTTTAAGATTTTGAATAGTTCAACTGGATCCACCACTAGCTTTATTGTTGCTCAGACTTCCTAAGGCCCATTTGACTTCACATTCCAGGATGTCTGGCTCCAGGTCAGTATCTACCCCATCGTGGTTATCAGGGATGTTAAGCTCGCTCTTGTATAGTTCTTCTGTATAATTTTGCCACCTTTTAAAAATCTCCTCTGCTTCTATTAGGTCCCTGCAATTTTGGTCCTTTATCATACCCATCTTTGCATGAAATGTTCTCTTCATATCTCCAATTTTCTTGAAGAAATCTCAGGTCCTCCCCATTCTATTGTTTTCTTCTATCTGTTTGCACTGTTCATTTAAGAAGTTATTCTTATCTCTTCTAGCTTTTCTCTGGAATTCAGCATTCAGTTAGGTGTATCTTTCTCTTTCTCCCTTGCCTTTCACATCCCTTCTCTCCTCAGCTATTTGTAAAGCTTCCTTAGACAGCCATTCTGCTTTCTTGCATTTCTTTTTCTTTGAGATGGTTTTAGTTGCTATCTCTTGTACAATGTTGCAAACCTCCGTCCATAGTTCTTCAGGCACTCTGTCTATCAGATCTAATTCCTTAAATCTATTTGTCACCTCTACTGTATATTCGTCAGGGATATGATTTAGTTCATACCTGAGTGGCCTAATGCTTTTCCCTACTGTCCTCAATTTAAGCCTAAATTGGTATAGAAACTTGGTGTTATAGAAAAGCCTAAATTAGAATCATGTAGCTAGCAGGTCTGAGCTGAAGAGGGGAGGATTTTGCCCCAAAATTACTGGCACACAGGTACACACACAGAAACATTTGATGTTTTGTAAGCTTCATCAAAAGCCTGGTGAAAGTGTTTGCTGTTTAATATTGAGGGTTACTGAGCTACATTACTTACCTGCAGTGAAATTGGGGTCCCAACATTGAAATGTAAAGCACTCAGCACAACCTTAGCACTGAGACCATATGAGGATAGTCACAAACATCTCATCTTTTGAAACTATTGTAGGGGCATGGATTTTGTTCCTGTTGTGCACAAAGCATTTTTATGTTTAAATGTTTTTCAAAACCTGATATTCTGAACGTTACATGCTGATTTCTGATCTACTTATACTTTGTTCTTTCACTATTATGCAGGGGAAGATTTCTGAAAAAGTAGGTATCTGCAGCCAAATTTCACTTGTTAGATTTATGTTAAATTTGACACTACCTGGGAAAAAATCAAATCTCTACATTTGGGATACAAACTTTGAACATGTGCCAGTAAGGATTTACCAGCCAACCAGCCCTTCTACTCAACCAAGGAAAGGACTGATCTACTTACATGGAGGATGTGGGATATTTGGAAACAAAAGTAAGATATCTTACATAACTTTAGTATTCCTTTATAACCAGGTAATATTATGACCAGATTCCATTGGGCCAAGAAGTTATTCCCAAACTATGGAATGCTCGCACCCAAGAACCAAAATGGCCATGTCCTACTTATCATTGTCAATCAGTTTGCCCAAACATTTGGATTTGAAAGGGTTTTCTTTGACATTTTAGATACTGTCTTAATTTATTGATAAAGTACTCAAATGAACACTAAAAAAAACCCCACAAAATTGCTTTCTTCTATTCCGCCTAGTAAGTTGAAAAATACATCCTTGTTATGTTGAGTGGCTAGAGGAGAAAGGGAGAAAACAGAGATAGGGAAACAGCCAGTCATTGAGGGACACCTGTATCTCCAAGAGGCAAAGAGGCTGTTTCTCCTTGAACAAATTTGAAGGCAATAAAGCACACCAAAGTGAAGGAAAGGGGTTTTATTCAAATCTCTATAATCAATATTATAAAAATAGATAATAAAATGGAGAATATACCCACATCTCTTCCACTGCAGGAACCCTGAATGGCAGTGGGCAGACTCCAGGTATTGGTCAATGAGCTCAGCACTACTTCATGGTTGAGAGCTGAGGTTCCAAAAACAACAACATGGTTCTCAGGAATTTATACACTATTCTAAATATTTAGCCATGTGTATTTGTGTGCCCTATACCTGTTCTTATAAGGGAGTTATACAATCCAGGACCAACTGATAAGCATAAGCAGAGCAAATGTCTGGTACAAGGAACTCCCAGACTCCCTACATTCTACTGCTAGGTGTACCGGGTGTAGCCTCTTTTCTTCTGCCAGCTCAGAATCCCATGTAGCCAAGTGAGGTCAACCAATTCAGTAGCAGAGCTACTGGAACCTCAGCGCTCGTGCCTGGCAATTCTGAGGTGTGGTTCAGGCCTGTGCTCTGAACATCCTTCCTGTCCCTCTCCCTCCAGGCCCATTATTGGCCATTTTGGGGTGGGTGGGTTGACATGACATATAGGTCATATTTGTTTAACAAATTTTAATATATATAAAAATTAATTAACTCCCATCCATTCATGAAACTCTTCCAGGGCCATCAAGAAACCCTACGGTTTCATGAAACTCTGTTGAGAAAGCCTGTTCTTTATTAGACAGTGGTCTTATTATCCACATACACTTTGGGTGGAAGAATCCCTTTTGCCTCTTGACAAACTACAGAAAGTTTCAGTTCAGTAGTGGAGCCAAGTGGCAGCACACCTGCTTTGCATACAGAAGGTTCCAGGTTCAATTTCTTCATACATTCAGCTAACAAGAACAGGTAGTATGTTTATTTATTTATGATTAAATTTCAATACCAGACGTATCAGCACAGATGTCTTGGGGTGGTTTACAACAATGTTAAAAATATAATAACAGTTAAAAATCAATTAAACAATTACAATAGATTAGACAGGTAATCTGCCAGATGGTCGGTGATCCCAAATTATTTCTTCTGATGATTGGGGCAGGCAATGAGCTGTTGGGTTGCAATAGGGGAGGCCCTTATTGTTTGCATTTTTATTAATCCAAATGTTATGTAAAACATCCCCCACCTGAATTCATGGGTAGCCACCAGCAGCTAGAGTGCATAAATCAAATAGTCTGACTTGGCATAAGGTTGTTTAAAAACATGAAACATGCCAGTCATCTCAGCAAAGTTACCTGGAAACAGATTTATCTCTGAAGTGTATGAGGCCAGCAGTAGTGCTGGCCAAGTTTGGAGTTGGGGTAGACTCACCCCAAGCTTTGGTAGGCTACTTGCCACTGGCAAATTCCGCAAGAGTTAGGGTTGTTTTTTTCAAAAGAAAATGAATAAAAATAAATAAACAAATGAATAAAAACTTGTGTCCTTGCCTGATTACTTGTTTTAAAAAAGCTTTTAAATAAATAAGATTAGATTTTTAAAAATAATTGGGCAGGAAAAAATTACAAGCACCTGGAGGCATCGGTGAAAGGAGTTCAAGTACACCTACCAGTGGTATAGCCAGAATCAAGTACAAGTACACTTATCAGTGGTATAGCCAGGATATGGTCAAGACATATAGAGGGCACTCTCTGTTATTTCTTTACATATAAAATTTGCCTGGGGCCTTGTAGACATTGTTTCTGTACATAGGCAGATTATAATTAACCAAAGAGAACCAGAATACTGTTTTTCCTACATTCTGATGTGTGTGAACAAAATGGAAAATTCGAACACTGTCAATCACATGGATCAGGTACTTTGTGGAAACACACACAAACCCAATAGGTATAGCTGGTGAGCTTCTAATTCCCATGAACAGAATGAAATAGAATGTCTGCAGAATCTAACGTCTGGCTGAAATTAAATTCTTTCAAGATTTAAAAAAAGAGATAGTCCATATCTTTATATTAATTCTCATTAACTCTCACTTTTGGATTTATTTATAAGAGATTCTGTGTCATAGAGCTCATTAATTTTTGCTGAGAAGTAATTTCTGTCAGATGTTATCAACTTTATCATGGAAGAGGTCGATTTCTTTGATAAAATTTTCTTCGGACCTCTGCAGTGAAGAATGGAGAGGGCTCTCAGAAGTTGGCCCATCCATGCACTAAAGCCTTGATGTTTTCAAGATGACAGTTCTACAGAATCATTCCAGAATACCCCAAGTTACCCAGGATGCTGTATAACCAAACACTAAATTTAGATTTTTCCACATTGGCACAGGACAGAGACTGTTATAGATAGAGTGTGTTGCTTCTTGAATTCCAAGCAGAATGAAATAATCGTAACTTAGTTCTTCCTTTTACATGATGCCGGTGGAGCAAAGAACTTTGCTAGCTACTCTAAGAGGGTTAGGCAGTGAATATTGACTTTCACCGAAATATAATTGCCAACATTTACTGGCCTATTGGCGTATGTCCAAAATGTAGGGAAGTAAACATCAGTTTTCAGGCAATCACAAAAACCCACAGGTGAATTCATCACATTTTAATTGTTTGCTGTAATTTACCGCTGTACAGTGAATTAAGTAATGTCTATCCACCAATGAATTAAAAGAAATTAAACCAGGTAAAATAAGCTTTTATCTACTTGCAGAAATTCAATAATAAAATTATGCTTCTGTAGTAAACAGCAACCTAAGACATTTTTAAACATATTAAGACTTTTCCTTCCCAGGAGGCTATGAACGAGTATGCCGCCATCTTGCCCGAGAAAGTGACTCAGTGGTTGTGTATGTGGAGTAAGTGTGCTTTAGATTCTCTTCATTCAAAAGAGGCTAAGGAAAGTTAAGTCTTTAGCCAGAAAACATACAGGCCTAGTTTTCAGATGGATGCATAAACCTTGTCACACTCTCTCAGACCTTTCTGGCTTTGTTTTGCCTTTTACTGTACTAGAATGGAAGGAGTACATGTTTTCTAATTACAGCTACTCCTTTTTTTATCAGCCATTAGGCTTAAGTTACATTGAAGGTACCAGAGGAAATGGTAGAAAACTGGGACCTTTGAAAGAATGAGGCTAATAATTTTCTGTTTGAATGGCTTCCTAATTTCTGTAATCTTCATTCTAGTACATTATTTACTGGATGCCTTATTCTTTTTTGACTATATTTTTTCTGTATTTTGTAATCCACTTTGAGTCTCAGTGAGAAAGGGAACCATAAATGAAGTGCATAAACAAAGCATTGGCAGAGGGTAGAACCTTCAATCTTCACCTTCAACCATAGGCTGGTACCTCTGAGAAGCAGCGATTGCCCAAAACAGCTTGGAGTCAAATGGCATTCCTTATTTGAGATTGTAAACAGATAACAAATGATTATCAGATCAACTTCCTGAGGGTGGGGTGATTTTCTATCCTACTAATGATTCATCTAGTCCAGCTGAAGAGACTTCAACATCCTGACAAAGTTTGAGAACCAATGTTTTGATATTTCAGGTATCGGCTAGGTCCTGAGCACGAACATCCAGCCCAGTTATTTGACTGTCGTACAGCCACAACATACTTCCTGAACAAGTCACAAGACTATGGAGTGGACCCGAACAGTATTATCCTTGCTGGAGAAAGTAGTGGAGGTGCACTTGTTGCTGCTCTTTGCCGAGATATGGTAAAAAGACCAACTACTCCAAAGATTCGAGCCCAGATTCTGATCTACCCGTTGCTGCAGATAATGGATCTTTCTTTGCCATCCCATCAGCAAAATCATTTTGGTCCTGCCTTGACCCGGCGGCGGGCAATGAAACTTGGTTTAATATATATGAAAGCAAACATTCGGAAAGTTGAAGACCTCATGAGCAATGCCCACGTTCCTGAGTTCATGAAGATGAAATACAAGAAATGGCTTAGTG
Organism: Paroedura picta; assembly: GCF_049243985.1. NCBI lineage: Eukaryota > Metazoa > Chordata > Lepidosauria > Squamata > Gekkonidae > Paroedura > Paroedura picta. The sequence goes on along the minus strand of NC_135372.1, from coordinate 49,312,779 downwards.
CAGACTGCATCCCAGAAGAATTTAAAATCAGAGGCTATAAGCCACCATCACCCGTCCCATTTTCAAAAGAACTGTATGAACAAGTCAGACTGAGTGATGAGACAATGCTGTCACCAATTTTAGATGAGGATGCCATTGTTCAACAGCTCCCTCAGACCTACCTTTTAACTTGTGAATATGACTTAATTAGAGATGATGGACTTCTATACAAGAAACGCCTAGAGGACAATAAGGTGCCTTTGACATGGAACCATCTGAAGGATGGATTCCACGGAGTTATAATGTTTGTTGATACTGGGCCACTTGAGTTTTCATGTACAAAAACAGCATTTGAACATATACTGAAGTTTATAAAGGGGTTATAAGAATAACAACCACCAGCCTGAGAGTTCTGATCTTCTACTTTCATAGTACCTGGTAAATACAAGCAATTGCTTAAGTGATTTCTGGCCATCCTCTGAACAAAGCTTTTCATGTAGACCAGGTTCTGTGAAGCTGCTTTTGTACTATCCTGGAACTTTTGGAGCTCTCTCTTACTCCACAGAAGTCTTCTCCCTCATCCTCCTGAAAGTACAGTCATAAGCGTCAAGGGACCTTCCAAGTGCAGTATCCAACAACATTACCAGGAACAACAGACGGAAGGGGAAATGCTTCCATGCAGGGGCGGAAGCATTTTGCACATGCAGATGGGATTAATCAAAGGGCAGCATGTACTGTATAATTGGATAAAAGTTCTGGTCCTGTTCAGGCAGGAGAAGTTTATGGCACATAAATAATCAAACATTTCTCCTCAGATTCAAAAATCCAGCTTAAAACTAGAAATAGTATAAATGATGGGATTCTTCTAGTATGAGCCACCTTCAGTTGCAAAAAAGGATGGGGGCCAGCATTATTAGCAACATGATTCACAAACAGCTTTATCCAGTTCAATTCATCTGAGCTAGCTGAAAGCTTCTTCTCTGGCATGTGATTAAAAGTCATTCCTTGAATAATTATGCAATGCATTTTACCTTTTTGCGTCTGCAAATTGGCAGTCCTTTCCCATGACAGTGCCTATGTTGTAACTTGCACATTCAAACCGTTTGGTACAAAACTTTATGCGCAAGACATGCAGCGTATTGTTAACACATGTTTATTCAGAAGTGTCGCTGAATTCTATGGGGGTTGCTCCTAAGAAAGTATGCATACGATTGTAGCCTGAGCTCTAGACCTCTCCTAGTGTAAGAGCCTCTGCGCCTTTTCACCTACCCGTATTAGTAACCGCCTTCTCTGGTAAAGCCATGTGACCTGAGCTAACATTCCAGGTTTTTTTTTTGATGAATGTGTACTTTACCATCATTATTTATATCATTCTCCTAATTTCTCATTTGCAATAAAATGTATTCAGACAATTCACACTACAATGTCACGGTTATGTATACTAATCCTATAGAGTGCACTACTTGCTAGGACAGACCCTCTAGAGAGGCAGAGGGGATGTGTAAAAATGTTCCTTTGAGCATCTGCCCCTTTCTGCTCACTGTATCCTTATGAATATCATTTTTCCCATGCAAAAAAAGGACATGCATAGCATCATTATAAAAGCTGTATTTGACATCCAACCTCAGCAGAGCAGTAAGATTTTATGTCTTCAAAGAACATTTTGAGAATCATTTGCAAGTACCGCACAGGTTCTGTCAGTCAGCTCCTCCCATTGTTTAGAAGTTAGTGGCATTTGGGGCTGGGGACATAGGCAAAACTGCCTGTCTGGAACTTTAACAGGGCCAGTAAGAATTCTTGGCGTCTATTAGCTGGAGAGATGGCTCCATTGACCACTGCAGGCAGCTGGGTGACCTTGGGCTAGTTATATTTCTATTGGGGCTCTTTTCTCAGAGCATTTCTCTTAGACCTCCTCCCTCAGTCCTAGCTACCTCACAGGGTGTCTGTTGTGTGGAGAGTAATGGAAAGGTGTTTGTAAACCACTTTGGGACTCCTTCAGGTAGTGAAAAGCGGAGTATAAAAACCATCTCTTCTGCTTCTCTTCCATGGCCTGCCTAGGTGTGCATGGGCAAACCAGAGGAAAGGAGCATGAGGGCTATATGATAAGTAAATGTGGAAGTCAAGTAGGATAATAAGATCAGATCCCTTAATAAAGAATGGCCCAGAAAATGTAATGGAAGAGGTGGTTCAGAGAGTAAACAGGGAAGCATCAGTTCTGGACCCATTCCATTCTGGCTTCCAACCAAGCCGTGGGGTAGAAACAGCTCTGGTCATTCTTACAGATGATCTCTGGAGGTGGGTCAGCTGGTGTTATTAAATCTCATAGCAGTGTTTTTCATGGTCAATCATTATCTGCTAGCTTACCTTGCTGATGGATATGGAGGGTCAGCCCTAAAATGGCTGGTCTAATTTCTCTAAGGTCGAGGGCAGACAGTAGCAATCAGGGAGAAGCAGTCGCACTGCTGCCCACTCCCTCATGGAGTACCACAGGGTGCAGTTCTCTCTCCGATGCTATTTAACATTTATACATGCCCTCTTGCATGGCCGGTCTGAGATTATGGGCTGGGATGCCATCAATATGCGATGACACCCAACTCTATCTACAGGCTGGATACACCCCCAATATCACAAGTTGGCTCTGGCAGAATGGCCTGAGGCTTAACCACTCAAAGATGGAGGTCCGGTGGCTGGGAAAGAAAGGACCCGAAGAGGAAGCATGCCTCCCTTGTCTTGATGGAGTGCAATTAACAACTGTCAGGAACCTGGGGGTGATCTTTGATGCCTCCTTTTATACAGAGGCTCAGGTCACAAATGTAGTGTACCAGATATTTTATCATCCTTGCCAGACAAAGCTACTAATGCCCTATGTGGGCCCAGAACTCCTAACCACAGTGATCCATGCAACAGTCACCTCCAGGTTGGATTACTGTAACTTACTGTATGCAGCCCGCCCCTTGGTTTTGATCCAGAAGCTACAGCTGGTACAAAATGCAGCTATCGCTACAAGTTGGCAGAAGTTCCAACATGAGCGCTGGTAGACTGTAGGAGGCTGATGGCATCGTCTAAAACCACAAATTTAAACCGTCAGCATCAGGTAACAATTGTGCTGTATTTCCCTTGTGCGGAATGGCCCTCTGCTTTCCAAAGGTCAAGCAACCCTTTTCAGCATGGTTACCCCCCCTCCAAAATCCCTAATACCAAAACCAGATTATGGGACTCAGTGTTAGCATCTGTTTCATGTTCTGCAACTTGAAGTTGCACTGTTTGCTGCCTTGAGTCCAAGAAAGTACAGTTGGACATAAATATCTTAAATGAATAAACAAAACCTAGCCATAAGGCAATCCTCGAAGTAACCAGGACAACTGGTCATTACTAGTAATGCATAGGGCAAATGCTGGAGAAACAATTATAAAATCCAAATAAACAATTACAACGCCAGTGGGTATTTTTACCCCCCCCCCACTAAAAAGTCCATGTAGCTCAAAGTCTGCTGGACTAATAACAGCCAGAAAGTGCTGAATTCAAAGCTCCACCTGCCCACAGCCCGTCTTCACAGCTCAATTACCGCTGCTTTAACAGGGCCAATTAGCATTCTTCAGAGCTAGATTTCTTTGAATGACAGGTAACCATGGAGAGGCACAATCCAGTAAGCAATCAAGACTCTGTTTTTTTCTTTTTGATGAAATATAAGAAACATGTCTTTAAAGGCATATCTCATGCCATATCTGCCATTATTCCTGGGTTGCCAAGCTGGCAAAAGGAATGCTAGCATTGTACCAAATCTCACCTCCAATCATTTCTTCTGAATGAAGAGAAAACAAAATCAGAGTGATCCATAGAAAAAATATTGTTGACTATGTTAAGTATAAGCTGTTTATGATTGTTAAAATTATCAGAAACTATGCAAACAAATGTTGAAATGATGGTAACAAAGTAGACTTCTCTTTTTAAATGTGGTGCAAACGTGAAAAAGTCTATAAAAAGTCTGTAAGCTTTGGGTAAAAGTCCATAATATTGTAGCCAGTCTATAATCTTAAATGGAGAGAAGAGGGTTTGTAAGATTGAAACAGGGAACCAAAATGTTTTTCCACAGTGCTTCCTAACCCACATACAGAGCTTCTTCTACTATGCGACGACGGCAACAAAACTAGAATTGGCCAAGAAATGGAAAACGTAAGAACTAACTCCGACAGAAGACTGGGTGAATAAACTAGCTGATCTTACCAAGATAGCCAAACTGACACTAAGAGGCCTTTCAAGAATAATGGGGCCCTTACCTGAACTATTTACAAAAGGGATTAAAAATGGGGAACCAAGTGTATCAAATGAAGAGTATAGCTCTCCTTTTCTGTATTAACAATGTAGATTGCATGTATCTCACTGTTTTTAACTCTGGAAAATAAAATAAAAACTTTCTATTAAAAAAAAAAAAAAAAAAGAAAAAATATTGTTTGCATTGAAAGCATATTTTCTGTGTGTGTGTGCTTCTTCCCTCCCTTCACAACCAGTAATTTACAAAAAGCCAAATAGTAGCTGCTTCTCCTGGGAGAATTTGCTAGGACACACAAACGTAAGCCTTTATCCTTCTACCGTGATATGCCAGTCCCAATTTATTCCTCTTTCTAATAAGGCATGTTTGTTATTGTTACCAGTGTCTATGTGAAAGCAGAAATTACCTAGACATTAAATGCGTTTCGCTGAGCATTTCCTTGTTCTGCTTACAATTTTTAAAAAAACAGAAATTCTTCCTTTGAAATGAGGCAAGCATAATAAGCCAGATGATCAATTTAAGTTAAATGACGTTATGAAATGTATGAAGGAATAATTTTAAAAATCTAAAGCATACACAAACAAAGAACCACAGCACAAGCCTTCTAGGAAGGAGGTGCAACGTATTTCAAAATAGTTTATCTTTTCCAGGGATCATGCTGGATCTTTAGCACATCTCACTCTCAAGTCACTGTTATTACCATGTGTCATCTGAACATATGTATTTTAGACCTGAGCTTTATTGGAATGAAAGATCTTTCTGACTAATAAAACTCTTAGGTGAGCGTGAAAAAGAGAACTAGACCCAGATATACATTATGACAGAAACAGCTTCCTTTGACGGGAATAATCAGTACTCTCAAGCAGAATAAAAGTAACCACCGAAAACAGGGGGAACATATTTAAACGCCCTTGAGATGCAAGTGTTCCAAAGACCCACACTTTGGGGCATAACAAATTTAGAGTCCAGTGGCATCTTTAAGACCATTTTTTAAAATTCAAGGTATGAGCTTTCTTGTGCAAGCACACTTCCTCAGACATAAAAAGGTGCCACTAGACTCTACATTTGTTCTGCTGCTTCAGACCAACACGGCTACCCACTTGAATCTACCTTTGTGTACAGTTCGTCACTCAAGAGGAAAGCTGAAGGATGAGAATGGGAAAGCAGATGGGGGGAAACGGAGGTGTTCAAAGCCTCTCCTGAAAGAGGGTTCATCAGGAGAGATCCCCAAGTATCTCGACAGGCTTTCTCAAAAAGGGATTTGTGAGAGCCCTGGAAGGGTTTCCAGACCACTGACCATCTGACTTTGGAGATGCAGGTCAAAAAAGTAGCCGGCCAGGCGTTATTCCACCTTCGCCAGGCCCGACTACTAGCGCCCAACCTGTCCCCCGAACACTTAGCCACAGTGATCCATGCAACAGTCACCTCCAAAATAGATTTCTGTAACTCACTCTACGCGGGCCTTCCCTTGTCCTTGATCTGGAAACTTCAGCTAGTGCAAAACGCAGCTGCTAGGGTCCTAACCGGCACATCTTGGAGGGCCCACATCCAGACAGTGCTGAGGTAGCTGCACTGGTTGCCAATTGCTGCCCGGATCCAGTTCAAGGTTTTGGTTTTAACCTTCAAGGCTTTACGCGAGTTGGGACCCACATACCTGAGGGACCGCCTATCGCCCTATGCCCCCTACAGGGCTCTGCGCTCTGCAGATGAAAATCTGCTGGTCGTTCCCGGCCCTAGGGAAGCATGCCTGGCCTCGACCAGGGCCTTTTCAGTCCTGGCCCCGACCTGGTGGAATAAGCTCCTGGGAGAGCTGCGGGCCCTGCGGGATCTTTCAACGTTCCGCAGGGCCTACAAAACGGAGCTCTTCTGCCAGGTTTATGGTTGAGGCCGGGGCTGATAATATAAATCTACGCCCCCCACCTGGGATTTGGGACCTGAAGTAAACATCATCAGGACCTCCTCTCCACCCGCGAGTAGTGGGAGGGGGGGAAGTTGAGTTGCTGATCTCCGCCATGTTGGTAATGTTGGTAATGTTATTGTTGTCTTTTAATGGGGTTTTAATGGGGATTAGGATGCTGTAACCCGCCACGAGCCGTAAGGGAGTGGTGGGAAACAATAATAATAATAATAATAATAATAATAATAATAATAATAATAATAATAATAATAATAATAATGGTGCTCATGGCCACAACGTTGGCCCCTGTTTTAAACCAATCAGATTTGTCTAGCTATAGTTGAGTCCAGTGGCACCTTAGAGACCAACAAGATTTGGGGAATATGTAGGATTTTGAGAGGCAATGTTTCCTTCGTTAGATGTGGAGGGAGTTTAGATTCTTTAAAGCTTATACCCACAAAATCTTGTTGGTTTCTATGGGACTCAAATATTGCTCCTTTATAGCTAACTAACACAGTTACCCGCTAAAACAGATTTTTCCAGTTACTTGCTGATTTTATACATTTTACCACTCTATAATTTCTCATAGTCGTGTTCACATTTTGCAGTTTGTTGCTGCTGTTTCTAGCAAGAAAATGAGGATGCCGATAAGGCTTGCTAACAAGTCAGTTGAAAGGCTTCTCTTACAAGCCTTCCCAAAGCAGCAGTAACATTTGCCTTTAAACGATTCTGTTAGAGTACTATCGCCAAGATACCACTGTTTCCCCTATATTCATACATTTTTAATGGCTATTGACTCCTCCAGAAAAGGCTCTGTGACTAAAAATATATGGTGGCCTTTAGAAATCCACCTCAGTAGACATCCAAACAGTGTTCCCAGTCCACACAAATGAATGTCAGTGAAAGGAGGAAGAAGACACTTCTCTACCTGAGGGGCATTGAAAGGCTGCTGGACTACCACTGGGGTAACATCCAAGCATGTAGCCATGAAAGTGCTTGCAAAACCCAGAATGGGCTCATCTTGTTAATTGTTGATTGTATTAAGGGGTGTTTTTATCATTTTATTGTAAACCGCCACAAGTCAACCAAGAGTGGCAGTATAGAAATTTAAAAAAATTAAAAATTAAATAAATACTGCCATATTCTGATGCTGTGAGATAACAATATTCAGTGGTAACAGCTGGGATATAAACTGTGAGCTGCCGTATGAGCTATTACTTCTACCGCTCCTGTTGCATTGATCTAAAAACCTTGCTCCTTTCCATTTCTGTATTGTTTTTAAAAACATGCTCCTTTCCAGGGGGCAACTGTTGTAGACTATTGCAGGAAAAAGCAATCTATTAAGAGTCCAACTATCACAAGTTATGTGCAACACATACCTTCTCTGGGACTCCCTAGTCCTAGCCACGTCCCTGTCACTGACACAGGCACAGAGAGAGAGAGACTCCTTCCCCCCCCACTTCCCCCCTCTCCCCCTTACCTCTCCTTCCTGATCTCACTCCCTCCTTCTCTCTCTCTCTCTCTCTCTCTCTCTCTCTCTCTCTCTCTCTCTCTCTCTCTCAAACACACACACACACACACATACAGACTCCTTCACCCCCACCCCCTTGCCTCTTCCACCTGCCTCTCCTTCCTGGTCCCTCCCCTGACTCCCACACACACACACACACTGTTTTATAGCTGGACATCCCCATAAAGTAAATGGCTCTGGCAGTAGGTTCAGTACATGGAAATGAAAGGTCTTATTCATGCAAAGCATTAAGTAATTTATGGAAATACTCTCTCCGACCGTTTAGGCACTGGAGGTTTCATGCCAGGCTGCAGGCCGTAGTTTCAGTCGTGGCAGGTTGCCCCACCTCTTCCTACACCCACATGGACTGTTTATGCACTGGAGGTTTCATGCCGGGCTGCAGGTTGGAGTTTTAGTTGCGGCAGGTTGCCCCACCTCTTCCTGCACTCACATGGGGAAGCATTTGGCCTGGTGTACCTCATCTGCTCCTGATTTGCGCTCCTGCACAGGAGCTGAGGCAGTGATGTTCCCAGTGTGTAAACGGTCATGGGGGAGCATTGGGCCGGTGCACATCATCCACCCCCGATTTGTGCTCCTGCACGGGAGATGAGGCAGTGAAGTTCCCAGTGCATAAACAATCTCCCACATTATGTTCTGGCTTTAAGTATTAAAGACTCACTGGCAGTCTTCAAGCAAAAGTTGTATACACACTTTTCTTGGATGCTTTAGGATGCTTAGGGCTGATCCTGCGTTGAGCAGGGGGTTGGACTAGATGGCCTGTATGGCCCCTTCCAACTCTAGGATTCTATGATTTTATGATTCAATGATTCTAAAGAATTGATTCTGCAACTTGGACATTGCTGATGCTCAGAGGGCAGCACAGTGCCTCCCAATGTAATGTTCCCTAGGACTACCTCACAAGGCTCATATCCCATTTCCTCAGACTATTTGTTTACAATATAAAATGGGCAAAATTCCCAGTGATTTCCCATCTTCATTCATCATAGCAACTGGGTAGTTACTACTGGCAAATGCTCACAGTTTACTGTATCTCTGGATTTCCTGGACTGCATACTAGCACCTGTTTGGGGAAGGCACATTGAGTTTTTCTACATTCCTGCAACTGGTGCAGCTCTTTTTATGTATTTAATTTATTAAATACCGCTTTCCCTTGAGTCTCAGAGCGGTTTACATAGAACATGAATTGTGTAACAGCACAATATAAATTTGGTAACTTTACATTAACAATGAAGTTATCGTCAACAATAACAATAACCACAACATTAGACAGTAAACATTTTTCAGCAGTTAACATAACACCCGCAACCTTGCTGAGTAGGCCTGTCTGAATGGGAGGGGGTTCTGAAGCCCAATAGATGTTGTCACTGACCTCAACCAAACGCCTGGTGGAAGAGATCAATTTTGAAGGCCTTGCAAAACCGTGTTAGCTTCAACAAGGCCTGGAACTCTTCTGGGAGCTCAACTGACCCTTGGAGCAATCCTTCTTGAGGCTACAAGATCCCTGAGGTAGAACAGTCGTGAGGACTGATGGGCTGGAGTAAGAAGACACAAAGGAATGAAACTGTTTCCCAGGACTGCCCTAGAGGAGCTGCCCTTCTAGAAGAGGTAGGAGCAGCAATTTCAACTCTCTGCCTTTCCTCCATGCTCTTCTTCTGCAAAGATCCTGTGGCCACAGGAATGATCTTTTTGAGGACTGGAATTGCTGCAGCAATGGACAGGAGAACAAGAGAACCACACCACTCCTGCACCTGGAGTGGTAGGATACTATCCACTTATAACCCAGGTTCTAATTGGCTTCATTTTGAGTGTGCGTGCTGCATTTGTGTCTGGGCTATCAAGCAGCATTAATGTTCCTGCCATTTTTCCAACATCCCTTTAAGATAGGACAGTCTTATTAAGCTTGTAGGAGTCAAACAAAATCATTCCCTTCCTTTCTCTAATTTTGCATTCCACAGAGAATCTCAAATATTTTGTCAAGACTTTAATTCTTTTCCTAGTTAGAATCCTAGAGGCGCTACCGTAATATGAATTAATAATAGATGGATCCGTTTCTTCTGAACTGAACAACAAGCAAGCCTTTCAAAGCCATTCATCGCTGCATTAGGCGTTCTCTGTTGGCAGAAAGCTTTGTTGTATAGCTTTGTTTTATTGGGCTAATAACTCTGCATAAATCTGCACATATAACATCTGTATTTAAAAGGCTCTGTTCTGCTTGCAAGAGTTACGACAAGGTAACCAAAACAAAGAAACAAACAAAAAATTCCTGGCATCCTTTGAGGAGGAATTTATATTATCCAAAAACATACAACATTATAAGAAAGGTGTACATTCAAACACAGAGGAAACCAAGCCATATACAAAATTTAATGCTGGCCTACAGGACTTCTAGTGCTAGGAGTTCTTGAGATCTAGAGCAGGGGCATTTCCCTGGGCTTTCCCATGAGTAACCAAGAATACTTAGAATCATAGAATCACAGAATCATAGAGTTGGAAAGGGCCACACAGGCCATCTAGTCCAACCCCCTGCTCAACGCATGATCAGCCCAAAGCATTCTAAAGCAGTGGTCCCCAAGCTGCGGGCCGCGGCCCGGTGCCGGGCCACGAAGGCCTTGGCGCCGGGCCGCGGCTCCCTCTCCCTGCCCCCCCGCGCAGTAAAAAACTTCCCAGGCCACAAGCTTGCGGCCCGGCAAGCTTCTTACTGTGGGAAGGGGGGAGGGAATCAGGGCCGCGCCCGCGCATTGCGCATGTGCAGGCGGGCCGCACATGCGCACATGCGTCATGCGCGGCCCACCCGCACATGCACAATGTGCGGGCGCGGGCACGCATACATGGCATGCGCGGGCGAGCAGTTGCCCTGCCGGTCCCCAGCCTCAAAAAGGTTGGGGACCACTGTTCTAAAGCACCCAAGAAAAGTGTGTATCCAACTTTTGCTTCAAGACTGCCAGTGAGGGAGAGCTCACCACCTCCTTAGGCAGCCTATTCCACTGCTGAACTACTCTGACTGTGAAATTCCCCCCCCCCCCCGATATCTAGCCTATATTGTTGTACTTGTAGTTTAAACCCATTACTGCACGTCCTTTCCTCTGCAGCCAATGGAAACAGCATCCTGCCCTCCTCCAAGTGACAACCTTTCAAATACGTAAAGAGGGCTATCATGTCCCCTCTCAACCTCCTTTTCTCCAGGCTGAACATTCCCAAGTCCCTCAAGCTACCTTCATAGGGCTTGGTCCCTTGGCCCCAGATGCTTATGTTTATGTTTGCATTCAATGTGGTTCGTTCACTAGCAGAAGTATTTTAAATCTGAAAGTTGTTCCTGATACAAAATGAACTTTTTACAAAATTGTTTGAGGGTTTTGCTAGCAATTTGCAACCAAACGGCAATTCCGAAGAAGAACAATCGTGCATTTGGGTGGGGAAAGAGGAGTTATGATCAGAACTGTGTTTCCTGTGAAAATATAGTGCAGAAAACAAATGCAATACCTGTAATAAAGAAAAATAATATCTTTAAAAACAAAACCAGATTGAACACTAAAACAAACACAGTTTTTTGTGCATGTTCCTATTGGTTGTGGGACTGACAGAATGAGGCTGTGGCTTGGATCCACTGGAGCATCTCCATGGAGGCAAGGATTTCTATCCACAGACTATAACTTTCTCACTTTCTTCCTCCTACAGCAGCTCCCAGTACTGACTGAAATATTGTCTCCAGAAGAGCATTTCAGGGGACAAAGTTAAAAGTCATGTTCCATGGGCAAAACTCCTTCCATTCATGGAAATGTTGCAGTACATACAAGACTATGTTTCAAAGCAGGGGCAGATTATGCACTTTGAATCTCCTTCTCCTCTCCTGGAAATGAAATTTCTGTAACCTAAAATAAGAAATAGGGGATAGAAGTGAATATTGAAGTCCTTGATATTGCTCCAATGGCTAAACTGATTCACCATCATAAGAGTTATCTTATACTGAAGGAGCAGTCAGACTGTCAGCAGTCAGCTACTCTAAAATGTCCAGTCTCTCCTCAAGGAATTGTAGAATCACTTAAGTTAAAACAAATACATTTTTTTAAACATATGCATCAGTGAATGCCAACAATCATTTTTAAAGGAGTATCAAAATTCACTTGGGCTCCTGAGGAATTTTCAAATACTTCTGAAAACTGGAATTTTCACAAAATTCGCTTGGGATTGTCAATATACTGGCATAGTTGTTCATTGTAACAAATATATTACACAACTGAATGAATTTGAGGGGAAGTTCTATGGAGTCTTTCATTTAGAAAATTCTATCCTTCTCACTACTCAGAACAGGTTCTCTTTCACATTGAAGCACAGTCCAAGTTGTAAGGGGGGTCTTATCTGGATCACAAAGGCGTTCATGTACTATGAAATACACAAACTCATGCTTTGATTCTGTCCTGTCTTGTCCCTGTCTGGGTAAGTTTTTAGAAGCTGGCAGAGCCTTTACAATTTAATTGGTGTTGACACCTTTTGAAGCAATGCCTTGAGGCACTAGGAGTCATTGTCTACTTGTTCCTGTTTGTCTCAGGCTCCTTCAGTTGGTTACCTCACAGCCTGTGATGCTGTGTTGGCCCCTGCACTTTCCATTCATGTACGTAGTTGTACAGGGTCCTCTTGCAAGAACTCTTGTTAAATGCCCAGCAGGCAGTACTGAATAGAGATTTTCATTATATGGGATTTTTCCAGGCCTCTAGCAACAAACAGAAAATGTACTGCAGAACACAAAAACATTGTAGTGGCTGCCCAAATAGATGCAGCCAAGAATCTACAAGAGTGTATCATGTTATTTACTGCTTAGATAGTGATGAGCTCTTGCAATGGCATTTTCAGACCTCCCGTTCTTTCTGTCCGTTCATTTCACCTTTATCAAATGGTGCAATCCATCCCTTAACTGTTTTGGGTATGAAGCTTTTTTGGGGGGGGGGCTCTAGGCAAAAAATCATAGAATCATAGAATCATAGAGTTGGAAGGGGCCATACAGGCCATGTAGTCCAACCCCCGCTCAACGCAGGATCAGCCCTAAGCATCCTAAAGCATCCAAGAAAAGTGTGTATCCAGCCTTTGCTTGAAGACTGCCAGTGAGGGGGAGCTCACCACCTCCTTAGGCAGCCTATTCCACTGCTGAACTACTCTGTGAAAAAGGTTTTCCTGATATCTAGCCTAAATCGTTGTACTTGAAGTTTAAACCCATTACTGCGTGTCCTCTCCTCTGCAGCCAGCAGAAACAGCATCCTGCCCTCCTCCAAGTGACAACCTTTCAAATACTTAAAGAGGGCTATCATGTCCCCTCTCAACCTCCTTTTCTCCAGGCTGAACATTCCCAAGTCCCTCAACCTATCTTCATAGGGCTTGGTCCCTTGGCCCCAGATCATCTTCGTCGCTCTCCTCTGTACCCTTTCAATTTTATCTACGTCCTTCTTGAAGTGAGGCCTCCAGAACTGCACACAGTACTCCAGGTGTGGTCTGACCAGTGCCGTATACAATGGGACTATGACATCTTGTGATTTTGATGTGATGCCTCTGTTGATACAGCCCAAAATGGCATTTGCCTTTTTTACTGCTGCATCACACTGCCTGCTCATGTTTAGTTTACAATCCACAAGTACCCCAAGGTCTCGTTCACACACAGTGCTACCTAGAAGCGTATCCCCCATCCAGTAGGCATGCTTTTCATTTTTCTGACCCAGATACAGAACTTTACACTTATCTTTATTAAATTGCATCTTGTTCTCATTTGCCCATTTTCCCATTGTGTTCAGATCTCGTTGAACTCTGTCTCTAACTTCCGGAGTATTTGCCAGTCGTCCCAATTTGGTGTCATCTGCAAACTTGATGAGTAGTCCCTCCACCCCCTCATCTAGATCATTAATAAATATGTTAAAAAGTACCGGGCCGAGCACCGAGCCCTGAGGTACCCCGCTACTCACCTCTCTCCAGTCTGATGAAACACCATTGACAACAACTCTTTGAGTGCGGTTCTCTAACCAATTCCCTATCCACCTGACTATCTGAAAATCCAGATTGCACTCCTTCAATTTATCCATCAGAACATCATGGGGAACCTTGTCAAAAGCTTTACTAAAATCCAAGTAAATGACATCAACCAAATTTCCCCGATCCAGCAAACCTGTTACTTGGTCAAAAAAGGAAACCAGGTTGGTCTGGCAGGACCTGTTGGAGACAAATCCATGCTGACTTCCTTGGATCACCAAATTGTCCTCCAGATGTTTGCAGATCGCTCCCTTTAATATCTGCTCCATTATCTTCCCCACAACAGAGGTCAGACTCACTGGTCTGTAGTTTCCCGGGTCATCCTTCCTCCCTTTTTTGAAGATCGGAATAACATTTGCTCTCTTCCAGTCCTCCGGGACATCTCCAGTCCTTAAAGAGGTTCCGAAGATGATGGACAAGGGCCGTGCAAGTTCTCTGGAAAGTTCTTTGAGTACTCTCGGGTGCATTTCATCCGGACCAGGGGATTTGAACTCATCCAGTGCAGCTAAATGCCTCTCGACAACCTCTCTATCCATGTTAACCTGCCACCCAGACACTGTCCTTTGGCTATGGCCATCTCTAGATGTGCCTAAACACTTTGACCTGTGGGAAAAAACAGATGTAAAATAGGCACTAAGCCTTTCTGCTTTCTCTGCATCTTCCGTTAGAGTTTGTCCATCCGCACCCAACAGTGGGCCTATTGCCTCCTTTACTTTACGTTTGCTCCTCACATAACTGAAAAATCTTTTCTTGTTACAATGGGCTTCCCTGGCCAATCTTAGCTCACTCTCAGCTTTGGCCTTTCTTATGATTGATCTACAGTGCCTAGTAACCTGTAGGTACTCTTCTTTAGAGCTCTGTCCTTCCCTCCATTTCCTGAACATTTTCCTTTTCTTTCTTAGTTCCTCTTGAAGTTCTCTGTTCATCCAAATAGGCTTCTTAGAGCTCCTGCAGTGTTTTCGTCTTTCTGGGATAGTCATTGATTGAGCATGCAATAGCTCTTGTTTGAGTAGCACCCACCCTTCACATGCTCCCTTCCCTTCCAGCATTCTCGTCCATGGTATGACACTCATCATGTCTCTGAGTTTATTAAAGTTTGCCCTACGAAAATCCAACATCCGCGTCTGGCTACAAGCTTCCTTGGCTCCCCATCTCAAAAGGAATTCTATGAGGACATGGTCACTTCCCCCTAGGGTCCCCACCTCCTTCACCTCATCCACCAACTCTTGCCTGTTGGTCAGTATTAAGTCCAGTATGGCTTAACCTCTTGTGGGTTCATCTACCATTTGATAAATGAAATTGTCAGCCAGGCAGGTCAGAAAGCTGCATGACTGAGGACGCTTCGCAGAGTTTGTTTCCCAGCACACATCTGGGAAATTGAAGTCACCCATGATGACAAGGTCCTGCCGCTTGGATATTTTCTCAAGCTGCTCACAAAGTGCAGCATCCACATCCTCTCATTGGTCAGGCGGTCGGTAGCAGACACCAACCACCACACTGTTTGTTTTCCCCTCGCTTATTTTCACCCAGATGCTTTCCACTGTAGATATGCTCTCCTTCACTAGAATTTCCTGACAGGTAAGCCCTTTCCTCACATACAGTGCCACTCCTCCACCTCTTCGATCTATTCTGTTTTTTCTGAACAGTTCATATCCATCCACCATTACATTCCAGTCATGAGAATCATTCCACCAAGTTTCTGTGATGCCTACTAGATCATACCTTTCCATCAGCATGAGAAGTTCCAGCTCTTCCTTTTTATTGCCCATGCTTCGGGCGTTAGTATAAAGACATCTGAATCCTTTTACTTTTGGTTCCCTATGAGCTGGCCTTGCCAGTTGGGCTGCCTCCGATCGTTTTCCTTCCATACACTCCCTATGTTGATCGTCTCCTTCCCCTAGTGGCTTTAGTTTAAAGCTCTCCTGATGAATCTCCCCAGGTTCCTGCCAAACACATTCTTCCCCAGTTTCGATAAGTGCAGTCCATCAGGTGCTAGTAGGCCTTCCTCAAGAAAGCCTATCCCATGGTCCCAGAAACCAAATCTCTCCTGCCGGCACCAACAACGCAGCCAGTGATTCACCTCCATTATCTTCCTCTCCCGACACATTCCTCTTCCCTTGACAGGCAAGATTGAAGAGAATACCACTTGTGCCCCCATTTGCTTGAGCTTCCTCCGCAGATCTTGATAGTCTTTTTTAATAGGAGCGATGGTATTCAGAGACATGTCATTCGTTCCCACATGGACCATCACAAATGGGTAGCGATCCGTAGATTTGAGGAGTTTGGGCAGCCTTTCTGAAACATCTTTAATTTTCGCCCCTGGCAAGCAACACACCTCTCGGGTTAGGGGGTCGGGCCCAGCCACATGGCGATCCATTCCTCTTAGCAGGGAGTCTCCAATTACCAGTACTCTCCTTTTTTTTTTCTTCTCAACTCCATTTCCTTCTGTCCTCGTGGCCTCTTCCCTTTTGTCTTGGACTTTGTTTTGGGACCTCTTCCCTTGTTGACCCTTGCACCTCCTCTGCAAGGGCCTGAAATCTATTCTGGAGCTGCAAAGGCCCCGAGAACTGTCTCGCCCTTCGCCGTTCAGTCTTTTTCTGAACTGCCTGCAGAGGCTCCCTATTGTGGTCAATCTCCTTATCCTCTTCAGGACTGGTTGTATTGTCTTTATTCCAAGTTGCAGAGCTCTGGACTATGAACTCCTCCCCTTTCTTACTTTTGGTCAGAGTAATAATTCTGTTTTCTAGTCCCCTAATCTTTTCCACAGAAATGTGGATACACTGATCAAAAGCTAGAAGGCAGCTGATCACATGACTCTGCAGAAGCCAAAATAACATAGTCATGTGGTTCTTATAGACTAACAATTTATTATGGAATCACTTTTATAGGCTAAATCCCTATTCATCAGGTGCTTGGTGTATTAAATCCAGTTGGCCAAATAGTAACACCTGGCATGAAACTAACAGTTTGCTAAACTGGATGTCTACACTATCCTGCCATTTAAGAGAAGTTACCTTTTTTTTCTAGATTTCTGACCAGATACAGATCAATTGTAAAGTTTCTACCTGGCAGGGACACTAACCACTAATTTTTCAAAAACAACAGTTCGGTCTGTCTGCACTGTGATCCCATTTTCTATTAGTGTAGATTATGGGGCTTCTCGTTGATGCTTAGTTGCTTGTTCACTTGTCTTGACCAAATGCCTGATGGAAGAGCTTCTTTTTGCAGGCCCTGCAGAATTCTTTTAGCTCCGGCAGGGCCCCGAAGTCCTCTGGGAGCTCGTTCTATCAGGTGGGGGGCTATCTGTCATTTTGATGAGCCACAAGGGGTAGGGTGCTAGGGGGCAAGTAGTGGGCCTCATCCAAGCCAGTATCCTGTATATCACTCCTGGGTGTTCCTCTTTTGGCAAAATGAAGCTTTCCTAGAAGAACTCCAAACCCCAAATGAATTGCACTGGCTAGCATTAAGCTAGGACTTCTAGAGTTGAAACACGTATTTTTGAGATACCAGTTTTGCATAACAATAGACTTTATAGAGAGTTTCTCAGGAGTCCTCCACCATAATAGCAGCTGGGACACTTGCATGAACTTGGGAGAACTATGACATTAACAACTTCCCACTGGGACACATGGCAATATCTGATTTCTCAACAAGTGAGGGATTCCCTTTGAGCCAATGTGGAGAGCCTATCATTCATGCAATAAAGAGGACCTACCCAGTTTCATCAAAGATACTGCTAGCTCATATGTAATACACCTGGGAGTTGCTGGACCTAGGCTTTCTGTTGGGGAAAATCAGTGGTGAAAGGACAACTATATTTAAGGGAAATTGATATGCTGAACAATTGTTATTAGGAACAACAATCATCATTTATACAATAGGGGATAAGCCCCCAATAAATTTTAATGTGAATGACAACTGGGACAAAAAACCAAGTAATCAGCTCCACTTCGTCACTTAGCCTCATGGACTAAAACAAGTTTGATGGGTGGGAGAAGCAGAGAGTTCTACTCTGTCAACCCAGCCTTCTCTGAGGGCCTCTGTGGGAAGATACATAAATGGATATTCTCAGGATTTTAGCTGCACAGGGCTACAAACAGATTAAGGTCATGGTGCAGAGGGAGACAGGGGTTTAACCCTTCCCCTAGTGTAGTTTTGGAAGCTCAAAGCTGACTTCCCTAGGTACTGTCATTAGCTCAGGAAAGGAAAATAGATAGGCAAAGAGATATCTTCCAGTCTTCAGGGTACAGTCTCAGGGGTCTCTATCAGAAGGCAAAGTACGCATTGCAGGAAACAGCTGCAGGTAAATTAGCATTTGTGCAGAGCACATTGACTCTTAAGCCGCAGCCAGATGAATCATCTTTTCATCTTCCCGTTTAGCATACATTTAAGAAGATGGAGCTGAACAAAAACCTACCATAGTGTTGTGCTTCACTTTCAGCACATAATGGGGGTTGAAGACAAGAGGAGAAACTATTAGGCAAGGCCAATTCAAATTCAAATTTTATTGTTACGGTCATAGACCAATCATAGAACTGTCAGATATAAAATGTACAGAATCCGAAACAGTCATTGCAAACAATTATAAACTGAATTAGACATATTAAATGTATGGAGTACAATATAAAATATAAAATAGCTATAAATCACAAGATAGGGTTTTAAAAAACATTCCCAACCCTCCATGAAATTTAGAATATTTACTATGAACATAATGCACGTAGGCACAAAAATTTGCCACTTGTCTCCTTGTAAGAAGGTCTTTGAGTGATAATTTACCTAAAGAGATCTTGTGCAGAAAACCTGAAAGCTTAATAGGAAGGGGGAGGGAATCCTACCCCTTTGTATCTTGTAGAAGGGACAGTGAAAAAAGACATGTTCCAATTGTTCCATCTCTCCGGTTGCACACAGACAAAGGTGAACAGTGTTTGCCACATATCTGGACTTGGGAAGTGACTCAAAATAGTGGACAGCACTAAATCATATTGTCACTCTATATCTCGAATCCACTAGACCTTGTTTGACTAATGTTTAACATTAAAAGAGCACTAGGAGAAAAGCCCGATCTCACCTATTTATTCTTAAAAATTGCAGTCCACTTATGCATAAGTAATCTTGAACAATCAGTGGAAATAGACTTTTTTGATTGGAAAACAGATTGTTGAAGAACGTCACCTTCATTTTCACAGTACCTGTTTCCAAACATATCCAAGCATTGGAGACATAAGAAGGAAATTGAAAAACTGCCCAGAGAAATATAGATTGCAGATTCAACATTGCACGGCCTGAATAAATAGGGTTGCCAGCTCTGGGTTGGGAAATACTTAAAGACTTTGGGGGTGGACCTAGAAGTGGGCAGAATTTCATAGAATCATAGAATCATAGAGTTGGA
The DNA here is from genome assembly GCF_049243985.1 of Paroedura picta. Classification (NCBI taxonomy): domain Eukaryota; kingdom Metazoa; phylum Chordata; class Lepidosauria; order Squamata; family Gekkonidae; genus Paroedura; species Paroedura picta. Next base: position 49,293,701 of record NC_135372.1, on the reverse strand, counting down.
AGGGGCCATGCAGGCCATCTAGTCCAACCCCCTGCTCAACGCAGGATCAGCCCTAAGCATCCTAAAGCATCCAAGAAAAGTGTGTATCCAGCCTTTGCTTGAAGACTGCCAGTGAGGGGGAGCTCACCACCTCCTTAGGCAGCCTATTCCACTGCTGAACTACTCTGACTGTGAAAAACTTTTTCCTGATATCTAGCCTATATCGTTGTACTTGAAGTTTAAACCCATTACTGCGTGTCCTCTCCTCTGCAGCCAACAGAAACAGCATCCTGCCCTCCTCCAAGTGACAACTTTTCAAATACTTAAAGAGGGCTATCATGTCCCCTTTCAACCTCCTTTTCTCCAGGCTGAACATTCCCAAGTCCCTCAACCTATCTTCATAGGGCTTGGTCCCTTGGCCCCAGATCATCATATAAGAACCAACTCTTCTTCTTCTTTGTCGGCCTGGTTTCTTTTTATCACTGACCACTCCTAGTACAACAATATAATTAACATTATAATAGCAACCCTGTTAGGAAAGGCTAGTTAACTTCTCTGGCTTCTAAAGAAAGGTTCCAAATTAACAGTGGGCACTGCATAGAAGGAGACAACAGGTATGGCATACACCTATTACTTCCCAGCCCAACCAGCTCCAGCACTCTGCAGAGACCTGGCAGGAGTACACAAGAGCAAGTGGTCCCCAATTTCTAGGCATGCTGTCATGCAGCCAAGCTGCAGCATGAGTGGGGAAAGCACATGTCCTCCCCTGCCACCTTCTCCCTTCTTGAAGTAGCAGAGGGAGTACAACTGGTTATTCTAAAGTTAGTAGGTTTGGTGGCAGAATCTTAAAAAAACATAAAACCTTACATTTTAATATCACTTGACAGATTGTTCATTAAATGGCATCTATGTTTTGGGTGACTGAACAAGTGTCTGCAGCAGAGGATACACTCTCAAGGCCCTTAAAAGAAAAGAGAGTTGTTTTGGATATAGCAGATGGATTCTGTCTCACATGGACCCTATGAGGAGATGGACTGGATGTATGCATTTTAAACTGTCTGTTAAGTAATTTAACAAAGTGGCTTATCTCTGTTCCTCCCCCCCCACACAAACACACACACAAACACATTCTTCTACAAGAATTCAACAGTAGCCCACAGTAAATTGCTGACGCAATCCTAGTTAGATAGTATCAGCCCAACAGTTAGGCATAAAATGCCCCCCCCTCCCGCCTCTCACAATGACAGTGCTTTTGTAAAAAGGAGAATGCACTGTTGAATGAGAGACGGGTAAATGCAGCGGTGTGTATGGTGATATTTTGGGTTTTGAACTGTATTATTTAATCTTCATTTGTTTTACAGAGTGGTGGTCTTTGGGCCTCAAACCAGCTGTTTTTATATATTACATAGACTAGTTGGAGCAGCACCATACACTAAGTTACCACCCCTTTTGTGTATTAAATTCAAAGTTAAAAATGCATTATATGAGACAATTCTCATAAATGCTCATTGGGGGGAAATTCCAGGACCTTCTTTACCACCTAGCAAGCCCAAATATTTTATGCATTAGTGCAGTGGTCCGCAACTTTTTCCAGGCTGCAGACCGGCGGTGGCGGGGAGGGCAATCACCCGGCTGCGCATGGCATGCATGTGTGGCACTCCCGTGCATGCCCGTTTACGCCATGCACGGCCGCAAACGTGCATGCGTGACCCAGCCGTGCATGTGCGGGAGTGCCGTGAATGCGCATTTGTGGCCACACATGGCGCAAACACGCATGCGCGGCCCGGTGCGGCCCTGCAGAGGCAGGGAGCCGCGGCCCAGTGCCAGGGCCTTCACGGCCCGGCACCAGGCCACAGCCCGGTGGTTGGGGACCACTGCATTTGTGCATTCTAAAATAACTTGACCACTGAGGAAGACCCTTTGAGTCGAAACATATTTGATCTCAGTTCCATGTGTAGTTATGAAGTGATATATGGTATACAATTGTGAATTATCTGTTTTTAATTTTAACTTATGCACTTCATTGCAATAAATGCTTGAATTTTAAAATTATTATTGCAGCTGAACCTTCAGATTCCTAACTTTACTGAGTAATGTAAGTCTCTACAGATTGCTCCCTGATCATATAAACTATATATCATAAAAACTAAATATCAAACAGTACACAAGATGTAAAGAACAAAAAAAAAGACTCATAGAGAAACCAGATCCAACAATTGTGCTATTTTCAGTAGGAAAATAGTGGGATGCCCATTTCAGAGTGTATTCCCATTCATGTTTAGTGCAACTATACAAGCATACAATCTTTCAATGAGAGGTCTTCGAGGACAGAAAGCAGGAGGGAAGATGTGGCTTAAGATGAATACAAAATGCTTGAAGTGAAGAGATTTGGGTTGAGAAAAACGGCTTATCCCTGATACTCTGATGACATCAGCCATTGGTAACAGAGTGGAACTTTGTGAACATGAGCACTGGAAGGAAAGAAACTTCCCATCCTGGAGATCTATTTCCTTTGCAGCCTTCACACACTGGTTTGTAGCTTCCGGTCCCCCCCCCAAAAAAAAATTGTTATCCCTTCCTATCCACTGAGAGAAGATATATGAATCATATCTCCAGATACTACTATCTACTTATTATAAAAAATAAGCAGGTGTCCAATTGCACAATTTTTACAACGTTGCATACATTCTACTAACAGTAATTCCATATTTAGTTATTCAAGGAATTTGTTGTGAAAGGAGTGCTCAATTAACTCCTACATAGCTATAAATGCTGCACCGAGATATGTCAACAACCTCATTTGCAATTATGCAAGGTTTCTTTCTTTTTTTCTTTTTTTTAGCAATACCCATAGTCACTGACCCTCACATGATTTTTCAGTTGTGACTGTCATAGATATCACCGTTTTACAAAAGCTAACTCTGGCTATCCCAGCTTCTTCAGACATTTGTTTCCTATCAATGGCACCTAAACCTTTTTAGGCCAGTAAAACTCAACCAAACTGGGAATAGTGAGTGCTGGTTTTTTGAGGTAAAGGCAGACTTTCCACATGTGGTGGTCATGTAAATGGACAGCAGATCACTGGAAACAAATGGCAATAATTATATTAGTTGGACTGGAGAGACAGATTTCTTAGAATAGCCTTACTCAACTTTTTTACCATTGAGAAACTCCTGAAACATTCTTCGAAAATGCTTTGAGAAACCCCAGAAGTGGTGTGATTGTGCAGAATACGGTTGGGAAGCATAGCTGTGTACATGACCACCAGAGCCCCTATCCTTCCCAGCCCCTCCAGGAAGATCATTGGCCATTTGGGGAAGGGATTGGGGGGGGGGAGTCTGACACCTGATTAAATGTTTTTAAAATTATATATAAAATTAATTAACTCCTGGGAAACTCTTCCAGGCTGTCAAGAAAGCCCAGGGTTTCAGGAAACCCTGGTTGAGGAAGCCTGCCATAGAAGCCTGAGATCATACTGTTGAAGTGTACAGTTATGCCTAAAATCTTGAAGCAGTAACTTCACATATGATTATCACAGCCAGAATGGTATTCCCTAGCAATGGGAAGCAAAAAAAAAAAAAGATCCAAAAATTCAAGAGTGCCTGATAAAAGTAAAGGAAACATTCATATTGGTGAAACCTATGACCTCCCAACAAAATAAGAGATATTTTCAGATATTTTTCAGATACTTTCAGATACTGTTTAGTCCTATTATGTGGTCAAAGGCTGAGTGGAGAGTTACAGAAAAATGTGAGAGGTAGTTTCATAATTTCACAAGGCTTTTATGGTTCAGGTCGGCCCTGTCTCCAACCTGGTGGAAAATCTAAGGGCCCTGTCGGAATTGGCAGCTTTCTGCAGGGCCTGTAAGACAGAGCTCTTCCACCAGGCTTATGATGGAGACCAGTACGGCAGTGGTCCCCAACCTTTCCGAGGCTGGGGACCGGCAGGGCATCGGGCCGCAGCCACACGGACCGGCCACGCCCGCGCATCGGGCCGCGCCCGCACATTGGGCCGCACCCGCGGGCCACGCCCGCGCATCGGCCTACGCCCGTGGGCCGCGCATGCGCGATGCGCGGCCAGGCCCTGATTCCCTCTCCCCGCCCTCCCGCAGTAAGAAACTTCCCGGGCTGCAAGCTTGCGGCCTGGGAAGTTTTTTACTGCAGGGGGGGCGGGGAGAGGGAGCCGCGGCCCGGCGCCATGGCCTTCGCGGCCCGGCCCGCAGGTTGGGGACCACTGCAGTACGGGATACTGGAGTTACCATCGGTGGATCCCCAAAGTGTGTATCAGGTCAGAGCCCTTGTTCCCTGGGAAAGAGCTTTTGACCCATGTGTTGAACAAGGGGATGGGTGGAGTTTTTTTGGAATTCCTATTGAATGCCATCTTGTTAATAATTATATTAAGGGTGTTTTAAGGGGTTAACTGTGTTTTTATCATTTTATTGTAAACCGCTGCAAGTCAACCGAGAGCAGCAGTATAGAAATCAAATAATAATAATAATAATAATGCCCCCTTGTACTTACTATGCATACTCTTATTATTATGTATGTCTTTTTACTGTGTTATTTACTTTAATATCTATTAAAGAAAAACTGCTGAAAGTTGTCAAGTGTTGAGAAAACAAGCCTTTAGAGGATAAAGTTATGCAATACTGGTATACAACCAGACTTATGATCTGACATATATCCAGAAACTCAAGAGCTACATCTACTCATTTGAAATTGTGGGTGTGTGCTTACTGTATGGATTTTTTAGCTTTCAGTGAGCAGGTTCGTTCCCCTGAGGCAAGGGGTGCCAACATGGCAACACTAAGGCAGAGAGAAAGGCTTAGGGAAGAGACCCCCAGTTCTGTGCTGAAAACTGTGCTGGGAAGAGGGAGTTATCCAATAGTTCTCTGGTCTTCTCTTCAGCCTCTGCACTCTCATCCTGACAGGAGGACAACAAACCACCACAATATAGGAAAAGAACAAGGTAACCACAATGGTGGTGTGATGGTTTCGCTCTCTTTAAAAACAATGCAGATTAAATCAGTTACAACTTAATTTGTAAGTTTCAACTTAATTTGGGGCTTAATTATGGCTAATTTTACTTCAACTGGTGCCAACAGAATCTTTCAAAACAAATAATCTGGAAAGACACTTGATTTGTTGTTCTTTCAGTGCACTCAAAAACTATTATCTATTAAATCTTGCCATATATTTAATCTCATTTCTCATCAACTGTCAGATACCAAATATGTCAGCCATGAATAGTTCACCAAGTTGCAAAGCCTGTTTAAATACCCTATGATGATATGCTCTTTCTTCCAAACAAGTTGTACTTGTGAAAGTTTGTAGTCTTTTTTCTAAGTGTCCAAAGGTATGACTTGAAATCTTTATATAAGAACCACACAGAACTGGAAGAAACCACAAATGGCAATCCAGTCCAGCACCCCTCCTTCTCTGAGACTTAAAAACATACACTACTGACGGGTGGTCATCCTATCTCCTCCTTCCAATGAGGAAGACTCTATCACCCTCCTAGGCAGCTTATTCCATCTATGAATAGTTCTCACCATTAGAAAAATGCTCCCTAATATTTAAGTGGAATTTCCTTTCCTGTAATTTGAACCCACTGCTCCTAGCCCTTGTCTCTAAAGCTGCAGTAAACAAGCGGACCCCCTCTGCAGCAACAGTGATGCATGCGACAGTCTCCTCTAGACTGGACTTCCGCAACCACGCAGGCTTACCCTTATCTTTGACCCAGAGATTGCCAGGATCAGAACACTGTGCCACAGGGCACAGAAAGGGAAGAGGAAATAGCAGTGGATAGCTTGTACTGAGGGAGAATGAGATACCATCAGAGGATTCTTGCAGATGTCCTGCTTCTCATGTCTTGGATGATGATGGTGGTGAGGATGATGATATTGAGAATCTCAATTAATTATCCTCAAAGGATGGAATTGTCATATTTCTGAGCTCAGCAAACTGGTGCCATATGTGGGGAAGAGCTCACACTGGCTCCATCCTTACTATAGCCTGGCATGAAAGATAATGAAACCAAGGAATAAAGAGTCATCAGCACAAATGCTACAGGCTGTCTGCTGTTTCTTTGAAACTACCATTTCAGGAAAAAATCTTCCTGGTACTCCAGACATAACACAGAAAGAACTAGCAAGGTCACCAACATGAGTGGACTGTCTTGTCCTTCATCAAAGCTGTCATGCTGAGTAGCATTCAGCACCTCTGAATGCTCCTGTTTTTTAGAGCAGTGGTCCCCAACCTTTTTCTCACCAGGGACCGGTCAACAACAATTTTACTGAGGCCCGGGGGGGGGTAGTCCTTTGCTGCCACTTGAGCCCCTGCTCCACTTGCTTTCCCGCTGGCAGCCCTGTCTTCCCGCCATCCCCTGAAGGGCGCTGCCAGCAGCAGCTGCACAGTGCCATGCCAAGGGGGAGCCCCAGCCATGGCAGCTGCTGGAGAGCACCAAAGGTGAGCCGGCGGCAGAGTGGCAGGACAGCCCCTGAGGCAGCAGCCGGGGAGGAGGACAAGGAGGAGCCGCAGCCCGGTACCAACTAATCCATGGACCGGTCCCCGGACTGGGGGTTAGGGACCGCTGTTTTAGAGGATTGTTATAGATCCTACTACTCTGCTCAGCAGTTTCACGCTTTCCTCCACCCTGAGGAGCATTCATCCAAGCTAGGTGGGTTGTGCCACTCCTTCCAATGATCATTCGGATCCCTTTGACTGTTTATTCATGCAAGGCTGCAGAACCGGGAAGATGGGTGCTCGGCTCTACGAGGAGCCCTGGTTTGCCCAATCTGGAACTGTGGCAGTCCCATCTGGTATGAAGGCCAGCTAAACTCTTGGATTCCATTCCATCATCACTCATGATGTTCACTGTAGGTTTTAGAACACATGGAAAATGCAGTTTCCTGACTTGCTGGGCTAATCACTTTGAAAAAACCCTGAAAGATCATGCTGATCATACAAATGAGCCAGCTAATCCTTTCTATTCTGTTTCACTGCCTTTTGTGCAAGGCAATGATAAAGTGAGACCACTTGGTATTCTGCCGAATGTAGTTTGACTGTTCTGTTCATAGGCAGAGAAAGTCTTTATTTTTTTATTTTCATGTCATTAGTTTATATAAAAGTAAAGCCAAACAACAGTAATGACAAAGGAGGTACATGACATTAAGTGATCCACCATTTTAACATAAACACACAAGCACACATATATCCTTATCTATTGTTGTTCCTCTTAATATTTGTAAAACAGCCTGCGGGGTGGAATGGTCCAAGGTGTCCAAGTTGGAATAGGGCCAATCAGGGTGCAGCCAGCAAAGCTGAGAGCAAAGCTGGCTGCACCCTGATTGGTCCTGCCCCTACAGCTCCTGCCCTTCTTCCCTGGCCGCTAGCCACTTTGCTCTCAGACGCCTGAGAGCGACACACAGAGACACAGAGAGCCCTGTCAAACCGCAAATGACTCCTGATTACCTGCTATGGCTCCTGCTGCGAGGGAGAGAGAGAGACAGAAAAGACAAAGTGCAAATGAGCCCCAAACTGCACAAGAGCCCCAAACTGCAAACCAGCATTGATTCCCTGCTACGAACGAGCCCTCATTACCTCCTATGGCTTCCGCTGCCAGAGAGAGAGAGATGCGCCTGCTGGTGTCCCCTGGGTCCTAGCGCCCATTGCATTCCTGGTTGCAATGGGCTTTCTTGCTAGCTATATATAAGGCTTCAGAGTTTCTATAAACGTGGAATTCTAATACATGGTAAAGTTAGGCCACTAGTCACAACATTTTTGGACAGAATTCATACCATGGTCCTGTAATACATTAATGTTGACATTAATTCAATATCCCAAATTCTTTTAAACCATTCTGCTAATTTATCAGTTTCAAAACAGCAGACTAGTACAAAATACATGGCAAAAGTTTCCAAAAAAACTTCTTAAAAACAGTAATAAAAAAGAGGGATAAATATTGTCTTATCCAAGAGATTAATCTGATAATGATCCTACAAGCTTTTAGATCAGGCTTTCTCAACCAGGATTTTGTGAAACTCTGGGGTTTCTTACCTGCCCTGGATGGTTTCCCATATGGGTGGAAATTAATTAATTTTTATATTTTAAAAAATTGTTCAACAGTTATCAGATGATATAACTATACATGGTTATGTTGACCCCCCCTCCCAAAATGGCCAATGATGGAATGGAAAGGGGGGGAGGGGTCCTGGGTGGGTGTTTACACAGCTATACTTCCCAACCATATTCTGCATGATCAATACCACTTCTGGGGTTTCTCAAAGCCTGAAGAATGTTTTAGGGGGTTCTCAACAGTAAAAAGTCGAGAAAAGCTGTTTCAGACAACACGGAAATGAAGACATGTTTTCAGTTATAATTTGGATGTCCCCATGTTTCTGAAGATTTGTTTCAACACAAACGGAAACTTTGTTCATACTGGTGATCTGTTGCAATTCTAAATGGGCATTATCACAAGGCACTTCCCATGCAATCTTAAACTCTTGTTACACCTTCCTAAGCTCGCTGAAGCCAATGGGTTTAGAAAGATGAAGCTTTTGTGTGTGTGCTAACTGGCTTAATCCATCATAGCATCTGGTCATGTTGCTCCTGTTGCTACACCCTCCTTGGATTACACATACCCAAAGCTCATCACTATGAGATGAAGCACCATTTATAATCAGCTGTGTTAAGAATATATCCTGCCTTTCCACTTTTACAATGGATAATATTCGACAATCAGAGCCATTCGTTGAGCAAAGGGTGGAGGAGGAACCCAGAACTTATGAGACTGAAGTGTAATTTCGAAGTGGCAATGCAAGACTTGTGATCCACTTAATACAGATTAGCATGCTTGACTTTGAGAGTCACAGAGATGCCAAATGTGCAAGGAGGCTGTGCCACTTGAAAGACAAGCCACACAGCTTCCCACATTCACTTAATCTCTATCAGCAAGATTAAGACAACAAAAGAAAGCACTGCTAACTTAAGCTACCTTTTTCCTCTGGCAGGTGAATTCAGTAGGCAAATGGAAGAGTAAATCTATGGTGAAAATATTTATGAGTACTGCTAAATGGTCCCATCAACCAACACTATATCAGCCAGGCAAAATAAGCAAGTCTGGGATAGACAGGATCTGGGACAAACATCTCATAGGTCCAGAACAGACAAGCAGAAGCTACTCGGAAACAGTACAGAAATGTGCATGCAAGACCATTTGGGCTTGAATCTATATGGTCCCCTTAAACAAACACCTTCAGCCTCACAAAATGGACAAGGCTAAAACAAAAAGGCAAGGAACTTCCAACCTCAGAAAGGAACATTTTTGTCTCTTAAAAAATTCATTTCATTTTTCCCAACTTTACACTGCGTGGACACTGTACACTGTCCCTAAACCTAACCCATATGACCGGCTGAATATGAAAAGTGCACTTATGATCCAACTTCAAATAGTTTTTCCCCCAAAGAAATGTCTGAGTGTGTTCCCCGCAGCTTGCAAACATACTGCAATCCAAGCAGAGGGTGATCAATCCTCCTTGATTTCAGCTATCAAATACACAGAACACTGTAACACTGTGTCCCTTCTATCACGGATTGTTTCAGCTATCAAATGCCATCAAACAGGAAATGTCATTTCATGCACACTATCGAATATTGTAAAATATGAAATCTTATGAGACACCTGTCAGACACAATCAAACAACAAATAAGGATATCAAGAACCAAGTGTCAAAGGTAGTCATAAACAGTTGAGAAATTCCAGAGGAATTCTGCCACAGCTAGCAGAGGTTCCTAAAATTCTACCAAACTTAAATATATTGAATACTTGGTCAATATTCAACAGATATCTGCCGAATGTTTGACATCAGAATTCTTGGCATGTATATTTTGGGAGGAAGTTAATTTCAGCTATAGGAAGGACAAGCCAATATACAACAGGTTTCATTGTTTTAGCTTTTCATGTACAATAACCAGAATAAAAGGGCTTCAGGGCCCATGACTTCACAGAAGGTTGTGGGGGTTTTTAGATAGTTATAGAGGCGAACGGGCCCACAGTGACTCTCTGTGAAGTGACTTGTTTTCTTGGATCGATTGCCAGCATTGACACTGTATTGTTCTGAAGGCAGCATCCTTTGATAAATGGTGCCTCAGTAGTGCTGGTGAGAGCAAATGGTAGCTTCAGTTGAACAACGTCAAGGTGGCTGAACGCATGCCTTGCTAGCTGCTTGATAAATCAGCAGACCCTAGAGAGACTTGAGAATGCAGCATGGGGGAGGTTGTTTTCATCTTTCTCTTTTACGATGTTCCTTTCTCCATTTATATTTGTCATTTTAGAGATAGAGCTTTATTACAAACTATTAGCCCAAGGCAGAGGGCTGGGGAACTGAGACTTCACAGCGTGACTGAAGCCAGCAAAAGTGAGAACGAGTGAAACAACAAGCATCATTGTGGCTTGTTGTTAAAGGAACTGCAGCCTGCCCTGAATTTCAGTTCAAGTTGACTGTTGTCTCGATGTTGCAAAGGGAAAATATCAGCAATGATTGTGTCTAGATGAATGTCACAAAGCTGTACAGGTAGAAAACCAAGAGAAAACAGAACAAAACCCACCACCATTGCAAACCACCACCACCCCAAAAACAAACTTCCTTTTATCTTCAAATCGGTATTTCATGATGATAAAATTGATCCATTTCCCTATAAAACAAGGAAGTAGAATCCACCTGTTCAGTGGGCCCAAAAGATTTCTCATTTCCAGGGCTTTCGTTTTCTCCCCATAAACTAGTCTGGTGTCATCAATCTCTTAATTGTAGCCAGTATACCAACAGATATATTTATACTAATTACTGACGCATGAAGAAGAGCCAATATGATAGTGAGTAGCACTGCCACCCATGAAAGCAGTGTAACCAGGCCATGTGTTTGTGGGGAGATTTTTACATACATGATGGAATCCACAAGTGTGCAGAAATAGGTCTTTGTAAATTAACCAAAAGAAACAGACACAAACGCTGCCACCCCACCTCCACAAATGAGCTATTGAGGACCGGGCATGGTTCAGTCAAAAGCAAGCAAAAAGCAGAGAAAGAAAAATGAGGGAATTGCCCTGCTGAAACCAATGAAAGCTTCAATAAACTGGGAGGGGGAGATTTGGATGAGAGGAACAGTTTCCTTATGCCCCACCTGCAATTCTTTGTTACACTGTTCCATTTAAATGTAAAAATAGCACTGTATGTTGACCACTTAGGCACCATGGAAGAAATTTCTGCATACCCAAGAAAAGCTCAGGCCTGCAGAAAAAACAAAATAAGGAATTTCAATGTAACTCATAAGAAAATGTCCCAAATGTAGAGAAATGTGATAGTACATGTTCTCTGAGTAACCCTATCTTGCGGGGGCGGGGGCGGGGAGGTCCAAATCAATAGATGACACCACCTTTATGGCTTAACAAAATGGTAAATTGCTTCAAATGTAAAAACATTCTGGACATTAAATAGTTTTCAGTATAACAATATTTATCATCAACCCCAGAACTGCACGACCAGATAAAGAACAAAATCACAATGGCTATGAGCACTGCAACATTAATGGAAACAGAATCTTCAGTGTACTTCCAAAAGAGCATTGAGAACAGAGCCCAGTAACCTAGGAATAGAGAAAGTCCAAACTTTAACTTACAGAAGTGCAAGGCTGCTTCTTCAATGGTTCTTCCTGCTGCTACTCTGGAATTCCTCGATGGCTTGAGCCTGCAAAAGAATTAGCAGTTCTCCCTCAGTCAAGCTCTAGGCCTTCTTCTTCCACAGCTGCAGGCCAGACTGACTGATGGGGAAAGAGCCTTAATCACAACTCAGTTTAAAAGGGGGAAAGGAGAAATTCTAAGGGGCAACCTCTCCCACCAAATACCTGCAAAGGAATTTTCTCTCAGTCAAGCTCTGAGCCTTCTGTCTCCTGAGGCAGGCCAGGCTGAGAGGGGGAAGGAGAGGGGGAGAAGGGGAGGGGGGATAATGGGCTTTTGCAGCTAATAATATGGGAGAAACTTAACTTACTGCTCATGCTCAGTGACCTTTGGCTCCCTAGGCCTAAATCCTATACTGTTTAATGAACTTATTAAAACAAAAATTACATAGGTATCAAGGCACCTCCTTAAACTCCTTATGAGCCTGTCATGTTTGTTAAATCACTGATTTCCTCAGTTCAGGATCTGCAACAAGTTATGGATCTACAACAAGACAACTTCTGAAGTCCCAAGAGTGGCAATTTGAGAGGGGGCCTTCATAGCCCCTCCTCAGGGACTTCTCTCACTGTCTTACGCCAACAGATAAAGATGTTTTTTGTTTTACCTGGTATTTTTTTGTTTTAACTTTACTTGGTATCATTACTATATGGATTTTTCTTCCATGATAAGCTGGGGTAAAGCACAAACAAGATGTTTCTTGACTCCCACTTATAGCCAGAGACAACCTGAAATGCCTTGTGGCAAAGCCCTGGAGTCACTCAGTAAAAAACAGCGGGGGCGGGGGGGATCAATCCCAAGGAGCAATAGGCCCCCAAGAGGAGCGAAATGTAACTTCCACTATTATGAAAAGTGTACTAGTTTTAAATGTATGAAGGGAATACAGGAGGAAAGTTGTAGCCTCCTTTTTAATATTAAAAATCCAGTGTGACTAATACTCTGGGGAATGGCAGAAAGTTTACACTGTGGTACATTATGCCCAGTATTGTGAGTGACATTTCTCCCGCACCATTTGACAAAAATCATTGCCCTGCCTAGAGACCATTTAGCATTATTCCTTTTGTATATGCTGAGGAGCAGGAGGAGTTGCTTTCTGCCTTCCATTTCTTTTCCTGTGGCTAAGTACACCATTATTAACTCACATTAATATGCCTTTGATCAGTGCTTTTGTAGTGTGGCGCCCAGTTTATTAAAGGGATTTAGTACCATTTGCTAAGCTATCATATGGGCAATTCCAGATATATATTGGTCAACACACTGTCATCTATTTTCTGAGAATCTCAGGGACAATTATCAAGTTAAGCTTATCACATGATAAATTCAGCTGTGTCCTTTCATATTACCTCATATCCATGTTCCTGAATCACCTTTTCCTGAATGCCTACTCAGAAGACTTAATTGTGGATCAAATTTCATCATGCATATGTTGATCATTTTAGCAATTCAGTCGAATCTGACTCTTGGAAATCATATGGTTCAACTGTCCCCACAATTTTTGATCTTGCGCCAGATCTTTTAGTTGTATAATGACCTGGTCTGTGTCCATTTTGATAGTACCTAAACACTGCGTTCTTTGTCGTCCTGGTTTCCTTTTGTCACTGATCAGTCCTAGCATAATTGAGTTGGATCGCATGATATGACGAAAGTAAGTAAACCAGAATTTCATGATTTTGCCTACCAGTGATATATCAGGCTTTATGCACTGTCATATTTCCTTCTTTGTGACTTTTACTGTCCATGGTAGCGATCCCCAACCTGTGGGCCACGGACCACATGTGGTCCTTTGAATAATTGGAGGTGGGCCCTGAAGGACGCCTTCTCCCCCCCCCCCCAGCCCTTTACTTCATCCCCCTCCCCGGCCCTTTACTTCATCCCCCCCCGGCCCTTTACAACACACTTTGGGTGTCATTGTCTCCCATCACTCCCAGATGGGACTATCTCGTTGTAGAGAAACAAGCTCAGGGTTCCCATTGATTTGTCATTGTCATGAGTTAAAATTTCCATGAAAATAAAATGTTCCTTATGTTCCTTGTTGTGGCGTGTCTGTAACTTATTTTGATGGGATGTTTAAACATTACCATAGCGATCAGAGGGCAGTGGTTGAGAGTAGAGGAGTAAACTACCCCCCCCCAACCGGGCCTCAGTAAAAGGCGGTGAGTGGTCCCCGGTGAGTGGTCCCCGGCGTTGAGTGGACCCCGGTGATAAAAAGGTTGGGGACCACTGGTCCATGGAATCCACAGAAGCCTTCTTCAATACCAGCATTAAAACAAATCAATTCTCCTCTTGTCTGATTTTTTTATTGTCCAACTTTCACAGCCATAAGTGGCTATTGGAAATATGGACGATTAAACTAATCTACATCATCATGCACGTAAATGAAGTAAATAATACACAAATCTGACTTGACTTAAGGCCAAACTAGGCATGACAGTGGCCATGGATCTGACCCATGGCTGCTGAATGCTGACACCATTTTAAAGAAGAACTTGGCCATTTAAAGTTGCCACAAGGATGGCAGGGATGGCTAAACTGCAGCTCTCCAGATGTCCATGGACATGCTGGCAGGAGTTCATGGGAATCTTTTTTTTTTAATCCCCTATACCTTTTCAAGTGATGACACAGTTTTGAGATATGTCAGATCCATGGCTGCCATAATGTTTAGTTTGGCTCCTAGATAATTCATTCTGAATTCACTGCCTTTCACTATACCACCTATCTTTTAGTACAAACTTTTTGACCCTTTTGGAATTCTGACACAGTGAGGTGGGTTGCAGCCACAACATGGTGTATCAGAGCCAGGCACAGATTAGCTTCAGTCACACAGTAAAGACCATTTTGTATGGTAGTGGAAGCTGCTGTGAAAGTAGTATCTTTAAAAATCTGCATGGCCAATCAAATCACCAATGGTCTTTCAGAAATTTTGTTGGGCAAAAGCCTCGCTTGGCCCCACCTACTTTCTAAAGTGTTGTTGTTGGACTCCACCCACCCATGAGTACAGCACTGGAAACCCCATTTTAGTAAGACTCTCTGTGGTTATATGGGAATGATAGTTTGAAGTGAGTAATAGACAGCTCTGTGAAACCATTAAGTCAGGGTTAATAACAAAGTTAATTTAAATATTATAACTTATTAGAAAATGGGTTTACAAACAACTATCCTGAAAACTTTACATAAACCTACAATGCAGCATCAATAGGATTACTACATACAATTCTGATTGCTCCATCACAAAACAACATCATAGAGCTGGAAACAGCATAGAAGAAAGTAGCAAAATGATCAAGGGACAAAGCCCCTTCCCTGCAAGTCAAAATTACAATATTTGGTGCTTTTTAAGTTAGAAAAGAGAGAGAAATGAATGACAGAGAGAAGGAGTCACGAACAGGTAAAAAGATCAGATAGAAAATTTTCTCCATTTCTCAGCACATATTTTAGAAAACCAAACAAGAAGATACATTAAGCATACGGTGAAACCACACACTGTTATTGACCTGAAACACAAAAACCTTTGCAATGACAGAAATGTTTTTACCTTCCTCTGGAAAGACAAGAGGCACAGCGCTAACCTTTCCTCCTGGGGGAAAGGAGGTCCACAAACTGGAGGGCAGCGGCTAAAATCACCCTCCCAAGAGTCCCTGCCTATCTCACCTCAAACAAGGCATGTAGACTGATATGCTCTGATCTTTGGTCTGACCCAGCAAAGCCCTTATTTCTCAGATTCACAACTAATGTCACATCAATGGATAATATTGTGGGTTTCTATCAGTAGTCCTAGACTGCTGCTAGTTTGATGATGTGAAGACGTGAATCCCATTGTTTTCAACTGACCTTATCGCCTAGTAGAAACACTTAAAACTGGAACTGAGGATGTTTGAACACTGGCAGGTCATGGATAGGGAGCTAGTTTTGCATCAGGCAGTGCCTGCTTGTGGACTTGAAGCTTTGGTAAATGACTTTTCGTATATCCAGATGGTACATTGCAATGAGCAGTGCTTCATACATGAACATTCTCATTTTGCTCAATGACAGCCCCAGTTTCCTTTCCTCCAACCCACAGAGCTGCCATTGCTGTGCATGGCAAAGCAGCCAATCATTAAATCATTTTATTGTTTTAGAATTCTATGTGTAAACCGCCTCGAGGCTACGGCAAGCGGCGGTATAGAAATCGAATAATAAATAAAAATAAATAAACAAAACAGTGACCCAACCAGACAGCCAGTGGCTCTAAATAAAATCTTACTGTTTGGTGTTTGTTATTCTGTTCTGCACATGCATGTTGTCTCAGAGGCTTATACGGAGTTGCCAGTCCTTGGCTAGCAATCCTCAAGAGCACGGGGAGGAGTGGGGAGTACTGAGATGGCACTTCCTGTTTAAGGGCACAAAATAATGTTATGGCTCTAGGAATGTTAAAGGTCTTTGGTAAAACTTATTTAGACTTATTGAAATTCCTACAGTGTCACGGCATCACTTTCTGTTTCAAAACGGACATCATTCAACACCATTCATCTAGATATCATTCAAAAACCATTCCCCCTCATTCGACACACATCCCTCAACATTTAGTGAGGGTGGAGGATAGGTAGCATGCCTGGAAATCTCCTACCAAAACTGGATGAAGTAGCAACCCTAGGCTTATAGGAATCCTTGGTCACCACTATCCTTTAACTACCTGACCTGACCATCCATGACCCAGGGGAAAAATCAATTAATTTCCTGTGTAAATGAAAAGGCAGCTGTAAGGTAGAAAGAAATAAAACCCCATTATGCATCTAGTGTGCAACTGCAAAGGTGAAGGTAGTCCTTCAGGTTCACTGGATCTAAGCCCTGTAGGGCTTTAGATGATGACCGGCACTCTGTATTGGGCCTAGAAACAATCACAGTGGACGTTTATTAACATCCTAGCAGCCAGCCTCTGGATATGCTGGGAAAACACCTGCCAAAGCCGCCAAAGTGCAGGGTATTACAGCAGTCTACGAACTCTCCTGCTGATTGAAAGATTGGAAGGGTTGAAAATACAGGCCTGGATTTTCTGCCTTTTTTCCTCAGGCCAAAGAAGAACAATCCTTTAGGGCCTCATCTAAGTCAGGCTGCTAGGCAGAACCCATCTCTCATTCCAGATAAAAGGAGGTTCCAAGCATAGGTACATAAAACAGGGAGGGGGAGAAAATGTATACATGAAACTGGGGTGCCCTGACCAGTCTGAAATCCTGTTATATACTTATGTTGGAATAAACTGGTATTTTCAATATTCTGCTGAAAATTTCATTGATAGTAGGGATGTTGTCAAAATTCAAGACAACTCAGATTCAATCTGAACATTCTTTTATAGCTTCTGTTTACTCTGTGATGAAATGGCAATCCCACTCTTCCATAATGACAGTATAGTGACTTTTGATAGAAACATTGCTGTTAAAATGAGAGCTGGTTTTGTATTAATTGGGTAAAAAATGTATCTCTGACTTTGGCATCCAATGTAAAACTGGCGTAAAGATGCTGTGATACAAGAAACTGAAAAAGTTGACTGCTAAAGAAAAAAGTAGGGCAAAACAGGTCCTCAGAACCATGTGTGAGAATAAAAAAAATATATAATCACATATCAATACTTCAGATTATTACTCAAATGTGAGATATCTTCTATTTTAATTTTAAATAAAGAAGAAGTTTTTTATACCCCACGTTTCACTACCCAAAGAAGTCACAGAGTGGCTTACCAACACCAATCCCTTATTTTCCTCACCACAGATACTCTGTGAGAAAGGTGATCTAACTGTTTTGGACTATTTTAGCCAGCCAGTTTATGAAATCTCTAAAGCTAGCTTTCTCTCCCCCCCCCACAAACAACCTGTCTCAAAAGTTCAGATGATGCCCTGCTCTTCACTAGCCTCATCCCTTCCAATATTCTCCATACATATGTTTTTGCAAGTGTTGACATTCATTTATACACAAATGAGCCCTATTCTCAAAAGTGGGCAAACAGGAGGAAGTACATGACAGAATACTTTTAAAAAACAAAGTATGGGGAGGTGGGACATTGTGGGACTCCAATTTTTTCAATGTCTCTTTGGAGGTAATACAGATATGTGTGTTTAAATGGAATTACGTGCCTTGTTTGCTTACTGTGACTGTGCAAAATGATTTAAAATTATATTTATCCAGTTATATAAAAATGTTCTTCCTCAATGTTAGAAAAGGACAATTATTTCCCTCTATCTACTGATGAGTAACTTTTAAAATAATTTATAGGCTTCTATGATTGTGATTAATTCAACACTGTGGGTGACAAAAAGGAAATGAGAACAACATGCTTATTTCCCTGTCAGCATGGTCAGGATTTACAAATTTCTGCCAAAAACCACATTCACAGGATCTTATTTTGGCTGTTGTTTTCAATTGCCCAGCTTAGAATTAACCCATTCCATCCATGTGGCTAACAGAAACTGTATCACCTGTCATTTCTCTCCCCCCCCCCCCCCCGTTGCAGGCAATGAGACCAGTTTAAATACTCAGCAGAGTAGACTCCATGTCAGGAAATCAGCAACCACTCGTATATCACAATGGTCATTAGTGGAAGATCATTCTGGACCTTTGCCCACAGCACCTTCCTGTGGCAGGAGAAGGGCTATAAAACCCTAGGCCCTGTCAGCTGTTGTCATTTAGGTGAGAATTTATCTGGTCTCGTGGTGCCCTCTGACTGGATGATTATGAATAATGAATGAGCCTGTATGCCACACTGAAGCATTAATAGGACTGGGAGAAATTCTATCTAACAAGGAAATAGCACATTTCTGGGTTAACAAGTACACAGACGATGGCAGTGTTGTCCACAATTCAGATTCAGCGAGGAAAGCATTTCAAAAATTTAGCAGGATTACAGCGCGTTCAGGTTTTGTCAAGGGGTAGTTACCACCAAATGACTCAACAAGGGCTACAGCATCTATTTAGTACCCATCAACAAAACAATTCCCCCTCTAGCTGCCAGTTTGCATGTTCCCTTTTCCCTCAGAGGAGTCATCTGTTTGTACCAGAAACAGAAATATTAGAGCTAGTAATTTTATGGGTCACAGAAACAGCAACGACTGTTATTTCTAGCGCTCCTAAAATACGTGTCAGAAATTGCAGAATTCACTGAAAGCAAGATCCATGAATTAAGAAGTAGACAGTTGCTCAGCCTCAAAGCTCTTCTGTGGGCAGCAGTTAGAATTCTGCCTACAGCCAAGGAAAGCCAGGTTCAGATGTACACTCTGACATGAAAGTCACTGAATCGTGAGCCAATAATTCTATCTCAACCTAGCCTACTTCACAGGGTAATTGGGATACCTTGTGGAAGATGAGTTAGATTGCCCACCTCCAGGTGGTCAAAAAGCAAAGCAAAACAGCAAAGACCAATCAGTCACAAATGCTGTAAAGGAGAAGAAAATCTGACAAGATGGCGACAAGTAAATCAAATCACCTTTAATTCAACATAGACAAAAGAACGAGTTCCAGTATAACACTCACTTTCCAAAGGGAAAAATCTTCCTCAGTGGCTTAATTTTCTACATAAGAAATAATGTACAACAAAATAAGCATTTTGTCTATTATTCCATTATAACAATCACAAAATCCTAATAATCTACCTAAAGACAACCAGCTTGCTGTAGTGGTTAGGAGTGTGGACATCTGATCTGGTGAGCAGGGTTTGATTCCCCACTTCTCCTCCACATGCAGCCAGTTGGGTGACCTTGGGCTTGCCACAGCACTGATGAAGCTGTTCTGACTGAGCAGTAATATCAGGGCTCTCTCAGCCTCACCCACCTCATAGGTGTCTGTTGTGGGGAGAGGAAGGAAGGAGACTGTAAGCCACTTTGAGACTCCTTCGGGTAGAGAAAAGCAGCCTATAAGAACCAACTCTTCATCTTCTAAAAGTACAGAAGTCCTCATACCTTAATTTTCAAAAATTTTCAAAATTTTCAAATATCTCAAGCAGGAGTTTTTCAGTGTGAGATTTCCTATTGGTATCCAAGCAAAGGGTATCTCTCTTCCATGAGAAAGTACTCTGAGCCACCTGCTTGGGCACCATTTTCCTTGCCACATTCTCCACAGCCACCATTTCCTTCCTTATGTTACAAGAGGCCTTCAAAACTAGCTAGATTAATATAGCATTATACTATTATAAACTTCAGGAAACTGTTACCATGTGGAAGATTTGTGAAGACTTTGGCCATATGTAGAGAGAGATGCCGACACCAGTTTGGGAAATTTCTGGAGGTTTGGGAGTGATGCCTGGGGAGAGGAGCGTTTAGAGAACAGGAGGAGTTCAGCAACATGTAGTGTGCTACAGCCTACTTTCCTAAGCAGCCATTTCCTCCAGACAAACTGACCTCTGTCATCTGGAAAACAAGTGTGATTCCAGGACATTTCCAGGCAATGCCTGGAAACTAGCAACCCTCTGAACCAAAGTTATTCCCTCAGCATTCAGCAATGAAAAACATGCAATCACCTAAAACTAGATTAGAGGCTCCTGGTTCTATAAAAGCAAGTCCCTGTGAGACTGCAGTCAGCATGTGATACATGTGTGAATAAGCTGACTGGTTTAGTCAAGAAGCAAGTACTCATCTTTTGAGCAACACAGAAACTGCACTATCATTCTACCACCATGAATGCAAAAGTTATCAGCCGCAACAACTTAAAAGGTGCTTAAAATGGCCTCTTAAGAAGAGATCACTGTGTGACAACTTCATAATTGAGAGAGACATCAAATACACAACTAACGTGTACCCTGCTGTACATATGGATGGTTCATAGTATGTATATAATTTTAGAGGAACTTTATGCTTATAATAGCATTTCACAGATTGCTTCTTTTAAAGAAATGCATGTGGCATGCCAGGTTGCTTTGGGGTTAGTCCTTTTCCTACCTGGATTTTAAGATGAAAACATGGGGCTGCATTGAATGTGACAACAAGAACCATACACTGAAAGTTCTACTACTATAAGGCTAGATCCCATGATTTCTTTTCAAACCTGCTAGTTGTATCCCCCGGGAAAGGGGAGAATGCATTGCCTGGCCAATCATAAATGGTGTTAAGCATCATTATCACATTCCACTAGAATCTGAACTGTATTTTCTCCTGTTGATGCTACTTGAAATTTTTTAACAAAAAATTGTCTCAATAGTGAATTGTCAGAAAGTTTTCTTCTAGCCCCTTTGACTTCGAATATATGAAACCTTTACATTTTGCTTTTTAAAAAATCTTTTTCAACCACCAAAACAGTATATTAAATTTTCCCATATGAACTCAATTTCTTCACACTAAACAAGATTTTTAAAATGTTTCCCTGAAGAATTTGGATATAGGCATACTGGGATAGGGAATTTATAGGAGGCAAAGAATGGACAAGATCCTAGTCCCACATAACATATAGTTCCATTAATTCTGGATCATTATGATTTGCCATATTAACAGCCGCCATTGAAGATAGTAGGGAAATAATCACATCATGGGTTATCCCCCTCTATAATCTGTACTAATATGTGTAGTACAAAGGATACTAATTTCAATCATCACATCTAGTTCCCTCCTGATCGTCAATTGGGTTCTACCAACAAGTTGCACTGACTGAAATATTTCTGTCAATAGAGCTAGACTTAAAGAATCATAGAATCATAGAGTTGGAAGGGGCCATACAGGCCATCTAGTCCAACCCCCTGCTCAACGCAGGATCAGCCCAAAGCATCTTAAAGCATCCAAGAAAAGTGTGTATCCAACCTTCATACCCTCTTACCTCCCACTGCAGCCCAAAATACCTTCTGAAATGCTCCCCCTGTGGACAGGTGGCCCTCCCCTCAGGAGCGGCATGAGGGCAAGCCAACGGTCTATGGGGAGGGAGGGCTGGTGCAAATCAGCATACATTGCCTGTAGGATTCAGCACAGTTTTGCATATTGCATTGTTGACAACTTATCAGAAAGCTGACTGTATTTTATTATATATTGCTTGGTTAATGAACTCTCTGAGCAACAAAGCCATGGATGCTTTCAGATGCAGCTTCTCTGTCTTTACAATGCTGAAATTTTCTTGAACCTGTGTTTTAAAGAACTTATTTTCTACTGTTATATCTCTTTTGTCTGCATCCTGTTAGATGTATAGGCAGTCTCAGAAGACATTCCCTACATTCATTACTATGCAATAGTAAGAAGTTCTGCTACTGCTATTGCTATGCAATACTAAAGAAGTATTATGGTATACATTTTGCATCTTGGGCCATCCCTCTCTGGATTTAAACAAACCTTGTCTATTCCATTTTGAAATTTTAGTTCACCCCTCTACTAACCCAGATTCCCACTTCATTGACTTATATGCAAGAAAAAGAATGATGAGGCAGTTTTCACTGGAGAATGAGTAAATACAAAAGTGATGGCATCTGTAGATTTACTAGGAGCCCCACACATCATGCTGGTGTTCCCTGTGTTATTCACTCCTGCGTGTGCAACCTTCATTGGATAGGAGTCACTTGATCAAAGAAAAGTTATGCATGCGACTCCATGCCTATCACTCTTCGTGTGATTTATAATACATGATCTCTGCATGAAGGTTTGTAAATAAATAAATGCAATATGGAATGAGAAGCAAAATAGGTCATCATGAAGCAATGCATATAGAAGAATGCATGTAAACAGCATACAACTCTTCTTAAATCTCCAGTTTCAAAACATACAGAAATGTGACTCTGTCTAAAACCTTTATGGACTGTTCCTTTTTCAAAAGCTCTATCCATAGACGGAGTTTGCCAATAATTTAGTGATCTGTTATCCTTCCCATTTTTGCTGTATAGAGGAGAGTTCTTAGCCATGGGGTGAGACAGACAGTTGCCCTTGGCCCCATACTTGGGGAGAAACTATCCCCCAGCCATTTGTTAAAGTCACCACTGCCACTACTGCAACTCCTGGTAGAAGGACCCTCACCATTTTTGAGCTGTTTGGGTATGGCAATGGGTCCACCCACACAGGAAGCATCCTAACAGTTCCTTTCTCTTAGCTCTATCTTGAGCACAACCTGGTTCAAAGCACCCCCCACACATACACATACACACACAATGCTGCTTTTCCAGTTTGGGACTTTTGTGGTGAGGGGTATTTCTCTGAGCCTGTGGAGATGGACCCCAGCAATATAATCTGGCCAGAATGGGTTGAGCCTGCGGCAGGACTTCCAGTAAGGTGAGAAGAGCATGGCAGAGATAGATCCACACAAGTATGCAGTTGCAGGGCTGGGAAAAGCATGTTCCAGATGGCCAACTCTGGGTTAGAAAATTCCTGGAAATTTGGGGGGGGGGGGTGAAGCCTAGTGAGGGCTTTATACCCTCAGTGGGGTACAGTGACAGAGTTCACCCTCCAAAGTAGCCATTTTTTCTAGGGGAACTGATCTCTGTAGTCTGTAGATCCATTGTAATTCTGGGAGGTCTTCACGCCCAGAGTTGGGCAACCTAGAGTATGTCTAGTGAGTTGGATGTGAGGCTCCCCATTATTTCTGACTATGCTATTCCTCTTCTGGCACTAGGAATGGTTTTCCCATCCTTGTCTATTAGTTTCCATACATCTGACTTGAGAGGAAAGATATGGTAGAAAATGTAAATGGTACCAGTTGCTCCCCCTTCTCAGAATCCAAGGACAGGAAAAGGTGTTGAAGCACCTTCACTAAGATTGAAAGCTAATAAATTGAGGGCTTTTAAAGATTCAAATAAACAAGGGAGACTGGGTACAAAGGAGGGTTATAAAATTATGTGTAGAATGGGAACAGGGAACTTTTTTTTTTATAATAATTTTATTGTTTATTATTATATAAAGCATTTACAGAGAAGTTGTAAAGAAAAAGCGACCAGTTGATATGGTTTGCCATCTCTTTTAACATAGATATTTAGTTCCCATCTCATATTATTCCTAGTCTAGATGTTTTTACCATTTTTCTTAGCCAAGTGATTGTTAATACATATGAGAGTATGATCTGTTATAGGAATACATTCTGTTATTATCTTAAATGATATTAGGTCAGTCTCCTTCATAAATTGGCCCTGACTCAAGAATTACTACTGTCATCTTGTTAATGCCTATAAAATATGGTTTGTCATCCTCTTTTGGCATACATATTAACATACATATTCAATTCCCATCGCATATTAATCCTGATCTAGGAGTTATTACCATCTTTCTTAACAAAGTAGTTGTTGATACATAGGAGGGTATAATCTATTATAAGGATATATTCTATTATTGTCTTAAATGATATAAAGTCAGTTCCCTTCATATATTGGACCTGTCCTAAAGGTTGCTACTGCTATTTTTCTCACAGGAAGCCAGGAGAATACTCCATTGTTCAGCTCATCTTTCAGGTGGTCGCAGAAAATGAAATTGTGTTTTTTTCCATAGTAGAGTGTTTCTGATTGTCCTTCTGTCAGGGCCAAAGAAATCTCTTACTTGATTCTTGCTTGTAATCACCTTTGAGGGGGCTCTGAATCCTTTGTCAATCTGGATCTCTTCCTCTGGTCGCACAGAAATATCTCCTGATAGCTTCCTAGTTGCTGTCGCTTTTGAATAGACTCTTTTTATTTTGCTGATCCAAGTCATTTCCTGCTCTGAATAGACTTCCAGGTTTTTGGTACTTTCCTTCCGTGAATCTGTTTTCCCAGGTTCTTTAAAAATACTTTGGGTTTTTACATCTCTGGCACTCTCTCCCTCCAGTTGATTAACTTCCAGACATTGAAGTTTCACTTGATTTATTGTTAGCTGAGCTACGTCATCAGCTGGTCTCTCCGGACCTTGGGCTCCATCCAAAAGCTCCCCCTTAGTCCCACGAATTTCCTTTTCCAGCTTATTGACTGCTTTCAGTATCTCTGAGTTTCCTTTGCATAACAAATGGAAAAGCTGTGCCTTAGTTAATTCTTCCATAGTTCTAGGCAGTCACAAACTATAAACAGAAAGTCTCGTGAGGTCTCGCGGGAGCACGAGCGATCCCAAATTATCAGTTTGTCGATCTCCGTATCAAGTCAAATTCCCCCACTGAACTTTCACCCATAAATCTTCAAAGCACTCTCTTTGTTTGGTTAATGGGTATAATTAGCTGGGAGTCTCTCACTCGGCGAAAGAAGGAATTCGCTTGTGAATTGGTTGAGGGGGGGGAGGGAAGAGCTTGTGGGAGAAGAGAGAGAAAAGCCAGAAAGCTTTCAATTCTTACTGTTGCAGATTCCAGCTTCTATCAGCTTCTGCTCCTGTCGATCTGGTAAATGATGGTCTGGGAAGAATGTAAGGTCGGCTGGTCGTTTCAAGCTTGTAAAGTTGTTTGCGACAAAGACGCCATCGTGACCTTGAGCACAAGCCGCTATTAATCCAGGGAGGTCTTCCTATCTCCCCACGGATCTGTAGGACCCTCAGGATGCCGTTCCCGGTTCCTGGGGCGACCGGTGAGCAGATTTGCGTATCTGTTCAGGTCAGCCAGGTGCAGAAGCCCCTGACCCTCGGCATGGCTTAAGAGCTGAACAGAAGTCCAGCTTTCTTTATGGCGCCATCTTCAGTTCCCCAACATGTCTCGGAACAGGGAACTTTTGTTCCCTCTCCCACAATACTAGTAATTCTTCCCCTTGTTTGCATATATGACATTTTCTGAGACTGTGAGCTTAAATGCACAAAAAGTAGAAGAGTTCCTTAACCCTTTCCCTTTCCACAATTTCCTCATGCAAAGTTAGCCCCAAAGCTCTTTTTGGGCTTCATGGGGGAAAGCTGCTCATAGTTTATATTGCAAGACAAAAAGCTGCAGAGGACAGCAATTCTGAGAGGGACCGTTTCCACATTTGAGACATACCTTGTTTTAGCCTTGCTTTGGATTTACTTTGGGTGCTGTGAGTTAATGCTAGGCTTTTCACATTTGGGCTTTCCTCCCATCATTTCCCAGACTTAAATTTGCCATATGTTTTCTGCATCTGAGTTGGAAGGAGGCAGCCTCCCATCATGATTTGCTCCCTTTCCCTCTCCCCCAATAGTGTTTTTTTGCAAAATGGTACCTCCTTGCACTTAATTCCACCATTCTGAACCCTTGATCACCTCCCCTCCTTTCCCCAGAAGTATACTTGATGTGATTTAAAAAAGAAAGAAAAAACACCTAGGGCATCATGTTACAATGATGCTGCAGCATAATGAACACGACTGCTGCTATTTTTTAATAGAAGCAGAGTTGTAACACAATAAACCCTTTTTTAAAAGTCAGATGTTTCAGGATGGAGGGAGGGAGGGAGAGGAAGGGATGGGGAGGGAGGATGGTGATGAAGAGGAAGGCATGCACAAATGACTCAAATGGCGGACTGGAGAAAAAAACCTGAATTAAAGCATTTCTCCATTGGGCAGCCCCAAATTAGATTCCACCTTGAAAAATGAAATTGCTATAACTGGGAATTCCTTAACCATGCAATGAGAGGGTGATTCAGGTATGCGCCTGGAAAGGTAGATTTTAGAGTGGGAATGGATAAAAAAAGTTGGCCATTTAAAAAGGCAAATACGAACTGCATCACTAGTGCGGAAACAGTCTGGGAGAAATCAGCTATATGGTAGTTGGGTTTTTCCCCAAATTGTCACCCTGCCAGCTGCACTCAATGATCCTGGGACCCCATCCTAGGCTTGTGCCCAGACCCCAGAATCTCTTGGACCACCTCTGAGTATATGTAAATATGTAATTGTCAGAAGTGGTAGGCATTTGAAACATTTGCTTTCTCCACCTGCAGTAGAACATTTACAGCACAACAACAGGCACAGTGTGCATCTTCAGGTGATTAGATTACCCAGCTGGGACAGGCAAGATGTACATCAAAACAGTTCCCAAGTCAATAAAAATACATTGTTAAACAAAACCTGCATTTTAAAGGAAAATGTGCCATCTTGAACAGTCAGAATTGCCAGATCTTCCAGTGGAGGATGGAGTTCCCCCACCACCAGGAGATTCAGCTGGCCAGGCCATGGACTTACCACATTACCAGTATATTCCAGGAAGTGAAACCATCATGCCAGCAACTTCCAGGTGACACTCAGGTATTTGGGCAAAAACTCTATGGCAGAAGCCAGTTTTACCATCGAGTTTTTTACCAAATACCAGAGTGTAACCTGGAAGTTTCTTGGATAATGACACGACCTCCTGTGCAATGCCTGTTAAGTTCCCCGCTGGTTGTAAGGAGGGACCTAGCAACCGTATGAACAGTGAATAGGTTTGAGGCCTTTGAACTATAAGTTTCAGGGAGGGAAGTTCATTATTTGAAAAGGAAATCTCAGAAGTATACAGTCTATTTACTAAGGGCCAAATAACATGGTACATGAGTTTCCTACAGAGACTAATAAGCATTCTGCATTTGAGAGTTTCCAGTGGCAATACTACTGCTAAGTGCCTCAGGGGCCAATGCTGATCTGAACGAATGTCCACCGCAGAGGAGGGGCTCCTGCCTCCCCATACACATGCCATTTTCTTGATCAAAAAGAACATGGGGGGAGGTCTCATGAGGTGGAGGGGGCTGTTGGGGCAAGTATTCTTTCCAAAGTCATTTCAGCTTGGGAAAGCCACATGGGAGGAGTGAATTGAAATGATTCCAGGGGCTATAATGTGCCCTATGGTTAGGAGAAGAAAGTTAGATCTGGAGAAACGTGTCCCGACTAGTGCAAAAATATATCATCTACTTCAGGCCTTTCATTGGTTGCCTTTTGATCCCCTTTTCAAATGTTTCTCTAGTTTTGTGACACTTTAGCAGAAACAGCAATGAACATATGAAACCACACTGTATATCCATTCACGGAGTTCAGTACTCCCTACTCTGACTCACAGTGACTCTTGAGAGTCTCAGGCAGAGAAATGACTTTACTAACATCTGTGGTCCTTTAACTGGAGATGCTGGGGACTGAACCTGAGACCTTCTTTGCGCAAAGCAGATGCTTTACCATTGAGCCATGACTCCCTCTCAGCCACATTTTTGAACGGTTGGCACTGCTTTCACAGCCTGCTCAGTGAACATGATCAAGTGCCAGGACACTGACTGTCTATTGTCGGCATTAATGAATTACCAAGCAACACTGTTATTTTAGGAGTCAAACTGCCAAACTAAATGTGACATTAGGAAATCTAAAAATGGATCTCCCGCATTTTTAGAGTGGAAATAGCAGCTGTGCATGTTTATGTGGGTGGGTGGATTTGGATCAGAGCTGTGGCATGGCACAGAGGAAGGCTTACTGCTTTCTGCCTATGCCATTTTCCTAGCCACAGCCTGCATTGTTGTTGCCCATGGAGGAAAGACAGAACTAGCAGATTTGTGCCTGTAGATTTCCTCCTAGCAGGAAAATAGCATTTCTGCTGGGGGCAGAGGGATTAAATTAAACACCTTCCTCTGCCCCATGACCATGATCCAAATTCCCTTCTATTTCTATTCTTACAACCTGCAAGAATTTCATTCATAGATCTCCTGATCCCAGGTCAAGTCTTTATTATTACGGTACTAGACCAGTAGTCAAGTTATAAAATACATAAAAACATCTGGCATTAACAAGGTACATAAAATAATCATTGATAACTAAAATATTATAAAATTTAAAAACATTCCAGCTATAAGAATCATTCTAATTTTAAAACTCACAAGCATTATCTCAAGCAATTGAGACTATCTGTACCTAAGTTGCTCCGAATCCACCCAGCTCTTTCTTGTTTTGATAGCTCTCCAAGCAAATCTGACCATAACAGAAGTTATTTCTGTGCTTTTGTCTGACAACATGTCTGTGATTGCCTCTAAGTTGGGCTTATTCTGTAGGGAAGGTATAAGTTCTCCCCTGAATTGATTGTATAGCCTACATTGGAGTAATACATGTTCAGATGTCTCAACGCTCCCATCCTGGCAGATGCATAAACGATCACAGATGGGTATTTTTTTGAATAAGCCTTCCCTAAAAGCGGATGGGAGCATGTTATATCGTAAGAGAGTAAATCATCTCCTATGTTCCGGGAAAACAAGATTAGATAAATAAGGTAATGGCCTCAAATTATTAAGTGGAGGCATTGGAAAAAGTGGATTTTTTACTTGATTGAAATCCTGTTGGCAATGGATATCTAGAATTCTTTGTTTTATCATTTCCTTTGCTCGGTTGAAACCCAGAGACAGTATTAACTGTTTGGATAGACCATATGAGCAAAGTTTTTTCTCAAGAGTGGATATTCACGGCACAACCAATGATTCAGACATCATTAGGTAAAGCAAACCCTTTCTGGAAAAAAGCAATTTTAACCAGTACATGGACGTACATATCCATATTCTGGTCTGGACAGAATATATTCCTGTTTCCACCCGGATTGCAGCGTTGGAAATGCTGGTTGGTACTTGGAGCAGGGATCTTAAAAATTCAGCCTGGGTCTTTTCTAGATCTCCTGATCCCTGTTTCCATGTTATAATGAATGCATGTACAACTTGCATGCATATGCATACACATGTTCATAAGAAAGGACCAGTACCTGGATAAACATGCGATTTGTATCACGTATTCAGCTGTACACACACTGAATATAACACAATAATTACTCTGCACATCTATAAAGAACCGTCAAGTGTACACAGTACAGACAGAACTCAGTACAGTACAGAACTCTGTTCTCCCAAACTAAAATGAAAACTTCAATGTGCGTAGCAAGATTTGTTCCCATTCATCCCTCTTATCTCCCCCTCCCACATCTAATTATCTGTTATAATACATTGATGCTGCTACCCTAGACAGAAGTACTCCAGCCTAATTGCATTGAAATCAGTGGATTTAGACTGGAGTAACTCTGCATAGAATTGCAGTGTAAGTAGTAGTGCTGTTTAATTTGATATTGCTGATGAAGTTCCTGACAAAGAGAGGAGAGCATGTTTAAGGATCTCTGGGTGCCTTTGGTTGAGTCACTTAGACTGTTTTGTATGTTACTGGCTGACAACTCAGAACCTACAGGCAGGCAAGCAGAAAGGTATAAGGAAAAAAGGATAAGAGAATTATGGAACTAGGGCACAGAAGGTACCAAGCCCAGGGAAACCGGAGGTCCTAATGAAGAAGAGGAAACTGACCAGAGAACTAAGGAAAAACAGAAGGGGCTCAACAGGAAAAGAAAAATTGGGAGAGTAATTGGACAGAAGAAAAAGAGACGCATATGACTTGGAGCTGGAGAGTTCAAGGAAGCTGAAAGTTCACTTCTTGATTTGAAATAATGAGTCACATCTTTGCTAGCAGGCCTCTAATAGGGAGAATGAATTCTATGCAAAAGGAACTAGTTTCCATATAGCATCAAGCATCTATATTAATATGTTCAGATGTTAAGCATATAGGTGAATATGTATTCATATGTTAATTAAATAAATACTTTCTCCATCCTCTGTAGATATGCTGTGAAAACAAAGAAGCACAGCTAGTGATAAGTGAACATCTGCGTGCTCCACTTGGAATCATTTCTTGAATGCTCAAAAATGTTCTTTCTCTAAAAAGTTATCTCCCGTGACTGGCTATTCCCTCTACTTATATAGGAAAAATAAAATTTGTGATTTAGAGAAGAGCTGGGGAGCAGCCTTTCTTGAGACATTTTAATTTTCAACAACCATGAGTAGGTTGAAAGTAGTTTATGCCCAACTTAAAAATGGTGACAGCTTTTTAAACAGGACGAATTTGTTTTTCAGGTCTCGTAGCCTCACTGTTTGTAACGGATACTTTGGTACATAGTATAAAGTAGCCAGATTGGAGAGTTTGGGCATGTCTTCTTCATGGTAGAACATCTAGTTTGCATAGAAAAGGTCCTTGGGACAATCCAAGATCTCTTGAACTAGAAGGATCAGAATAGTAGCTGAATCAAAAGACTTCTGACTGAAAACTTCAAGATTTGCTCCAAAATGGAATAGACCTTGATAGACCAACGGTCTGATTCAATGTAATACCAATGTTCTGACTGGCATGGGAAATCTTCAATTGCTCAGAGCTAGATAGCTACTTTCCACTTGATAAAATAGTAATATATTTCTTACAGCATCTTCTTATTTGTATCTGAGAATGAAAAGAAATGATATCTTGCCAAATGAATGGTCCCATCCCAAGATAAGCACCATTCAGGGGGCAGCACTCACAGGAAAGAATTAATGGAAGACGTGAATGCTTAATTTTCCCTGTGCCTGCCAGCCTATTGTAAATCCATCTCGGCCTGCTTATTTAACAAAATTGCTACCTTCTACCTCTCTGCCTTCACAAGGGTCACCAAGGTTGCAAACAAATTAAAAACAGATATTACAAAATGACTTTTTAAAAGCATTAACCTCCCCCCCACACACAAAAATCCTAACGTATCATTGAAGCAAGAACTAAAATACATATAAAACCATGAAAACAATTAAAACTTTGGACAGGAAGGAGGGATTGTTGATGGACCAACAAACCAAACAAAAAATTCTACTGGTGGATTGCGGCAACCGAAAGGGACAGTCAAATGTCCTTGGGGAGAGAGTTCCAGAGTTTTGGTACCAGTACCAAGAAGACCCTCTCTCAGGATGTCAGCCACCTACTCTCAGAAGGTAGGGGATACATTCTGTGCAGTGCCTCCAAAGATCACTATAGTGGTCAGGCAGATTTTATATCATGCTCACCACTAAGTTCCTCCTGAACCTCATGCTCCTTTCATAACATCTAGCTTGGATCTTAGAATGAAACATAAGGAACTGACTCCTAAGTTCTGAAATAGGCCCTTATTCTACACCTTATTCCCTACCATGCAGAATAAATGCATAACAGAATGATGGGATACACAATTCTTTACTCCTCCCTTCCATAAGTCTTCATTGCTATGGCTGAAGACTAACTTTTCTCAAAGTCTTTCCCCATCCAAAATCTAGAATTGTTAAAAAGTTTAATGTCTCCTAATACTTGGATTTGGGGGTTCCAGTGGGGCCACATTAACAAGAGGGGGGAAACCAAGCACTACTTCACTAGTTCTAATTCAAGGGGTCTTTTCTAGAGGATAACTTTTTTCCTTTAAAAAACCCCCAGCAACCTGGATTTATTTCCAGCTACTTTTGTTTTCCTTGAGGGACCTTTGAAACACTATATTGCTACTTTTCATGTTTTTTATTTGCCCTTTGGAACAATAAAAGCTCAAAGGTTCATAAATATGCATTCTGTAAATGTATTATGCTGACAAAGTGTTGCTCAGATAGCTGCTTTTGCCTTCGGGGAATGAATAAGTTTACAGCAGGCTTAAACAACGGGTGGAAAGGAGAAGGAGAAGGTGGAGGAGAGCTGCGTCAGCGCAAGGGCTGAAAATGGAACAAAAAAGGTCTCTCGGATGCACCCAGAGTACAAAAAGAAATAGTGAGAATGCTGTTGTCAAAAGGCTGTAAGGAGAAAGAATGAGGAGCGTTACTTGCTAATGGGTTGACATTGCTGTTGCTGTTATTTTCGTTTCACTACAAATTGTTATTTTCCAAAAGGCATGGTTTGTTCAATCGTCACAAGACCTTAAACTTGCTGATCCCCCCCAAGCCTGATTTCAGGGAAAACTCTTTTCCTCCAACTGGACTTCGGGGGCAAGGTCCATCTTTCATTTGCTCTAATCCTCATGGACTACAATCTAGTTTTACTCCCCTTCCCATTTTTTGGCTGGGCAATTGGAACTGCTGGGTTTTAGGTCAGGAGATGTTTGGGCAGGTGGAAAGGCCCCACCTTTCCCACTATCACACAACCACCCCCAGGGGGGGGAAATAGATCTAATTTTCCAGTATTCTTTGGTAATGAGTATCGGTAGACAGTTAATAGCCTCACTCCCAACAACTTATTTAATGTCCCTCTGGACCTCCTAGCAAAGGCATGATTTTCAGTTGCATCCCAATGCCACGTTAAACCAACAGGTCCATGTCCCTTGCCCCTGCATTCTCATCCTTTCCCTTGAAGGGCAATAAAGGGCTCCTTATTTAAACCAAACTCATGGTATAAACTGAGGCCACCCAGGAGAGTTTTTCCCTCACACATCTGAATTCCAAATCAGGTTTAAAATCCTGTTTTGTTTTGTTTTTTATGAGCCCAAGTTCTTGTGTGTAAAAACATCAAAGGTAATCAGTTAGTTGAAACCAAGATTCCTTGATTGGGCTTGGTTTGAGGGAGGCTGAAATATAGCAGGGACAAACATGACAGCAAGCCAGGTTTGAGCCCAATGGGGGTTTCCCCCTCATGCAAGGGCAATGCTTCTTCCTGCTTAACACACGACAATGCACTTTTGAGAGAGAGCTGGGAAATACTGAAGTGTGTATAGGGACACCTTTATGGAAATAATTCTCAATTCCGAGCTTACTTTTTGCATTTGAATTAGTACTATTCCACTTTGATTTCTTTTAGAAAATAGTGGTCTGAATAATATTTCAGAGTGTGGGCTTCACATTAGGCAACATTTATACAACACATATTAGTTGGAGCATCACCTTATAGTAAATGACCACCACTTTTAGCTTTTAGCTGATAACAATAAGTAAAAATATAGTTCATAAATATACTATACACACACACACATATATATATATATAACAGTTTTCATAAATTATCATTACAACACTGATAATTTTTTTCAGAATTTTTTTACCACCCAGCAAGCCCTAGTGTTATTTTATTGTATAAGTGCATTTTAAATTATTGGACCACCAAGGAAGGCCCTTGGGGTGAAACATGTCTGGTCTTACTTCCACATTGTTGATTGTATTATGTGGTATATAACAGAGATTTTATCAATGTTTTTATTTTTTATTATGTGCACCTGATTATAATAAATATTAATATTTTAAACATAAAACCTTTTCTGCAGCTCAGCCTTTAGATTCCTAAACCAATGGATATCTGACAGAATTCAATTAACTGTAATCCCTTTAACCTAAACTGCATGAACAAACAATAGATGTTAATAATACTTAGCATTCATTTAATTCCATTGTGCTGAATATTCTCTGACTGTGATATTCACATTGAAGCAACTAAAGAGAGAACTGAGGAAAATTCCATCTCCTTCCCTCATTTCCGTTGCTGGTTGGCATCTTTTTGCCCTCCTGGATCCTATTTCCTCTCAGTGTCATTTTATTCTTCTTCTGCACCCTCGGTCTTTTGTGTGATTTGCTTACCCTGCCATTCAACCCAACAGGCTGTGGCAACTCACATACTTTTGTTCACAAACATTCACAACATCACTGGCAACATCCTGTCCTTGTGATCTTTCTGCTTTCCTTTTCTTTGATTGTTCGTCTTGGACTACCTCGTTCATGTTCTCAGGCGATCCATGAACTTCAAGTACTTTTTTCCCCAGCTCAATAAACACAGCCTGGTGATGAATTGTACGTATGAACAACAGTCTGGCACAAGGTTAGGTGCACTTTGACAACTTAGCAGCCTGTGAGTAGGGACTGTTCCTTGAAAATTAGGTTCCCCCCTTATGGTGAAGAGCTTTTCCTGCTGGATTGCAGAGCTATTCAGGATTGTGTAGTTCTTCTGTTCTATTTTGCATTGGAATCATCATCACTAACCTTGCACATCGAAGCACACTTACTAGAAAATAAGCCAATGAACCTCACAGGGAATTACTTCTGAATAAATATAGTTAGGATTGTGCTGCAGGTTCGAAAAGCCTGAGTTAGTTTCTTCCTCTCTCTACAAGTCAATTTAACCATGGTTTGTGGCTTGGGAACTTGGGAAATTCAGCCTGGAGAAGAGGGGGTTAAGAGGGGACATGATTGCTCTCTTTAAGTAGTTGGAAGATTGTCCCTTGGAGGAAGGCAGCAGAGGATAGGACTTGCAGTAATGGGTTTAAACTATGTGTAGAACAGTACTGGCTTGGTATCACAGGGAAGTTTCACAGTCAGAGTAGTTCAATGGTGGAATAGGCTGCCTAAAGAGGTGGTGAATTCACCCTCACTGGTAGTTTTCAAGCAGCAGTTGGGCAGATACTTATCATAGATGCTTTAGGCTGATCCCGCGTTGAGCAGGGGGTAGGACTAGAAAGCCTGTATGGCCCCTTCCAACTGTATGGTTCTATATGCTAGTCAACAAATGTCTGTATACCATCAAGGTCATTTGGATCACTAACTGTCAAGGAGTTGCTTGCCATTTTTCCTTTTTATCTGCCTGCACAATGGCCCACTCTACACACACTGGACAATGCACTCTCGATGCACTCAATGTTTTGCACAGGAAAATCCAGCTGCAAAAGCACATTGAAAGTGCATAAGCAACAGCTGTGGAGTGGGCCAGTCAGGTGTATCCTTTAAAAGACTGGCATTGGATAGAATGTATTGCTTGCTTTTTGCTTATGTGCAATCAGTGACATCTACTGGGGAAGTAATTGCAAAAGTTAAAGAAATCATCAGGTACATGGGCAGACCCAAAGACACACCCTTTGTAAATCACAGCCAAATAATCCCAACTAAAGAATCTTAAATTTATTTTGCAGACAAACATATCCAACAAATTCAGACACATCCAAAGAGCTCACCAAACTATTGGCTCCTGGCTCGTGACCAGCATGACAAGCAGAATGTGAGCCAAATCAGTGGGTAACTAAGCATATCTAATTATGCTTGGTGGTTGATTAATAAGCCATTGTACAAATACATATTTATAAAGGGAAAAAATGTAGTGTCAGAACATGTCTTCACTGATCTGATATAAATCTCTGCCTTGCTTCTATTTGAATGTAGACATAGTGATCAAAAAGTGAAAAGGAGAATTGGATGATAAACAACAGTGAAGAAACAACAGAACTGAGGATATATTCACAAAGATGACAACATCCTACCTGGATCTTCATTGCAAATTATTTACAAAGAGATGCTTTCATGTGCAAAGAGGGGGGGTAATAGTGTAGATTAAGAGAGGGTGAAGAGAAGGTTAACTGGTTGTATATCTACCCATCACATTTTTATCCTGCCCTTTCTCGAAAGATTGCAGGGCAGCATTCTTCATTCTCCCCTCCTCCATTTTGTGAGGGAGAGGAGTTAAACACAGATTTATTCAAGGCGTGACCTTTCATGTGCATGCACACTTCTTCAGACACTGGAACAGGGATCATAAGAGTGCAGATAAAGGAGAAAGTAAATTATTAGCAAATTAGTAAACAGCATCACAACATCCAAAATATGCAGTATAGTAATTCCTTGTTAGAAAAGTAAGCCAGTTCTTTGGGTTCAATTATTGTTCACAAAAACATAGGGGGAATGAAAATGTTAGACCATTTGCTTGCCTAACAAGGAATTATCATACTACATAATTTACTTTCTCTTTATATCTGTACTCTTATCATCCCTGTTTCATTGTCTGAGGACGTGTGCATGCACATGAAAGCTCACACCTTGAATAAATCTTTGTTGGTCTTAAAGGTGCCATTGGACTCAAATGTTGTTGTGCTATTTCAGACGAACATGGCTACCCAGTTTTTCTCAATGGTAAAATGTTGAGAAATGCTAACTTAAGCACACATCTATATGGTGAAGAGGTAAGAAGAACGAAGGGTTTGGTAGCTGTGTTGATTCACAGGAAAATCTCCCAACAAAATCTATGTAATTCATTTTATTAGGACCAATCCCCTAAGCACTAAACTCTAGAACATGTCACTTTTTAAAGGAATAAATGCATTGGACATTATTTGAGTTTGATAGATGGAAAATAAAATATACAGACGTACATGCTGTGTCTCTTGCACCAATCTCGTCTA
Organism: Paroedura picta; assembly: GCF_049243985.1. Classification (NCBI taxonomy): domain Eukaryota; kingdom Metazoa; phylum Chordata; class Lepidosauria; order Squamata; family Gekkonidae; genus Paroedura; species Paroedura picta. The sequence continues at coordinate 49,257,260 of NC_135372.1, read as the reverse complement.
GCAAAGCACAATTGACAATCATTTTCCTGTCTTTTTATCCATTGTTAGACTTCTTTTTCCCACTGAATAAGTGTTCCTTAATCAAAAGAATGAGTTCCACAAAGCCTTTGACATCAAAGGAAAGCTTTTTTCCCCTTCAAAAGCTATTACAGTATCAAAGACTTATTCTATGTGGAATCTAAGGTGAAGCTCTGGAACAATTCTTCTGGGAAACAAATGAAAAATGTGGCATACACATTTGCTAGAAGTTATCTGATGCAATCAATTGCAGGGGGAGGGAAAGGCATCAAAATGTTGATCCATGCTTCCTTGATGCATGAACTCACAGCTACTATTTTTCACTCTCCATTTTTTGTCGGGTTTGCTGGACCACTAATCCTACTAACATTGCTAAGTTCTCACCATGTGCAAAAGCGCCAGAGCTTATTACGAAGGCATGGAAAGGAAATGACCTCCGGTGTGCTTTGAATTCCTATTGAAGAGGCAAGCCAAACCATGTAAGACGTGTCAGGGTAAAATAACAGACATGTAATAGCAGTGACCAAGTTGAGATTGTCTGATAAGGGCAATTGGCAAGGGTTGCTATTAACAGAATATCAATATGTCAAAGCCCATTATAGGAGACTTCTGCTTTGACTACTTGCACATGTTTGCCATAGCTAACTGCTGGTAATAGGGATTTTCTTTCTCCCTACAGTGATCCCTGCAACACTTTGGGGCATTCCATTAACTGAAATACATTGTGTGATTTGCAGATTCCCATCCCATTACAGTTTACACAAGTTGCAAAGGCAGATTATATATGCAGAATGGCTGGCAAAATGAGGGGGCTTATAGGGAATGCAAAGGTAGGCAAGGAGATCAGTACTTGAAATCAGGACTGTGCAGCTTCCCAAATCAGGTTATTTCATTCATTCATTCATTCATTCATTCATTCATTCATTCATTCATTCATTCATTCATTCATTGTATTTATACCCTGCCCTTCCATGAAGGCTCGGGGAGGCTTACAAAGGGATTAAAATACATAAAATGAGACATTGAATATTAGGTTTAAATGTTTTTAAAATTAATAACTAAATATAAAATAACTAGACCAGTTTCCAACCCCCTACTTCTCCAAGTGAAAAAGGAGGATGTATTAATCCTGCAGGTTTGGTAGACAGAGACACAGTTCTTTGAAAACAGTCACCTTTTTATTAACTCCAACTCCAACCAGAAAGACCGAACAGGGAACACAAGCACCACACGAATTTATATGCCGTTTGGCTAGGCTGGCAAAGAACCTGATTGGTCCATGAGTCCTTCGAACAAAAGTCCATGATTGGTTCACTTACAATTCCTCATTTGCCCAGTGTTCAGGATTAGCACTATTGAACCCACATACATAACAGGAGGAATAATTAATACATTCAGATAACATTTATTTAATTGGATGGGTTGTAGACAATGAGGTCAGTCCTTACATTATGCTGGTGCCAATCTATATCAATGGTAGCTTCTGAACAGTCCTCAAGGGCAACCCTACATACAGCACACTGCAGTATTTTATTCTAGGGGGCTTTACGCACCGGGATCTTTGTTGCAAATTGGTCACTGAATGAAAAATCGCCATTTAAAATAGTGGAATTCGTCGTTATGCATACCTGCCTTTGTAGTGGTATCCAGTTGCGTTTTGTAGCGTTTCCCACAGGCTTCCGGTCTTGGCAGAAATCGCTAGAAAGGAAGCGCTATTGCCGAGCTCATCCCGCCCCTGGCCGTCAAGCAGCCAATGGGCAGCCGTTAGCATGCTCCCAAACAGCCCCTTTCCCTTTAAGAAAGGTTTAAAAAAAAAAAACCACACCCATTGTAACGAATCTGTGTAGATTCGTTGCAACGGAGAGACCCATCCAGCTGCCTGGGGTGTTTGAGCTGTCGTTTGATCGTGGCCACGCTGCCTCCGAGTGAAAAAAAAAAATCCCCCCCTCCCCCCCCTCTCACGGGCCCGATTTTCGGCTGAATGACTGTGTAAAAAATAAAGTGACTGCTTAGTAGTGTGCTTAGTGACTGAAGTGTGCTTAGTGACTGAAGGGGAGGGACTGAAGCCGGGGAAGCCTCTGTTTGAGCTGTCATTTGATCGTGGCCACGCTGCCTCCGAGTGAAAAAAAAAATCCCCCCCTCCCCCCCCTCTCACGGGCCTGATTTTCGGCTGAATGACTGTGTAAAATGTGTGTGCTTAGTGACTGAAGGGGAGGGACTGAAGCCAGGGAAGCCTCTAAACTGAAAGAGGCTTGCTGGTGTGTTTATCCCCGCTCGCTCGGAGAAAAAAAAATGGCGATCGCTTCGCCGGAAGTTTGGAGGACAGGCTCAGGAGGAGGGACTTTGAAGAAACCGCAACAATGTTAACGCACAGGTCTTTTTCGCTAGTGTTGCAGATTGGTTGCAAGAGTGTAGCGCTTTCCGGAGGGTGAATCCACTTTTTGGGATTCCCCTGAAAGCGCTACAAGGAAGCGCTTTTTGCAGATTGGTTTCAGGTGTGTGGCAGATTGTCTACGACGTCGTGCGTTAAGGCAAATCAATAGCGTTTCCAATTGGCAACCATTGTGCGATTTTGAAGGCGTGCAAAAAGCCCCTAGATGTTACTAGGGCTGCAGGTGACTTACCTGATAAAGTTGGTGAAGAGCACCCCTGGCCACCACTGCAAGGAAGTTTGGATCCAACAACACCCCCAGCCCATGAACCTGCTCCTTTAGGGGAAGTGCAACCCCATCCAGAACAGGGGACATCCCAATTCATGGATCAAGCCTTCCCCCTACCAGATGTACCTCCATTTGCCAGGATGAAGCTTCAGCTTTATCCATCCATCCATCCATCCATCCATCCATCCATCCATCCATCCATCCATCCATCCATCCATCTTTGTTTCCAAGGCAGAAGCTGCATATAGCAGAGCTGGGGGGGCTGGATACAATACAACCTTTTTTTGCTCCCCCTGAATTCCTGCTTCAGGAAGGAACTAAAACACTGAAGCAGAGCCCTTGCAAATACAGACAGCCTCTTGCATTAAAGGCCTAAGAGGCCAGTTAGAAAAACCACTGGCAACCTTTATTTATTTACACTCCTAAACGTATTAATATTGGGAAAATAAGTATCACTTGGAGGATGTGAGATAGCTTTTAGCTGAAAGAGATTGGCCGTTTTTGTTCAACATGCGGAACCTTATATTCTGAGTTTTTCTTTCTACAAGATATTATACATTCTGAAGCAGCGGAGTCATTAGATCAAAGCTGGATCTTACAGATTCATTATGGACCTAGTCAAGTAATTCTCACCTCTTAAAGCTGTCTGGACTCAGCATTACTGCAGGCAAAATTATATCTGTAATCTATTTACTTTTACAGGGGCTGACTTATTTTTTTAAAGGCCTTCCGAAATAGAAACAAGACTCGAGAAATCCAAAGTTCATTTTGGTCTGAGACAGCAATTCGAAATCTGGAGCTGACTACCACAGGAAATGTGGGTGGAAGGAGACTTTACTAGTATTGGCTATGTAGGGGATTCCTTAATCCTGTACTTAAAGTTATAATTAGGAAAAGGACAATCTGAACAGATGGTGTTGTTTAATATACTCATTAATGATGTGGAAACAGAGGGTGAACAATTTGCAAGTGACATAATTATTTAGGATAGATATAATTAGAGGAAAATGGGCCTTAAAAGCCAAATGAATGGTTGGGTAGTATAATGGCCAATGGGGGGCCGGGGAGGGGAGATCAGTATTGATCAATTCAAAGTGGTGTACATAAAACATTAATTGGAGCCACTTGTATCCAGGGCAGTGTTCCAAATTGGTTATACCCCAATCAAAGTGGAGTCACTGACGTTAATGTACAAGTCAGTAATCTTGAGGCTTGGTTTAAACATGATACCAGACAGGTTAAAATTAAACAAACATGCACATTCAGCCCATATCATATTTAGACTTGGGCTGCCTGCATCTCTGTGTACAGCATGCTGAGGATCTATGGCTTGTCCACTGGTTGCTCTCCCTTGCTAAGTCTCCCTACACAGATACCAGTGAAGGTATTTTTGAACACTTGTGGCCCGACTTAATCCAAACCCAACCTAATGCTCATTATGTACCACAACTGAAAATATAAATTAAATTTGTAGAGAAGACACCAGAAGCTTCCACTCTCCATTCCTCTACCTAGAAAATCTGGAGAGCTCTAATTAAGGGAGCCCTTTAGAGATCTTACAAGAAGATCCTCACTGTTTTTCCCAGGATTCTTAATGGAAAACCATGACAATGAAGCTGAATACAAATTATGTAAATCTGCATTGTAGCTGCCCTTATTTCAGACTAGCCTGATCTTACAGACTCAGAAGCTTAAAAGGGTTAGTACTTTGGAGAGGGTTGCCAAGTCCCCCATGTCCACTGTCTAGAGATGAGACGTAATTCCAAGTGACCATTTCTGCACTGGAGGCTTTACGCCGGGCTGCATGCTGCAGTTTGAGCCAGGACAGGTTGCCCTGTCTCTTCCTGCTCCCATATGGAGAGCATTTGGCCTGATATACCACGTCTGCCCTGGATTTGTGAGCCTGCATGGGAGCTGCGGGAAGAAAGTTCCCAGTATGGAAACGGTCCAAGTGATTCCAAACTCCTGAGTGGAGGCCGGTATCCCTAACTTTGGTTCAGAGACTTCTAAGGAAGACAGAGGCTGCTATGCATAGGAAAATAATGGCACAAGCATGAATTCCTTTTTATGTCCTGAAGTAGAGCAAAAATGTTCCTGATATGCCTTCTGCAAGGGACAGTCATCTGACTGTGCCCATAAATTCTTTTAAAAGAATAATAGATCTCCAAGGGCTCCTTCATGGATTAAGTGTCGAGAATGAAATATTGTATTTTGACTTTGGTAGGACGTTAAATAATAGTGAATATAAAAGACAATAATTGAGATCCCTGAACAATGCAATTAATTTTGCTGCTGTCTTTGAAAGCCTGTTTATTTAAAACCAAATAGATTTCTATAAGACATTAGGAATTCCGATAAAAAAATATAAGCCACTTACTTTAAATTAACAGTGTGGCTGCATTTCACACGTATACATGAGGCAATCAATTAGACAGTTTTGACTTCAAATAAGTCTGTGTGCAGTATTTCTAGGACAACTGCACAAAATCTCACTATGTTTTAAAAGCAGGAGAAAACCAAATTAGGATGCACAGATTAATTGTGATTCAGGAAACACACACTGTTCCTCTCTCTCTCTCTCTCTCTCTCTCTCTCTCTCTCTCTCTCTCTCTCTCTCTCTCTCTGCATTGATAGTAAGGGTTTTAAGTTACAAGACCAAACACATCTCTCTCACTCGTCATAGTACTCTGAAGGAAAATGAACTCATGAGGCAATTCTCTTATTCTGCATATGACAACCAAACATGACAGGCAAACCGATGTCCATATATAAGACAGCGCCAATCAGTTCAGGACACTTTGTTTTCTCATGCTTGATCTTTCAGACCACAGCCCTCAAGTTCCTTTGAAATAAACCACTAATGATGAGGCATAGAAACCCGTCGAAAAATAAAAACTGATACTAGGCCAGACTGGTGCAATAGAACAGACCTCTCCTTTGAAAGGGCATATCTATATGGAAGTGATTATTATATGTGACTAGGCCTTTATTGCTATAAAAATATTGGTTCTTTAATGCTAAGTAGAGGCAGTATTGAAGACTGAGCTGCCTGATCTGCATGTCGAGATTCTTAAAAGGCATGTTTAAGAATGGCAGTCAGTAAATAAAGCAAGTTTTAAAATGCATAAAGCAAGACAATGAAGAGGAAAGAGAAAAGTTATAGGATTTGATCCCTAAAAACTATTCTGCCCTCAGTAACTTGTATGCATAGGGCAGTATTGCTGCTTAGTGGCCAAAGCCTTTATAAACATATTTCTGGGTATGACAATTATGCAACCCCACGAGAGCACTTTAACTGCAGGGAGGCTGAGTGTCCTGTAACTTGGGAGGAATTTAAAAAACAATGCATGATAGAAACAGAATTTACTACCTAGAGGTCCTGCCTATATCTGGGCTAAAAAGGTTCTTAGTGCTCCATGCAATGCATTACTAACGTATTGAAGTTGGCACCATGGGGTGCTGTAGTGGCAACTAGTGTAATGCCTCTTCCATTGCTAATAGATGACACTTCCATGCAGCCTCTGCATGGCATAGCAGGCAAACACAGATTACGCACACGAATTGCTGCCCGTCACTGTGATTGCACCGGATGAGATGTTATTTCCTTCGCACAGAAGTTTTATGGACCACCTCAACTTAATGGCTTCTCAACTGCTCCAGCAAGGTATAAGTGAGAAAATGTTACACTCTGGAGTATTTAGCACCAAAGTTGAGTTACACCCTTCGAAAGTCCATCAATGGATGGGATGCTTATGATGGGACTGCAGATAAGGATGTACTATGTGTTTTTAACTCCCCAAAGTTTCAGTGTTTTAAAAAGTAATGCTTAAGAAAGATAAAACAAAATAATGCAATTGATCACTTTAGACCAAGAAGAAACAGAGATATTTTCTAATCTTGCAGAAGCAGGGTGTATATATGTGTGTGGGGGGAATCAGAGGCCAATTTGGCACAAATATTTCTGCTGCCATTAGGGGTTTGAGATGTAGTGTTAAGAATATGTAACAAAGAACTGGAACGGCTGCTGTCCTTCCATGGCTGGGATTTGATTTACAGGGTTAGCGGTCAGGCTGACAATTGAAATCAAACTGCAAGCCAGTTTCTCAACACTCCAGGCAAGTGGGTCAATTCTTCCGATTGGTTATCCCAAGGGAGAAGTAAAGGGTAGGGGGGAGAACATATTGTGGCGAAGTACACCTGTGCTAGCTGTTGGATCAATAGCCTCTATCAGCAGGGCTCTATTTAATGAAGCCCGAACTGGTGTCACAGGCCTGCTAACAGCTGCAAGTTAACACTGATACCAATAGAAGCGGCCTGCGAGTCCAAATAATTGCTTCATATTTTTCCCCCCACAGAAGAGATTTATGAGCCCATTGTAGCATGTGCATAAGAAGAGCAGCTGTCAAACTCTTGGAACTTTGGGGAGAAATTCTCCGTTCATAAGGAGGACATAAAACACAAGCACCAAAGCAGTAGCTTGGATGTTTGTGGACTGGTTACTTTTTTCCATATAGACCACCAATTAGATTTTTAAAAGGATTAACACTATTCATATTGATATAACCCTTCCATAGCACAGTCCAAAAGTCCCACATCCAGGAGACCTCTGTTTTGGCTTCCATAAGGCAGAATGCTCTGTATGGCCAATAGAGATTTCCTGTTCTACAAACACAGGAGTCCCTCATAAAAAGAATAGGAAGCTGCAGTGTCCACACTGGCGGATTTTGTAGCCACTCGATCATGGCCATAATTTGCACAGTGCTTAACCAGTCTGATTAATTTGTAGTTGCAACAAATGAGCTAATCCACCATTATTTTCATTTTACAGACTGAGGCTAAGAAAAGGATTGTAAGACTTTTTACCCACGGAGAACTCTTTCCATCTTGATATACCTGCTTTGTATTACTTCTAGGAATCAAACTGTATTATCACTTGTACAGTGTGTATGATACACAATAAACCCAAAGTACTATCTTTTGGATGGGTAAGAAGAGCACTGATTGACTTCCAAGGAGACCCAGAGCTACCTGGAATACACTTGGGCTGAAAGATGGTGGTTTGGAAAGCTCTCTCTCTGTGATTTATTGCAGGTGGCACTTTATTTCCCATTTGATGCTTACATTTGATGTTTATACCTTGTTGGAAATCAGTATGGCTGGAAAGGGTTGGAATGTGCTTTACAGATCATGTTCCTAAAAATGGAAACATCTTGGGGCGGGGACTCTGGAAATTCCCAAACAAGGATAATTTTTATACAAAAAGGAAACAAAAAAACAAATTAAGTTGTCTGCTTGAAGAAAACTTAATAAAATTAGGGCCTATGGAAAAGGATAAGGGGTAGAATAATTATTGAGTTGGGTTTTATTTATCCATTCCACTAGTTCTGTCTGGTGCAAGTCTCCCTGAGGCAAGAGGTGCTTCTTGCACAGAGACAGATTACTTGTGCTGAAGAAAAGTCCCGCCACTAGAGGAATGGATCCACAGGTTTCAACCTATTGGATACAACATCCTTGGTTAAGGCTAAAGCTGGACAGCATGAAGTCTGTGAGGCCGCTGATCAAACCATCAGCCCACATTTCTTTCCAGTCTTCTAGTAACATCTAGTAAACTGAAATGTAGTGATGTTGTGTTGTACGTTTCCCTTCCTCAGCAAACATCTGCGCTAAAACTGTTTTAAAAATAGTGGCACAAACTACACTTGAAGTAACAAATAGTTGAATGTAATCCTGAATCTATATAACCTGACACATCCCAATATTTCTAGGTTAAAAACCTTGAAACAATAAAACAGGACCAATAATTCAACGTTTCTAGGTAGATGTACACTAAGACATCCACCCAAAAGAAACTAACAATTGAATTGAAAAAGCAACAAAGTGGATGATTATAAAAACAAACAAACAAACAAAAGCATGTAGGCATGTACATACAAGTCACATGGAAGAGAATACATCCCCAGTCATTAAAAATACAGGTAATTGGAGTATTTTATCTTCTGCAAAAACCTACAAATTGGGGTCTTTCTTGAGCTGCAAGATCTGTGCTGTAATCACAGTGTTTAAAATAAAGGATTAGGGTAGCCCTTTGTGTGTTTGGATCCTTCCAGCAGCAGAATTTCACAAGCACAAGTAGCGAGGAAGGTGATTTCCATTTTGCTTTAATTTCAAGCTTCCTAGGGCATCTGGCTGATCAGTGCTAGAGACCCAGTTCACTTGTTTGATGGTCGGTGCTTATACAAGCCCCAGCCTGGAGAGGATGGACCTTTGACCCAGTGCAGCATCTTATGCGGATTCCATTTTGGGGTAAAAAAATAATGCACAGCAGAAACATCTCTCTTATGTCCTGGTGTGATAAATGAATACAGGTTATCTCAAGAAAACAATTTCAGAAAAGCCTATGATAACTCTGAGACACAAAGGGAGGTGAAGTTTAGGAATCATATAAGCAGGCGATGAAACTTCTCAGGAGTAGAAAACATGATATATGTATCAAGATGGAAAAAAAGAATCCTTACCAGATCTTACAGAGTGGTTAAATAAAACAATGGAATATGTGTCAATGGCAAAACTTACAAATTTGATGGAAAAACAGATCAATATCAGATTTTAATAGAAACTGGAGTTCAATACCAGACTATATTGATTGATAAAATGAGATGGAAGTAACTGATTTGTAACAGGTATATGTAAACAACAGAAATATGAACTCGTAGGGGAAACAATAGATTTCTGGAGAAATATATATGACATATTGTTACATGTCAGCTTAATATTCATGGTTCTGTAAATGAAATTTGTAGTGTCTTTCTATATTCTATACCATGTAATCTCTTTTTTTTGAATAAATAAAACATATTTTAAAAGAAATAGAGGACATAAGACCCTAGTGTTGGTATAGGAAGGAGAACATAATTGAGAGCTACTGCTAGAAATTAGATACTTGTTAGTATAGGAAGCTCAGGAGAATGATTGAGATCAGTGCAATGAATAGGAGGAAATAGAGAATGGTGTTGAGTCAAAGAATAAGTGTTGCGGTCAGATTAGCTGTCAACTGGACAATGCACACTGCCGGGGGTAAAGACAGAGGGAAAGAAAGCATGCTACTTCAACTGAGTCCTGGAAAAAAGAGTGGAAAGCAACACACAGACACAGGACAAAGTGCAGAAGATGTTTGTGGGTGAGGAAGCGCATGAAACTGCCCTTCCATCAGTAAGGTCAGAGGAAAAAGTGAAAGCAGCCATTTGTCCTTCCATTGTGCATGGACCTGGAAGTTGATGGGAGCTCACTCTTGGACCAGCTGTTCAGGTTTTAATTAATATAAGAGGCTTAAAAGTGGGGTGATTTATGTCCTTGCTGTTTGCCCACTACAGCTGTAAATCCCTAACCTCTTCCATATCTCTGCCCCATTCACTCAGTGAATATTGCAAACCTTCTTTGCTGAGGTTGTGGTTCTTCTAGGTGGCACCTAATGCACTGTGGGCATGGAAGAAAGTTCAATAAGCATAGCAGTACCAAGGAAGAATGACTACTTGGCCTTGATTATGGAATCGGAAGGCCAAATTATGTCATGGGAAGGGAATAGCTGCTGTTCCTACAAGATTGCTTTCTATACTGGAAAAATGGTTTAGAAATGACAACATGAGAAGGAGAAGATCCATGTGATCATCTCTTTTGGCCTTCACCACTTGTAAGAACACTTCTACAAAGTGAGCATACAAAAGATTTTTATATATACATACAGCTACTAGGTTTAATTAAGAGTAGTCTTGTATCCACATATCACCTACCTTCTTGCTCTTGTATCCACATATATGCAGGACCACCTTTCCTGCTGCGCTTCACCACAACAGCTTTGTTGGCCTGAATACGGTGCCATCATGCAGATAGGTAAGATTGACAGCTGCCTGTGTATGTGCATTTTCTCTGGTGACTCCAACCTTGTGGTGAAGTAGGGAAACACCATTTATAAGCATGATAGCTGAGAAAGACTGTTGGGCATAGGACAAAGACATAAGTGCATTACTTTGGAACAATTATGAAGTCTAGGGAATCAAGAGAAAGGTTTTTTACTGTTGAAAGGTATTACCATACAGAAACATTTTCAATTAACAATTTAATATACAGAGTAGCTATATATGAGTTAATAACGGAAATATACATGAAATAGTAATTTTGGTCTGCATGACCGTAGAATATTGATTGATATATGAAATAACTAGTAATCAAGCCCGCTGTATGAGTAATACAGCGGGCTCTAGGCACGTACCAGATCGTAGGAGGCCCGTCGGGCGGCGGGGCCTCTCCCGGGCGGCGGTCATTTGGCGGGCAGGGAGTCCCCGGCAGCCGCGCTCGGCGCAACTGCCGGGAGCTCCCTTCCTGGTGACGTGACGCGGCATGATGCGCCTGGCGGCCTGATGCGCCTGGCGGGCTGACGCGCCATAGAGGCGGAGGGCAGAGCGGCTCCGCGTCAAGGCGAGGGCGCAGGCGCGGCGGCCATTTTGGAAGCAGGCGGACGGCAGCACAGAGTCGCCTACAAGCAACATGTCCCGAAGAGATGATTCCAGAACGACGATCTTCTCCCCAGAACACCGCCTCTATCAGGTGGAGTATGCCATGGGGCACGCGGGCAGCTGCGTCGGGATAGTCTGCAACAACGGGGTACTGCCGGCTGCGTCAGGCCGCCAGGCAGGGAGCCCTCCGCAGCCACGCGGAGCGCGGCTGCCGGGGACTCCTTCGGTCGGCGGCCTGATGCGGCGAGAGGCGCTTCACGCCTCTCGCCGTGTCAGGCCGCCGGGCAGGGAGCCCCCGGCACCCGCGCAGAGCGCGGCTGCCGGGGACTCCCTTGCGGCCAGCCGGACGTGTCGGAGCAACTGCGAGCCGCGCTGTGCGCGGCTCGCAGTTGCTGGGGCTGGGAATCGGAGGGACCAATTGGCAGGCGCTGCGCGCCTGCCAATTGGTCCCTCCGATTGTCTGTCCTGAGGAAGGGTCCTATCCGGACCCTTCCTCATCACGGACACATCCCGCCTTAGGACCCCTTAACGCTTTATTTAGTCCGTGGCGCCCGTGGCACCACGGGCGGTTTAAAGATAGGTGTAACCCTGTACCTTTTTCCTGATCACATATTCACCTAAAATGGGGAGGGAGAGGGTATGTGAGTGACCACACCCTGTGTCTCCACATAACTGCAATTATCTATGTGTGGAAGTATGTGCACATAGACACTGTCTTCTTGATTAGGAATGTTGCTTTTCAAATGTTCCAATCATGAGGAAGGAGCCCATGTGTGTGAAAACATCCTTTGTGTCTGGATATTTTGTATGCAAAGTGGGGATCACACAGAGGCAGGGCCTTCCTGTGTGTCGACTGCTAAAACAGCTATAACGTGGAGGCTGGGGCAGAGCCCATGCACTTTTATCTGCCCTCCTTCTACATTTGTTGACTGAACACACAGCAAAGTGTCATACATACTTCTTAATGTTGGGAGTCCCTTCCTGCTCAAAGTTTTCAAGAGTAATACAGGTTTCAGTAGTTTAACAGTTTATTTTTAAAGATTTTAAAATCTTAACCTCTCTATTAGCCACATCCTGGGAAACTACCAAAAGTGATTTGTTCCTTAACTTTGTCTCAAGCTAGGAACCTAAAAAGTTGAGCAGGAGCAGAATACATATTAAATATTAAAATGCAAATATTTATTTCAGTACAAGTGCCCATCTAAAACTCAAACACATCAATATGTATCATGCACTATTGCACAAATCCAAAACATTTGACACATGGATAAATGACAAGAAATCACATAACCAAATGCATTTCAACCCCCTTTGGGGTCTTCTTTAGTGGTCTAATACTTAAATGTACTTATGTGATATAATAATGGGGATTATAAAGTGCAATAAAAATCCACTAACCGTATTTTTATAGGTCTGTGTATAAATACTTATTGTAATAATTACTCACGTGAATGGAGAGGCTCCCACTAATGAAAAATATCCAAATATATCTCTTGGAGCCCCCTAATTAGAATAGTTAGTCTTCAAAGTGCAGCTTTAAATATATAAAGTTAATTCATTATAAAAATCCAAAGAATGCTCCTACTAAAAACCTTTAATATGCATTTACACACCTTATAGAAGTCTTCTCTGACTCCATGTCTATTCTCATGCGTTTCATGGAATGTAGTAAAAAAGTGACTGGAAAAAATGTTTAAATGTTATCTGCTGTAAAATGTCCTTAAAGTAAATTAGTTGCCTGGCTGTGTGTTTGCAAATTGTATCAGGGAGTGAGAAAAGGCTTCTGAAAGAAGAAGCCAAAAGAAATTGATACTGTGTCCTGAGAAGTATAAGTTAAAGAGAAACCGAGTGGTGGCAGCAGAACAGGTACAGGAAGTAGTAAAGTAAGGTCAATGCCTCATTTCACCACAAATGGTGGCATAGTGGAGAGCAATGGCCATTTCTTCATCAGTACCGATGTCCTGCAATCAGCAGCAGTCATTTTAGGGTGACTACAAGAATAGATTATTAAAACACTCCAATAAATTTGCTTTGAGTACTTCCCTACTTTACCTTAAATGTTCAATTAAGTCAGGCTCTTAACCAGGATTTTGTGAGATGGGTGGGAGTTAATTATTTAAAAAATAGTTTTAAATGTGTTAAACATTTATCAGATCGTATAAACATATATGGTCATGTTAACCGCCCCCCCTTCTCCTAAAATGGCCAATGATGGATCTGGAGGAAGTGGGGGGGGAAGGGCCCTGGGTGGGCATCTACACAACTATACTTACCAACCATATTCTGCATGACAACTCTACTTCTGTGGTTTCTTGAAGACTGAAGAATGTTTCAGGGGTTTCTCTATTGTAAAAAACTTGAGAAAGGCTGAATTAAGCAGATCCATTTCCCAAGAACTCTGAATTAATTGCTCTCTTTTCAGTTAATACTTATTCTTGAGGGATAAAAAAGACACTGAGGTTGTTTAACTTTACACTGTATTTAATTTTTGCTTCCTTTATTTATATTAAGATATTGTACAACATATTTTTTTCAAAACAAAGCAGAATCCTTGTGACAAAACACAACAAAATAAAGTATTTCATAAGTCAAAACTATTACAGTACTACTGAAACATGAGGCCAAGAGAAAGCATACATGCTTTGCTTATTAAAGTAATACATTCATTTGAAAGAACAGGCATTCTTAATAGAAACAACAGTTTGGTTAAATAAATAGCATACATTTTAAAAGAGACATCCACAGATCTGTTGATTCTAGAATAATATTCTTGCAAGTACCCCAAAAAGTAAGGCATTATTAAATTTTATTATTTATATGTAAGTATTCACTGTTGGAAATCTTACTGTTAGATGATCCAGCAGTTAAGCATGCAGCTCTGTTAACTAGAAACATAACAGTTGCATAGCCTGGCCTTTGTTTAGCCCCAAATTTGGAACAAGATAGAATTCTTGTCACTACATCTATTACCACTGAACCCCAAACAATATAATTCTTAAGGTTTATTTTATAGGGTCCTTTCCAGCCTCCCTCTTTTTTGTTACTTGCTGAGTAGCATGCAGCAAGATCATGTTTTCATCTGCCTAGGAACTCTCTCATCTCATTTCATAAAATAATTCATTAGGAAAGGTAGCCAGCATTCAACAAATGGGAACATACCTGATCACAAAGTTCTTATTGGCAATTAAAAGGCTTTGCAAGAGGGGTGGTATCTCCATTAATTCTTTCTCTCTCCACTGACTCCCATATGTCACCTATGCTGTTCCTGAGGGTTTGCTGAGCCCCCAGAACACAATTTCTGGGGCCTTAGGGGACTGCAGCAGCAGCAGGAGGAAGCAGGTAACTCCTGCTCCATAAGGCCCACATGGTACCGAGCTACACAGATATCATCAGCTTTTATAGATGCAAGGTAACACTATGCCATCTCCTGTCAACTTTATAGAGTTGGAACTCCATAAATGGATATAGTCAAATGCTGATCAAATATTGGTCTGATGCGAGGGAAGCAGAAGTGTGAGCTTCATTGTGTCCCGATTCACTAAAATGGTCAGCTCCAGTGATGTCTACAGAATTACTTCCCAAGGGATAGTGATACTTACAGTGGACCTCAGCATGTTGACAGCCTTGAATATGTAATTACATCCTTCAAATATTACTATAGGGGTGTGAAAATTATCAGCTCCCATACTATTGCTAGTAACATACTAATTAGACTCTTGCTTGACCAGTTTTCCCTGTAACCTCTGAAAGAAGCCTTTCCCATATAGCCTCTTTTTTTCCCAGAGTTCGGGGACAACACACTCTACTGACCTATTGGCAGGACTATTGTCCTTAATATATATTTTCTCTGCTCTCTCAGGTGGTTTTGTTTTTTGCCATTGTACAATGCCCAAGACTGGTACCAGGCTTGACCTTCTCTGTCTAATACAAGAGTACCTTTCTGAAACCAGTGACCTCAATTTCAAATATCTGTACTGTTCCAGTTGTGAACTTGCAAAATCACGTTTATTGGCCATTCAATACAATTAAATTATCAACACTAGATTTTTAAAACAAAGGCACTCCTGCTTTCCAGGTAAATTAGCTGAATGCATTTCATAATTGTTTCCAACCTTTTTACATCTTTTAAGATGCTATTCATGGATGTTAAAAGGCATGCATTTTAGCAAAGTGTACATCTACGCTAAAATTAATTAAAGCTACAATCTTATGCACATTTAGTTGAGAGTAAGCCCCAAAGAACACAGTGGTACTTACTGACAAGTAACCATGTATAGAGTTGGAACTTTAAAAAATATTTCATGCAAACTGTGTTAAACAGCTTGGCCTCCAAACCTTGAAAATGCTATAAAAGGAGGGAAATATATCTTTAAAATTCCTGGAATACTTTTGCATAGTAATACATGGTAATGAGGGTCAAGCAATTACTATCCTATTCTGTGCTTTAGGTAATGAAACTTTGACCCTTCTCATTAAAAAAAAAAGTCCCTAACTCATTAAAAAAACCCACCAATACAACTAATTTTTAATGCAAACTACCATATTGCTCTCTAATTCCGAATGCTGACGCTAAAGGCACAATTGTGCTATGGGACAGGGCACTATTGCAATTAGGGTTGTAATCCCATATGAATGAATGTTTTCCTAGAACTATGACCCTGACAGAGAAAAATAGTGCAAGACTGCCTACTCCTGGCTATGAATGATAAACGTATATGAACATAAACAAACTTAAAAGCCGACAGTGCAAAGGTTCTGACAAGGTTGTGACAACAGTCAAATGTATCCTCCACAAGTTACCTGGCAAGTGACCAGGGAGAGTCAGGAAACTTACATTTGCTTCCCATATAGGGCTTACCAATATACCATGAGGCTACATTTTATTTGGTCGGTCAGCAACTGAGGAGGTCTGCCCTGGTTGCTGTCATTAAACTAGGCTGCTGGACAGGAATGGCACAGCTCAGACTTCACTGACATTAAAGCAAGCAAAAGTCTTCAAAACAGTTTCTGAGTAACCCTACAGCCATGAAAAAGCTTCTGTTCGGTCAGTTCTGTTGTCAAGTAACTTGGTCAACCAGCACTTACTGGACAGAATCGAAAGCACTGTGAGTTTTGCTCCACTCGAGCTCTGGGAACCTTTGCTCCTCATCTTGCTACAGCCCCCACCTCAACACTGTGGTCTGGTTCAAAATACCCCAGGAACAGCAATATGCCTGGCTGCCAAAGCGAGTGCCCTTCCAACAATGGAATGCAAGGCTTGGATCTAGCTCACTGCCTCCAGCTGGTTAAACATGTCCTACCTAGAATGGGAATGAGGATGTGTGAACATACCACAATGCTACTCTGATTTCAGCTTGGGAGGGAGTTCTGAGCCCAGAGGGGAAAATCAACTGCATGTAAGTCTTTTTATGGCATGTTGGTGCTATGGATACTAAACATCTGACTCTTCCTTCTAATTTTTTACCTACTGGCCCTTATATCATACCAGAGAAACATGCTACATATGTAGCTCAGCAACACTGCCTTAATTTTTTTTAAAGTAGTGCTACAGAGGCTGTGCATCCATAGCCAATCCCAATAGGCTCCACAGGAGCAGCAAGTGCCATTTAGGAAGCACATCAGCAGTTGCACTGGGAGGAGCATTTCTATACGTCTTACTAATCCTTTTCTAATGAGTGCAACCAAAGAAAGTGACACGAATGACTGACTGCATGGTGAATTAATAAAAGATCTGAGTTTACTATTTACAAAGAAATACTGCAGCATTTCTAACTGGTTTTCTCTCTTTGCAAGTGATACTGTTACCATGCCACACTATCAAAGATCCAATTTGAAACTTCAAGGTACTCCCAATATTTTGAGAGACTACAGCTCCATAGACATTGAACTCTGTGATTAGAAAATAGTGCTTTCACTAAAAAAAAAAACAAGAAAAATTATTCATTCCTATGCCCATGAACTTCACCTGACTCTAGTTTAAACGATTACAGCTACTGTATAAAATAGATCTCTATGTTTAAACCTCAAACTTAAGCTAACTCTTTTCAAGGAACAAAATGATGTTTTCTAAGTTTAATTCATACAAAATACATACACATAGGTGATTTAGAAAGCAGATGCCTTCATTATAAAAGGCTATTCTTATAAAAGTTTGCCAACCACATGGATTGCCTATTACGATGAGGTTCAGCTCTTTATGTCTGCAATACATTCCTGTTGCCAGTTTACAATGTGGTAGAGAAAGTCACCTTTGGGTTTCTGATCCACATGGGGTACGTTAACACGTACATCATTTCCCCCATGGAACAGTTGTCACATGTACGTGTGCATTCTCACACAGCTTCTATAAAGCAACCGTTCCATTTATAGGTATAAATCACCTTTTAAAATTGCCAAAGTAACATGCAAAATCATCCAAAATATTCTTTAAGAAAATGTTGGAAGAAGGGCACAGAATGACAGCCTTTGGAAACAAATTACATCTCAATGAGAAGAGCTGAATCACAGCCATAAGAACTTACATAACTCTGTACACAAAGTGCGATCCTATGCAGTTAGTTATCTCTTAGAAGGGCATAAAACTGCATAGGATTGCACTGGGAGTGTAATAAAAAGTGGGCATAATTAACTCTTAATCTAAGCATGTGTAAAGCCGAATGATTTCAGCAGAAGAGTTAAGAATGAGAGCTTTGTCTTGAAAAGCAGGAGAAAATGTTTGGAACTACTTAACCCTGTGGAACTCAGTCTTGAAAACTAATGATTGTGGGAATGATCCAGGGTCCTAAATTCTATATATTTGCACTATTCTCCTCCATAAGACATAAGTATGATTTTTGTAAAGGTGGGGATTAGGATGCTGTGCAAAGGTAAAGAAACAAAAGTTCAACAGGATCCTTTTTCAGTGTTGGACAATTTCTCTAAAAAGCATCCTTTCACATTCAGCAGCTGTGTTAAAGTTCAACAGCCAATAAATGGTTTCTATCTACTTTATCTTGACAAGCAAAACTGTAAACTACATAACTCATTTAATATTCCTATTAATTAATTGCCTCCAGGGGAAAGGGGGGGATAAGGTAACAATAAATTCACTAATGAACAATAAATTCACTAATTGTGCTGATTCATCACTTCTATAAATTATGGAAAACAGAGGAACTGATTCAAGAGTTGCTTATAGTAAACAAACAAAACAGCAATTCAGCTATATAGAACTGAACAGCAGGAAGTCATACAATTTTAGAAATTCGTGGAATACTGTTTATGAAATTGCCAACATTTCCCAAAGACATTAGAGCTTGCCAGTTTTCTGCTCCTGCTTGTCAATTTAGAACTTTTGTATTCTACAAACAAACCTTTAAAAAATATATTTTAAAGTAACACTTCTGTAACAAAATTGTTAAATGTGCTAACTGCAAATAGCAAAACTTTGGGTAGCAGATGGAAGTCAAGGTGGAAGACAGTTTCTGCAACAATGCTTGGAAATTGCAAGGTTAGTTGTATCCTCTTCAGAACTCGATGTGCCTTCTAGCTGCTCGCAGTGAGTGCATGCATACGTTTTGCTACATCATAAACATAGGTGACGTCTGGTCGCTTTTCTGGATCGGGGTTAATGCACATGTTAACTAATTGTCGCAGCTGGAAAAAAAGAGATATGTAACATGTAAAGAAACAAAAATGAAAATAACAATGCCACCAGGTCTCAGCCTCCCTCTATTTTGGTTCTTTAATTTGTAATACTGGGAACTACAACGATATGGCAATAACAAATGCTACTGAAAGTGCACATTCTTATACACGCGATATTCTTCCAGACAGTTATAGTATTTTTCAACCCAATCCCCGACATAATGATACTATGCCGCTGTGCAATGAATTTGCATATCGTTATCTTAAAGCAGAAGAGTCACATTGGACTCTATTGAACTGAAGCTTTGGACTGAGGCTGGGGGCAGATACTGGGCAGTAACTGAATATAAGAAACACATACAAGCTTCAATCCAAACCAAGGCTAAGGGAGGTTATAGTCTTTCTTATTGGATTTAAGAGGTGTAAATCTATGCTGGATGGTGACATATTTATATAAAAGTAAGTTTTATACTCCATACGTTTGCTTTCTGAGCCCTCTAACAAGGTTAATGTATAAACCAGCCTTGTGAAACGGGCGATCAAACTTCAGACTTCCACACTGAATAGGCCAGGAACACAGTCCGTCTTCTGTGGCTAAGCAAAGTCCTATGCCTGCCTTGGAAATGGCTCATGCCCGTGATTTTTAGCACCCAATATATGCAAGAGGTTGCAATGCGGAATGTTGGCTGGATATTTCAAACTCCCCTTTACTTCAATCTCCCCATGATAACATTAGTAATTTTAAAACAGTTTTGTATACGAGTCGTATGAAGCAAACAAATTGCTTTCTAGTTTGAGTAGCTAACCAGCAAAAGGGCTTGTAGCTGAACTGCTAAGGCTGCAGACACTGAGAACTGAAACACTGGGAAGATGACATAAACCTTCATGGCCATGGGGGCCAAAAGCAAGGCATACTGCCTTTTGAATATCTAAGAATATCTGAAGCACATGTTGGAGATAAAATTACGACTCCCATCTCTGACACATGTGATGACCTTAAAGCATATATTCTAAAAACACACAATGGGCAGCACTTTCTTTGGAAAGAAACCTGTGCAGAAGGCTGACCATCTCTAATGGAATAGCCTGATACCTGATTATAATTGTTTTGCCTGTTCCTTGAAGCTGGGAAGCTATCCTATTAACATGAGCTCATCGCATCAGTAGCATTTGCCAGGCCCAGGGGATTCTAATGTGAATTAGGCTGAGCTGAGCTGCTAGGAGAGCAATATATTCTTGTCAGGTATGAGATGACCAGCTCGCTCTACTGAAGGCAGACTGGGACAGTAACTAAGCTGGGGGTGGAGAGGCTCCTGTTGCATCCCTGAACAGCATCCTCCTTCGGCTCTGCTTATTCTCCTTAACCTCCTCTGTGAACTTAGCACAAATGACAGTATTTTGCCTGGAGCTTAGCCTGGTAGTAGGGAGCAGCGGGACACATTTCTTTTCACTTTAACAGGTTTGTAGTCTCCAAGTAAGAAAAAAAAATAGTGTCCCTCAAGTCATAAATAGGGACAAAAAAAAAACACCACCCTAAACCACAACTCTGACACAGGCAACACACTGTTTGGAAACCACTGTGATGGCAAAGAATCTAGATTTAAAACATTAAAATGTCACTTATGTGGAGCCCAGACATTTACCATCACTGTCGAAATGAACACAGCAGCTGTGAAGGCCTTGGCTTAGATTGGTTGGAAAAGGCTTGAGTTTAAGAGACTCTTCCTGAGCTCAGTGAGCCACAAATCCAGCACCATGTTAATACAGAATAAAACCTATCTTTGGACATTAGGGCCACCACAAATGACCAACTGAGCTGCCGTTCCAGTTATTTTCCCAAGTTAACTTTTTCCTGTAAAAGTAAATTGATGACACATTATAAAGGAGCATTAGCAATATTGTTGTGATGGAGGCAAGTCCTGCTTCTCCACACCTGACACTCCAACCTTGTAGGAGTTTCAAAATGTATTTGCATGCAAGGCATGCAGAGATTGATTGTATGTGAAAGCACACACACAGGCGGACAGGATCAGCCAATTAGCCCCAGAGTAAACTGGGGAAAAAGTGTACGAGGTCCTATTGGATACCCAAGGTAGTGGCTTTTCATTATAATGAACGAAAAGAAATGGGGGCTGCACCAAGGCAAAATGAAGAGAAAAAAACAGTGCAAACAGAAAAGGATGTTTAATAGTCAAATAACCCATATGCATTTCGTGTTCAGCTTATCAGGGGGAACATACTTTTAAATCCCTTTTCAGTTCTTAATATGGAATCAGAATTGAAACGTATATTCCCTCGATGAAGCTGAACACAAAACATGTAGGGCTTATTCAACTATTAAAGATCCTTTTCTTTTTGCCCCATTTTTTTCTTTCTTTTCATTATAACTACATTTTTGTCTGGGGGGAGGGGGAGATCACTGAATCCTTCCTTTGCAAATGAGAAACTGATCTTCACACACAAGTTCCTATGGAAATCATTATTCTGTTGTTCTAGAGAAGATTTGTAGAGTCAACTTTTAGGAGTCATGTCCATGCCAGTATAAAAGTGGAACATTGCTAGAGCTTGGGGGATAAGGCATCTATTTTGGCTCACACCCAGGACAACAGATGATACTAAAGAGCTCTGAACAACTCATTCTAGATAAAGGACAAGATCTAGAATGTCAAACCAGCACTGAGTTCTGCTCCCATACAGCATAATGGGGGGGGGGGGAGTTTTGTTTAAAGAATGATCCCTGGATCACACATTCACTAAGGCCAGCAGCATTCTTGTATGGTGAGGTGCAACTCATCCACAATCTCCACCTCTCAGATACTTTCCTTTGTGAAATGGACGATTCATGTCAGTGCTCAAGGAACCAATGCTTGATATGCATGGTACTTTTAATTTAAAAGGGGAAGGAAGTGCATGTATGAGGCCTCACCACAATGTGATATTTGCCCAGAGAACCCAGGTGGTCTGTATATATCTAAGCAGAGGCGAAGGAAAGATGTCTATATCATCTCATTCACTTTAAGCAGGACCATGAATGTAAAATTCATCTCATTTTCTGGTTGGTTCACACTGGTATGTACAATATTTGCTTGCTGAGTGACTTTGGGACTGAAATATACTCCCTGTGCAACATACTCAGAGAGTTGTTGTAAGGATAAAGTGTTATACAGGAGAAAAAGGTAGGCTGCTTTGGGTTGCCATGGCATGGGGGGGGGGGAAACAAACTAAATGAACAAATGAAATAAATAACTTCAATCCATCATTTGATTACACAACACTTCAGGACATTCTGCAAAACTGTTAACAGTATCTGCTGGAAACACAAGAATACATTGAGGAGAGAGAGTGATCTGAAAGCTCAATATGTGGTGATTTAAAACCATGAGGGCTCATTAACATATGCAAATCATCACTGCCAATAAATGAACATGTATGTATGGACTCTTCCTTATTTTTCTGAGTATTCTGACCTGTCGGATTCCAAAAACCACGTTAGCAGCTTAGATCAGTTTAGAATGACCGTAATCAGCACTTAAAGAGAACTGTGAACTTGGAAAGGGGTGTACAAACTCATCACTGGTAAATTCTTCCACAATATCATTATAGAAATTTGTACAAAGGAGCCCAAAGTCACCCTTGGCAGACCTCATCTGGTGGATTATCATCATGACAGAGCCAGCATGCATTCATATAGAGCAGGGGTAGTCAAACTGCGGCCCTCCAGATGTCCATGGACTGCATTTCCCAAGAGCCCCTGCCAGAATTCACTTGCAGGGACTCATGGGAATTGTAGTCCATGGACATCTGGAGGGCCGCAGTTTGACTACCCCTGATATAGAGTGACTGGCATTCATGGAGTTAATCAAATATGCCAGATATCCAAGCTTATTGCTTTGCCCCACTCCTTAACCAGCAGAATCTACAGCAACAAAAAACCACACCAATGGGAAGGCCATGGCAACAGCCTCCATTGGCAGAACCCCCCCCCCCCGATCATATACGCTGAAGCTTTCTTGAACCTCAAGGCACCAAGGGCTGATTATCTGCTGGCATCACTGCCTGACAGAAGTCACACAATGGCCTGAGGTAGGCAGCTGGAGAAGTAGGAGTGGGCTGTGTACATGCCTGAAGAAGCATGGGTATGAGGAGCTTGTCTTCCGGTTGCTCACAGTTAATGGAGTGTTCTGCATAATTAAGCACCTGATAACAAAGCTTTTAGTGTACTCATTTTGTAGAACATCTATTTATCTGAATAATATCTATCTCTTTATATGCAAAAGAAGTACACCAAACAGGTAGCTTTACAGAAGAAAACTGGCCCCCATCAGTTTGCTATTCAAATCAAAAACATTGAAGGAAAAAAAAAGGGGGGACTAATCTGCACTGAATACAGGCTGCAGTCCTTGAAATATGTGTAGTTATTATGGGCTTTGGTAAACTGAAGCTATATTGAAATGTATATTGAAACTGTCCTTCAGTTCAGTAGCTATGCTGTTTTACAATGTAGAGAAAATAACCGCTTGGTATAGGATTCTAACTGCTCAGGAGTTAAAAAAAAGAAAAGACAAGCTGCTACTGCACTGGGTCTAAAGGAACAAATGGAACTGTTGGAGAAGCAGAGTAAAAGCAAGGCAGAGACAGGATTTTCACAATAGAAAGCCACTGTGTGTGATAATGACTTGCAAGAGAAAGTGTGAGAAGGGTGACTGGTATCACAAGTCATATCACAAGCAAAAGAAGAAGCAGCAGCAGCCTGCATTTCTGCTATCTGCACTTAAAGTACTAAATTAACTATACTACAGGCTGTAAATACAGGGCTTTCTAATCAATAACAACAGGCCCATTGTGGAAGTTTGATCCATAAGGACTCCCTGTAAGTTAGGGAAAATGCTCAAAACAAGATCAATTAATAGTGAAACAAACAAAAACACAAATAACAGAAAGTATGTAATAAAACAGATCTTAAAGCTATTTTGTCATTAGTTTTAAAATATATGCAAAGCGATTTTATTCCTTCTTCAAATTTATTCACATAAAATATTCAAGTGGATTTCATTGTTCAGTGATCCCTGAACTCAACTGCTCAGTGGAGTGCACTTTTCAACCTGGATAACAGTTTGAAGTCTAAATTTTCTAGAAAAAATCTTTAGGATACTGCTGCATTCTGACAGATAAACTTTAGCCTTTAGTTCTGCAGTTCCAAGTCTGTACAAGACTCTCAAAATTTAAAACTATATTATGAGAGACAGAGAAAGAAATCTTTACATATATTCCCATTATTTTTAAAAGTTTTACTTCAGACATGATTTTCAGGTGACAAAACTGATTAAAGCAATAATTTATCCACTCGTCAAATGGTACATATGTCTTTTACTTATTTTGTTAAGGAATTATATCCATATTTATGACAGAAAATATATCCTTCTTTCTATGAGGCTGTTATAAGGCAAAATTATATTTAAAAACAAAGGTTTTTAAAAGTAAACCCCTCAATTCCTAACTGAAGGAAACATATTTGTTCTGTGACACTCCCCCCCCCCCGAAAACTATGCAGAATAAGTAAAAAAAGAGACACTGTAAAACCAAAGGTAGAATCTATTTCCCTTTCCCAGTACCAAGACCTTCTATTCGGGCCGGACTTTGATATTTGCCCCTTGGCTGAGAATCCATATATCCAACTTCACACTTAGCTGCAGTGAAGTAGCCCTGCAGGCAGGCCGACTTCAACGAACCACTAGTGGTATCATCATTAAAATCCTGCTGAAGGTCACCATGGCAACCGCCTGCTGAGGCTTCACTGCTGCACTCGGCATCTCCTAATCAGCTACCATGTGAAATGCAAATTCAGACAGTCTGAAAATTAGTCAAGAAGAATAGAGGATGAGGATGCAGATACGTGAAATATTCATGCGCTTCGTGGAAAAAGGAAGACAGCATGAATGACACAACAAAGAACAGCCCCTGACATTCTCGCTATCATTTTGCATTATTGTTCACACCCTACTGTATTTCTAGGCCTCCGGTTCTGAAGTTGCCTATATGAAGTGCCATATTTATATTCCGCAAAAACATAATAATTAAAAATGGCCACTGAAAATCAGCTAATTGGGAAAACCACATTAAGAGTATGTTGCATGCGCTGCCTACTGGATAGGAGTATCTCACCTTATAATGGTCTTTCTTTCTTTCTTTCAAAAAAGGATCCTCTTTACTTAAACATAATAGAATTATAAGAATGGTCATACTATATACGACAAAGACATTTTTTCAAAGGCCAACAAGTCCTGGTCTGCAATATTTATTAATTATCAAAACAGTGAGAAATGAGAGATTCTTGGACTAGAACTACAAGTTGCTTCCCATTCTGTAACCCAAGCAGTGCAAGGCTTTAATACTTACAAAACATATTTCAGAGAGGACGTTTATGTGCGTTTCAACATAATCTTTAATTCATGTAACTAGAATAACTTGCTATAGCCTCTTTGTTGGTTTGCAGCTGCAGGAGTTGCTGTTATTCTACCTTGCCTAACCTTGAGTAGAATGCTTCAATAGACACGTGAACAGATATACATATATGTCCATTTGCATTAGTTAACAATAAGGTATTTAAAGTGTTCAACATTCAAAATGTCCCACTTAAAAAAAAAACTCTTCAATGCAGACAGAATGATTACTAACACCACTTTTGACACGGAGGACAGTTGTGTGGTCTGAGATCACCACTGTCATGGCCCATTTGTTCTCCACGTGGGTGCAGCACCTACAGTGCAGAGGGATCCCCACAGGGCATAGCAGAGACCTGTCTATCCATCTCTCTCACACCTTTGGAGTGCATGGATGGGCTCATACAAGGCCATCACATGAAATGAGAATGTTGAGCACATAGTTCTTGAGCAAGCAAAGCAGCTGGCCAAGTATATAGGAATTGCTCCCACTCTTTAATGATATGATGAAGCACCTGTGCATATAACTTGGGAAAGGAAACACTGCTCTGTTGTATGCCCTGTAAGTACACCTTCATAAGCATCCTTCCTGTAGCAAGGAAGGATCATGTCATTTGTGTTCCCATAGTAAGGGGTATGTTTATAATGTGACAATTAGAAAACTAATTTTCCTGTGCATCCTTTTGTGGCTTAGGAGGACTTTTACAAGAGTGCAGATCTGTTATTTTTTGTTTGACTGCTGTCTGACCAGATCAATTCTGACATTTAAAACATAATGAACAGATGGAAATTCTATTTCCAAATTATTGGAAAGTTATTTGGAGCCTGTAGATTGCCACAGGATAATTATCTCAGAAGATTCTCAAAAGCATAGGATCATGTCTTTATAAAGAACATAGGTTTGGAACAGCAACTGCTTACTATGGTGTAGCAAGCCAAACCTAAGGTACTAAGGGTTAACAGCATCCATTTAAAGTGATTTCTCTTCCACAGTGTTCCTTAAATATTAATCCCTAGCACAGGATCACAATCACAAAAGAAGATACAGGTAAGTCAAATGGCAACAATTATGTTGCAGCGGTCTTTGCTAGCACTTGAGTCGCTTAGAAATGCGCTTCACACCTACAACCAAGTTTACAGCATGCCAGTTTCTCAACTTGCAAGGATCAGAACAAGTTCCTGTTGCTCAAAATGGACAAATTCTCCTGCACAAGCTGTACTGAAATGAATAAGAACTGCACACCGAGTTGTGGCTGGTACCCAAGATTCCAGGACAAATAAGAAACTTTTCTTTAAAAAGGGGCATCTCTTCTGGTGCTCCCAATAAGCCCACAAAAAAGAAAAATTACTCACTTCTTCCGAATAGTGATCTGATGGAAGGGGTGGATAGTCACACTGTTCTATCTTTTTACATAAAGAGTACAAGTTCATTTTGTCACCATAGAATGGACTTTGCAATGCAGCCATCTGTTTGCAAAAGAAACAAAAACACAAATATAACCAAAAATATTTAGTTCCTTTTAAGACATTTTCAAGAAACCATACCTTTTGTTTATTTAAGTCCAATATACATTTAAATTCGACAAATACCACATCTTCTTTTCTGTTCTGCTGTCAGCAATTGTATTTATTCCTGGGCAACTTTTATTATAGAGGCAAATCAATTAAGATTAGTTTTCGAACCGGATTATTATAAACAAATGCTGACTTTGTAGTCATCAATCAGCAAACAAAGAAAGTGTTAAAATGCTGTTTTATAGTTACCAATCAATGGAAATTCTGGCCTGGTTCCATACAACTTTGAAATGGCTTCCTTGTGTTTCTCAAAAACAATTCTCTACGCTATGCAACAACCTAAACTACTTCTAGAGCTGAGGGGTCTTTCAAAAGAGCTTTATGATGTGGTACGGTATTCTAAGAAAAGTGTTGGAAAGCCTACAGGGTGTGTGCAGGCCCTTAGGCGTGCCTAAAGTAGCCCTCTGGATCCTGGCCTTATTTCATCCTAAATACCCAGTTATGTTTCAAATATACCAAAGCATGGTACAATGAATCCGCATGATCTAAAATTACAACAGCAGCAGCAAAACAACCCTGAATTTCAACCCTATCACAGTTCTAGCATTTAGAGCAGTTTAAAAAGAATACCAAGTAATAAAAGATCTCCTTATGGGTATTGTTTAAAGGGATATGCACATTTCCCTACATTGTCCATGTTGACCTGAGTCCCAGTTGCTTTTCTGGAACCATCCGGAAGCTGGATACCCTATCTATCTTGATACCTTCCTGGATAAATAGACAGATTTTTGTGTCCTAGTTTCAGAAATGTTAATCTCTGGTACTTCAGTTTCTAACTACCTTATGTCCTCTATCTGACTTGTAGTATCTGGTCCACTTTAATAGGATTTCACTATCTCTTTAGCCCAATGCAAAAAAAGAGAACATTTAAATTTAAGACCAGGACCCCTTTTCTCTGTTACACATAAAGGATACAGTCTGAAAATCTGCAGTTAGTGGCATGTATTCCATCCCACTGAAATCCAACAGATATAGTGTAATCACATGTACAGCTACACAGACAACAACAAATTTCAGCTATTTTGTAAGGTGTTCTCCCCCCCCCCCGCCCCAGGAAAAAAGGGAGCAACTTTAAAACGTCATTAATACATCTAATACTTATTTCAGGACCATGTTAGAACCTGACATTTCAAAGGCAAACAAATACCGTGATGAAATTTCCCAACTTTGAAAGGATTTGTAGGAAGGAAAAAAAATGTTTGCATTGGCTTCTAAACCCCTTAAGTCTCTGAACCAAAGCAGCATGAGTACTGCTTGGAGTGCAGCGCTGCCCCAAAGTCAGTCACCCTTTTCTACATGTGCTAATAAGTTTGATTTTGGAAGGACAATGTGTACATTCCCCAGACAGGCAGAGTGTGTGTGAAACACGCTAGTCCATGCTGTGCTACTCAGTGAGCTTCAGCAGGGACAGGACAAGCTGAAAATGGCTCTCATCTGTCTTGTGGTCTTCCAGATAGAATGTTAACTCCTTCATGGCCATAGTCTTAGCAAGACTACGCTAATAAAAGGACACTCTGGTGAGGAAAATTCCAAGAGAAATACAACACTAGAGCATGACAACAATACACCCCCCCATCACAGCTGTGTATACTAATTAGGAATCATAAATACTCTGCTCAGTTTTATACCTCACAAAAATAAGGGATGTGGTGGGTTCTGAAGGAAAAACCCCGCTTTTTTCAACTATATTCCTCCCATAATATTAAATCTTGAAACAAACATAACTTGTACCATATATTTTTAAAGAGTGAGACAAAAAATCAAAGTTAGGAATTCCAATAACAGAATCTGCTCATATGCAGAAATTCAAAATAAATGCAAAGATAGTCATTGCTGGTACACTAGGTGTTCATTAAAAAGTACTTTTGTTTGAATGCTGCAGAGCGTTAAAAGAGAGAAAGAGAGAGGGAAAAGCTGAATGTCCCCTAAGGAGTTAAAACAGGAATACTATATTTTCATGCATCTCCTGCTTTGACAGATGAAAAATGTCAACTGTCCTGTTTTTATTTTCAAGCTTTTGCACTATTCATCTGGTTCATTAGTGCATCTCGCTGCTGCCCCTGACAGCTGCTCGCCCTCTCCTCCCAGCAGCTGAATTTTTCAGGCTAATTTGATCCTCCACACTGAGACGATCGCTAGAATGATTGACTTGCTCCCTGACCTCCAGGGTCTGACTTCCCTGATTAGTATTCTGGGGGTGTCTGAGGGACGAAAGCCCACTGTCTGTCTTCAGGGCTGGTGGCAGCGCTCTCTCTCCCTCACTCTCTCTCTCTTTTTTTTGGGAACTGTAAGCCACCAACCTACGACCCTGTAAGGATGCAATTGCTGCGCTGAACAATAAAGGAAATGTGTAAAACCTACTTTTCCATGTAAAGGTCCATGTAGCGAAAGCATGGCATCTTGATTTTAATTAGTAAAGTCTACTTTGTTGCATATCAATTAAAACCAGTGATTAGAGGATATTTAATATGTCTCAGGAATATTTGAAAGGCTAATATTCTGAGTTTAAAATGAACCTTTAAAAATCTTAGTAATAAGGTGAGGCTATAATTGTTAAAATCATAAATGATACACTATACTATAGGAAGGGATAGAAAGTAACAAATTTCATTGAAAATCTAATTAAACTGCCAGAAATTAAGCACTGAATTAAAATATTAAATGATGATTTCATGGAAAGGTCATTAGGGACTGTATGGAGATCTCATGAACAAGTTCCAAGAGTTCTTTTGGCTAATTTGGAGAGGTTGTGAATAAATGGAACTTTAAATATAAACCTACTGGAAAAAAAATTGAAATGGACTTGACAGTATACATGCAGGGGAAATAATGCAATTAAAAATCCAATCCAATATATCATCACCATCAATGTATGCTTCTGCTTAAATATTTTTATTGTTGTTAATTACATTAATTAATTAGCTAAAATTGAGTTGCTAGGCTGAACTGATTTTCGAAGATACCAAGATTTACTTTGTTCTACTAGAAAGAATCAGAATCACTGTAATTTCATTCTACAGAATTATGACTGAATGCATTTCAAGTGAGTGAAGTATGTTGACAGTCAAACAAAATGGATATGTTTGCTAAGTTGCTCTTATACATCCAGACTTATACAACTGAAGCCATGTTTGTAAAGTCAGTAAAACAGAAACTATTCCACTTAATATAAACAGAAAGGGGAAAATCTAGATACCTGATTATATGGCTTCCTGATCAATTCCAATTATATGCAAAAGTTCTCTACTGCATTACAGTGAGAATTAAGATTAAAAAAGAACGCGTTGTTAATGAAATGCATAAATGTTATGAGTGAATGCATCAAAGAAAGCTCTACTTCACAGAACTCCCATGGTGAGTCTTACAGATGTGCAAAGGAAATTTTTCATAGGCCATTTTATTTGATTTTCAGAGCATTTATTAAATTATTTCTTAAAACCTATATAGGAAAAGTAACATGAGAAGATCTATAGATAAAGGATTTTTTCCTCCTTTGATAGATAGGCCTCCAACAAAGACTAGATCCAAAAGTGGCCTACTATACAGTAGAGGAATCTGCTGTAACAGAAAAAGACCACTGAGCGCACATAAATTGTTGCAGAGGTGCAAAACCGCCTCTCTAGATTAGTGCCTAAATTCTTCTACAAGATCTCCAAAATCAGAACCACAGCTCCAATTTACCAATGGTATTTAAAATATAATCCCAGGACTTCTAGTCATTTCCACCTGATAAATGTAACCTACATAAAAGTAAATATCTAAGGCCCCAGACAATTTGTTTTACTGATTGTCTTTAAAAAACCAATAGATTCATATCACTCAGAATATCAAATATACAAGGGTGATAGTCAAGGACAGTTTGAAAGTCCTCTATTGCAGTATCAATTTGACTCATGTAATGTTTTTGATAGTTGACTGAATCAATATTAAATAGATCCTATAAGACCATTTGTGGTCAGGGCTCACTTATCTGAGGGACAGCTTAGCTGCTTATGCCCCCCATAGAGCACTTACGGGAGATCCCTGGCCTGAGGGAAGTTCACCTGGCCTCGACCGGGACCAGGGGCCTAGTGGAATGAGCTCCCAGGAGAGCTGAGGGCCCTGACGGAGCTCACACAATTCCACAGGATCTGTAAGATGGAGTTCTTCCCCCAAGTCTTTGGTTGAGGCTGGGGCTGTTAAGATCTAGGCTCCCACTCGAACGAATAAGATATATGCTACTCCCTATAAACCCTTCAAGGTGTTATGTGAGCAAGGATGGGATGGAGGTTTTAGTCCACCACCAGTATGTTGTACTGGTTTTTTAAATTTTAATGGAGGGGGTTATATTATTGTTAGCCACCATGGGATGGTCACAAAAGTGGTGGGTTATAAATTAAATTATTTTTTTAAAATTTCTCCTGAATAGTTCTCATATGTGCAATTCATATTGGAAAAATCAGAAGGAACATAGTTGTTGTAGGATTACAATGGACCATGGTGAAGTCAGAACAACACATTCTCTATATGAGACCACCTAGAAGCTTATTCTGGCACTTAAAAAAATGTAGCACAAAGTAATGCAAAACTGATAAATCACAAATACAGATTTTATGCTGGCCAGTGTTTATTTTGATAGAGAACTTGCGTGAATTATGCTGAATCATGGAGGCAGGTGGTTTGTTACCTCACCTGGATGCTTTTGAGTTTGGAAGGCCCCTCTGGAGAACATTTGGGTTGCAGTTGTAGAACCCAGTGGGAGAAATCATAGAAGCAGCTGTGCATGTCCTAAAGGATTTAGTTGAACTTCGTTATCTTGTTGATTTCTGTGTAATTAATGTTAAGCTACAGGAATGGTTGGCACTGCAATTAGCGTGTATGGAAGCTCACTGTATTATTTTGTTGCAGGTCTTCAGGAGGTTTGGTTGCTATATATCAACTATACAAACAATAACATTATTCCTTTAACAGCTGTGCAGTTGTAAAGGTTTTGACAGCTGCATTCTAAGCAACTCTTAAAAGGCACACGAGTATTGTCCCATATCAGATCCAACATTTTAAATCAGGAATGCCCTGAAAATTTAAGACTGCAATGTTTCTAGGATTCCATTTGCTACAAAGTTGTTTTTTTTTTAATCAATAAAAGGTCAAATAACCCTTGTCAGTCAGGCTACAAACTTCATGTTCATTAGATGTGTGAGAAATGTTTCCATTTAGACCTATTATCTTGACAAGCTAGCCTTGGTGCTGAATGTGTGCTACTAAGGAGGATGTATTACCAATACCATTTCTGCATTTAGATCTCATGGCAAACTGTAATTAAACAAAGTTTCCATGATGAGTGAAACACAATTTGTCTCTTTTACCTGATATCTTCCCTCCCTCCCATGAGGAGACTCCCAATTATGAGAACCCTTGAAACAAAATCCTGTTTCACATGATGTTCAAAAGTACTAAGAGCATGAGCAAAATGAAGTTGGCTTGCAACCTGACAGCTTTTCAAGCCCAGAAAGCTCAATGGCATTCTGAATGGAAGGAAGGGGGCGGAGGAGTAAGGAGAGCACATGGGCATGACAAAATGTGGTCTGCAGCAAGGCTAAATTCAACTACAGCTTTTCATGACATCTGAGCACCGACTTCATTAGCATGTATCCATTACATATTTTCTCACATTTTCTCATATGTCTCACAGATCTTGATGAAAATGAATTGTATTTATAGGACAGAATTTTTTTTTGTTTAACTTTTGCCATTTTTGGCATTAAAAGGTTCTGTTTTTCCGGTTTTGTTTCATATTTATTTATTACTAAAAGAATATAGAAGCAAAAAAATGCACAAAGTGGCTGAGAAACATTTTCAAAAACAGTAGACATCAATAGATAAGGCTTATTAAAATTTACCAATATTACCTCATACAACAGACATCCTAGGGACCAGATGTCAGATTTGAAGTTGTATCCATTTTCATGGATTCTCTCTGGAGACATGTAATAAGGTGTTCCCACTGTAGCAAATACAGAAATATACTTTAATTAATAAACAAAGTCTTAAAACACTGTCACAATATCTTCACCAAACAAACATTTCAAGAATTTGATTGGGAAAAAAACTATTACTTGA
The DNA here is from genome assembly GCF_049243985.1 of Paroedura picta. Lineage (NCBI taxonomy): Eukaryota > Metazoa > Chordata > Lepidosauria > Squamata > Gekkonidae > Paroedura > Paroedura picta. The sequence continues at coordinate 49,224,332 of NC_135372.1, read as the reverse complement.
TTTGAACTAATTAAAAAAATAGCAGCAATATAAAGGAGGCCATGCAAGTTGCTAATGTAAATTAACATAAACTTATGTAATGGCAAATTTATTTGAAGTAATTTAACCATGATATTATAAAGTCAACTTTTACTATTAAAGTTTTTATATGATTTATATTTTTCTAAGGAAAGAATCCTGCCATGAAGTACAAGGACAAAATTATCAGCAAATCACGTATTTAAAGATTTAGCAGCATATATTCTATATTAGTCTGTTGCAATTTAAATACTCATGGTATATTTTATAGTATGGCCATATAGTAGTATAGTTCCTCATTTTTACTGCATTTATTTTACAAATAAATTTCTCAATGGTGGGGCAACTAAAGGGAAAATATTCATCTTCTTCAGTAAACTAGACTAGCCCTTGTACCTAATAAGAATTAACAATTTTTAAAAAATAATGTGTTACCATATTTTTTTTAAAACATCTCATATTCAGAATGTTTGTAAACTATAGAATATTATAGAAACAATTATTACTGTAATGAAAGGTTTTTAATAATCATACTCATTTTTATTTTAAACCAATGGCAGTTCCATTTGGCACAAGCATTCTAATGGTTTCAGCTTATGCAAAATTATGAATGTTATTTGCGTGCTTTTAAAGTAGCTGTTCCAAAGCTATCATACAGTCTCCAGAGGAAACATTGGCCCTTAATCCTTTCCAGTCTAGCTTCAGGCTAGGGTTGCGTGCTCCAGCGCACTGTGGCTGCCTTGGCGAGCACCAAAGCCCGAGGCAGCCAGCACAGCGGCACGGAGTGGCGGTGCCGGCAGTGGCGCATCAGCCGGTGCCTGCATGCGAGCGCCAGTTGGTGCGCCGGCACCCCTCCCCTCCACACCACGGCGCTGGCCACCTCGGGCGTCGATGCTCACAGAAGCACGCCGGAATGTGCAACCCTACTTCAGGCCTGTTCACCAGGTGGAAATGACACTGGTCACCCTTACAGGTGATCTCTGGAGAAAGCTGGATTTAGGAGGGTCAGCGCTGCTGATTTTATTAGATCTTACAGGAGCGTTCAATGCTGAGACCACAGGCTACATTCCTAACACTTAGCCAACATGCAAGTACAGGACATGACCTTAAAATTGCTGTAGCCCTTTCTCCAAGGTTGGGGACAGAGGGTGGTGATAGGGGAGAATACCTCCCAGCAGTATGCCCTGACTTATGGGGTCCCGCAGGGAGTAATTCTCTCCCTGAGGTAAGTACTCTCATTATAGCTTAACTGTGGGAGAGGGTGACAGAATGGCACACACCTGCTCCAGCCTTATTTCAAGGCAAGTACAGAGGCACTGGGATACCAATATGGCAATTCAAATATACAAAAATGACTTCTATGGAGTCTTCAAACTTCCATTCTTCTTTATTCTTTTATATAAATCCCAACGTGTTTTGCTCTTTGGCTTTATCAAGGGACTTCAATTATCTCCTAACAGAGAGTAAGATAGTTTTAACAATTGCTATTTGTAGCTAAGGGCACTCTTTGGTGAAGAAGAGCAGACTGATAGCCAGTCCATTGTGCTGGCATGGTTCTGTTCATAAATCATCTGAAAAAAATTATGTCCTGTTACTTCCTAAGCTGTGGGAGTGGGCCTGATGATGTCACATCTGGTGGGAGGGTTTGGGTGATGTCACATGTGTCTTCCAAGGGCATGGCAGGAAGGTGCGGCCTGCTGACATCACTTCTGGGGTTTCTCAAAGGTTGAAGAATGCTTCAGGGGTTTCTCAATGGTCAAAAGGTTGAGAAAAACTGATTTAAAGGATTATAATGTACCACAAAGATGTCCTTTTTCTATTAAGGCTGGGTAACATAAGCCTTAAAGACTTATTTCAGATCAGACTGAACCTCACAGTAAATTAGAACTCTGCAGTCTGATGCCACA